>NC_066619.1:21003684-21315743 GCF_025201925.1 Gopherus flavomarginatus | reverse complement strand
TTGCACCACCTCCCACAGCCAAGCTGAGCAAATCCTTCCATCCTCCAGCCTCTTATTATCTATTCTCAGCCCCATTGTCTCTCCTTTTAAAATATATGTATTAATGGAGCATTTTTTTTAAATCGCTCTTTTCCCTGGATTGCTCTATGCAAACCTCCATGCACATGATCACTCCGATTCCCATCACATGAGGCAATCCCATAAGGAGTCAGCTGGGATTACTGAGCTTTTGGGATTACTCACCTGAGTAACCATTGCAGGATCAGGCCCCTACTGGATGAATTTTGCAGTGCAAAATGTCAGGCATTAGAATCTAGGCCTGCACTAAGATCGGTGTCCTCCAAACCCCTACCTGACCCTTCTTAATTAGACCTGAAAGGATTCATTTTCACATATCGTGTCATTTTACCCATTGGTTCCCATCACTTGGCCAACAGGAGGGAGACAGGTCTAAACATCTGCCATCTTGGCTCCTTTCCAGGACTCCAGGTGACTGCCCTTTCTACAGCTGCCAGTAATCCAAGCCTGGTCAAGAAGAACTTCAGGCAAGATATTAGGCAAACTGTGTATGTAAAGGAATCACTTGGTACTGGATGGAGTTGAATCCAGGACGTTTTCCTATGAAGTGACAAGGTAATATCTCAGAGACTCAGTCTGCTGTCATGTCACTCCATTTACCAGTGAGGTACAGCTGCTAGTGTGGTGGGAAAGTAATAGCTTTACTTTTAGTTAACAATAAACATGAGCAAAACAAACATGTAGGACAGAAAGTGAAGAACATGGTGTGCAATAGAAAATGTAAGTCTAATTAATAGTAAGCAGCCAGATATCAATCACTGAAACTGGAAATTACTCGGGGGAACATTGGAGTGAATACCCCTACTTTTGCCAAAAGTACCATGGGAAGTCTTCGATAACAAGAGAGGCAGTGTTCGTACAGCCCCTGGCACAGTGGGGCCTGTAGGTGCTTCAGGAATTCAAATCTTAAGAATGAGAGGCAGGATCAGGAACTCCATTTACATGGCCTCCAGCAGAACAGCACTCCCTTATACCATACAGAGCCCTTAGTTAGAAATATCTCAGAGGAAACCGTGCTTCCAACTGAATCACAAATACCAGAGATTTTCCTTGATGGTCTCCCATCCAAGTTCTAATCAGATCCACTATTGCTTCAGCTTGTAAGATCTGGCTACCTTCCAGCCACATAGCTGTATGGCTGCCACCCCTGAAAAAGGTGCTGGGGCATTTTGATGCTTGTTTTGCTGGATTTTTTCCCCCTTGCTTTTCGTTGTGGTTTGGATTGGTTTTGGTTTTGAGGGTTTTCCTAGTTATTGGTTTTAAGTGTTACAGAGAGCAAAACTTTCAGTTTGGGTCAATCATTATCTGGGCTAGAAAATGTAACATCCAGAAATCTAAACCTAGATTAGCGGGCAATATTTTTTTAACCTTATCACCTTGTGTCAAAGGATAATGTGTTTCCCTTCACAAGTGCAGCCTCTTCTACTGCTGTAGGCTGGGATGGAAACTGCTAGGATATAAAAATCTTCTATTGCTAGAAGCCAGGAGTGATTTGCAAAAGACTGGTTGAGGATCAGGGATATTTCTCAACAAGTGAGGTTCATTTCTTAACAGCTCCAAAGCCTGGCACTCAGGGTACAGGAAATAATGACTTGTGCTGAGTGCCCCACATTTTAAAATGCTGGTAAATTGTCTCTCTCTCACACACACAAGCACACACCTCCTCCTTCTTACTATTGGAACATAAGAATGAACAAAGATAAGGCACAAAATGAATCTCACCAATCATATCTGATATGTTTAAAATCTATTCTCCCACAAAGAAATGTGAGAAGGTTGGGAAATGAATGAGAGGCTATAAATAAAAGATTTTCTCCAGCAGATTAATATTTAAAATGTGTTTGATATTCTTCCTAATTAGTTCAGGTGGGCAAATATTACAGAAGCATTTCAACAAAGAATTGCTCAAATTTTTAAAAACTATACACTTTGGCTGCATTTGCACCCCCTTTGTATTTGCCTTCTGTGAGTTTCCAGAAAGTGGCTTCTGGGCTTGCACAAAAATGGTCCCACTTAGCAGTAGAGCAAAATGTGATGACAAAGTCATTCTGATATTGACATTAGGCTAGAATGCTAAAACGCACCGATTAAGATGATGACATGATAGGAATTCATCAATACAGCTTCTCCAAGGAAAAATCATGCATCTTCAAGCTATTACATCTCTTTGAGAAAGATCAGCAAGAGTATGAATAATTGAGAGCCAGAAGATGTAACCTATATATCTCAAAGCTCTTGGTAGAATCCCAGAACCAGCATTCCCTATAAGTGTACTCTACTGTATGTGCAGTAAAATACATATTTAGAACTCTTCCTGTTCATAGAACGCTCAGATTTTTGTTATGCACCTATCCACCAGTATATTCAGTTTTACAAAAGGGACTTGAATTGTATTCAGAGACTCATCTCAGAATGATCAAAATGTTGCCAAGTGTCATCTAGTGATTACAGCACAGCAAGAGTGGGCAGACGCAATGCATGGGGGTCCACGTGGGATCACGTGCCCTACAGATTTTTTGACTGCACCCCCCCCAACTCAGACAGGCTGGAGGCCCACTGAGATGAGTCGGGGGTAGAGGTGGTGCTCCCTCCCCAAACCCCGCCATGTGGGGCCAGCCCAAGCTGCCTGACATCGCTGTTCACCCCCTCAAATTTTCCTCCACACCTCTCTCAGGGGACACAGCCCACAGCTTGAAAATCTCTATGGGGCAGTCACGTGCCTCCAAAACCTTTAAATTGTGTCCCCATACTATGAACAGTTACATGTCACCTGTAACCATGGGGGCTCTAAACCTACCTTAAAAGCAATTTTAAACATGTTGAGTGTCTATTGTAATTACATGACAGCAAGAGACAGGACCCTAACATGGGCTTATGGTGTCTACAGGGCTGGCGCTTCCATTTAGGAGACCAAGGCCGTTGCCTAGGGTGCCAGGATTTGGGAGGGCAGCATTTTGAGGCCCTTGGCAGCAATTCGGCGGCAGGGGGTCCTTCTGCGCTCTGGGTCGTTGTTGGCAATTCTGAGGCGGGTCCTTCACTCGCTCCAGGACCCGCCGCTGAAGTACCCCGAAGACCAGGAGTGCGGAAGGACCCCCCCACTGCAGAATTGCCGCCAACGACCGGGAGCGCGGAAGGATCCCTGCCTAGGGCGCCAAAAACCCTGGCGCTGCTCCAAGGTATCTATGCATTAATTCAGCCCTGTCTATGAGCATGATAGGTTTGGCTGAGGAATCCACACATTTCTAAGTCTTACATTCACTTTTAAAAAGAGTTGATTTAAGATAAGAGTTGAACCAACCTATGAGCCGAGTGGTCTTTACTCCTATCATAACCCCTAGCACAAAATACCTGACAACTCACACACATCTAAACTTCAGTATCACAATAGTTATAAAGAGCTAAGTCTTACATTGTGTTGGAGAAACACAACAGGGAGAGCAGTTATCGGTGGATAATTCCAACCCCACATACAGTCAAGTGTGACTAATCTCTAAAGATGTGATTATCTCCTGGGCAGCTCACCCCAGAGGATCTTGTTTCTGTTATGGAAAATTTGTGCTGTGGAGGGAAAAAAGGTACATTTGGGGTGAGGGACTGGGGAGGGGAGGAGAACAAGTTCAAATACACCTCTAACTCGATATAATGCAAACCAATATAACATGAATTTGGATATAACACAGTAAAGTAGCGCTCCGGGGGTGGGGGGGAAGAGTGCGCACTCCGGTGGATCAAAGCAAGTTAGATATAACGCGATTTCACCTATAACGTGGTAAGATTTTTTGGCTCCCGAGGACAGTGTTATATTGAGGTAGAGGTGTACTTGAAAAATACCCCTAGGATCCTCTCTCCTTCAGTGGTGGCTTCTTGCCCATGACCTTTGCTAATTTAGCATATTTCCAACAATAACTTCTCCTAACTCCTATAACTGGGGTTTCTTTAATTCTGCCTCCAAAGGCTGCAAAACCCATAAAAGAAAAGGAACCCACTTCAAGATACTCATGTACGTTACTGTAACTGCCGTACGTAGGCTAAAAACATGTACCACTTGCTGCATCTGAAGCCTGGGTTCCCTTAAATTTCCATTTTAAAAACCCAGGTCAAACCATACGCCCCACTGAACATTTGTCCTCACCCCACCCCACCCCATCCCCTGTCAAAAGTGACTCTGGCCTTGCCACTATTGTTTTTATATTTTAATTATTTTTGTTTCTCACCCTCGGTATAGACTATCCCAAACTGCCCTTCTGCCTCAAATTGTAAGGGGTAGCTGCAACAAGTTACCCTTGTGATATTTAATTATCATGCCATGGTCAAGTATATTTGCCTAGCGGGCTCTTCTCTGCAACAAATTAATAATGTAGCTGAAACAATTGCCGCATGCAAGTTTCAAATTCAGGAGCCAAAGAGCGTAATTTCCTGTGAGACTCAGCTGTGACCACACGAAAAAAAGGTAGTAGTAGATCCCTTCATTACAGCAGTGTTAACTTCTACTCTGAAAGGAGGTGGACAAGTGCCTGTGGTTGAAAAGCTTGTCCCATTTAGCATGCAATGTTTTTAACCCTTTCAGCACTTCAGAGGAAAAAAGAAACCCATTTTGACACGCAGGCAGATGCACGTGACAGGCCATAATGTATCATCTGTCCCTGTCAACATGCTTCCACTGCTATGGATGTCTCACCAGTTTAGCTCCCTCCTGAAACCTGATCCTCTTTCTTCTGTTCCATGCATTGTACTACATTGAAATGTGGGCTTCTAGACTTCTGCTGCCAGCGTCGGCGTTGGTTGCCATTCGATAGACATCTGTACACAACCTCTGCCACAGAAAGTATTAAAAACCTGCCAAAGCAACATTACTATCAATTAAAAAAATTAGACATGCTAAATAGTTCTGCCACAGATAAGGGCTATACCACAAAGTTCCAGATTCATCCCTGGAATAACTCCATTATATTCAGCGAAGTCACACCCGGAGATAAACTTGACCAAATAAGACCATTTTCTCCTTTCAGATACACTGTTAGAACTCCACTGACAAAGTACAGAGTGAGAGACCCGTCACAGGGGGACTGTACTTGGTGATCCAGGATTCCATTGCTGGAGTGGAGAAACCTCTAGTAAGGACATCTAAAATTAGAGCGGGGGTCCTCTTTCTGGTGAGGACCCAGGCATCTAGTTAAGCACGCTCCCTCTAGAGAGCATTAGAAATAACAGATTGTTTTCAGAGATATTGCACTGCAACTCTGGTAATTATTTACAGCTGGATGGATCCACCTCCTGTTGAAGTCAATGGGAGTCTTTCCATTAACTTCAGTGAGTATTCCGTCAGCCACTGGTTATTTTGATGGGCTTTGGATCTGGCTCTTAGTTACCAAAGCGACTCTGGTTTGGATATAGATGAGGGATATATGTATTTGGTCTAATTGTCTTGGCATTGCTCAGCAATACGTTTTAGGACTAACACCTTCAGACATGGAGAGGCAGCTTGCATTCTCCTTTTTGTGACCAATGAGATTTGAAGTTCTCCTGTCTCGGATCTATTGGCTCTCACCCTGCTGTGCCACATATTCCCTAACACTGTGTCAGCTACTGGGGCCACAGTTCAGAAGACTATTGAAGCACATGCTTAAATCACACTGAATTAGTGAAAATTAAGGATGTGCTTAAGTGCTGCCCTGAATGGGGATGCATTCCTGAATCAGGGTCTAGATTCTCAGATATTGCTCTGCAATTTATTTTTTCTGGCAGCGTAGAACTACTGCATGTTTTTTCGATCTCTACTTTTCTAAGTACCGCTGGATACATTTCTCTCTAATCCTTTCCAGTGATTCTTGCTTCTCTTTAAAAGCCTCTCTTTTATCTTCGCCCTGTCTCCCTCTTCCCCCCCCCTTCCACTTTTGGAAAAGGAGAACAGGATAAATTCCTTTAATCTGACAAAGATATCTGGCAGAACGGCTTTTCACACAGAAAATTAATAGCAAATGATCGTATTAATGTGAAATGTTTTAATATTGAGAGTGTGAAATAGCTTCTCTAGCGGTGGATGGTTTGCAGTGAAATACAACAGTTTAAGTGTTTGATTTTTCATTTTATATGTGAGGTTTATTTGCCCATGCAAGTCAAATAAATGTAATTAGCAAAATGAACTCTTTTGGAGTAGATTTCTGTTCTGAAATATACTAGCAGTGTTCTATGTGAAATCAAATATTTTAACATCCACTTGTGTCTATTTGTGAAGGAATACACTGCAAAGGAAGGAAGGAAGGAAGGGAATGTGGCATATATAGAGAGCAAAAATTTAAAGGCTTCATGTTTAGGGACCAATTAATTATCAAAACCTCCAGATTTGGGAAGGAAGATATTTAATCTCCTCTAATCCCTTGTGACGCAGACCTTTGACCTCAAAGTCATGACCTTTGGCTTCATACCTTGCCTTCCTTAGGACATGACTAAATATAAGACCATTGTTTTGTAAACAATACTTTCATAAATCTTTTTAAGTGTTATACAGAAATATAGGATAGCTTTGTTGTCAGTCTTCTCACAAGGTTGCTTCTTTCTAAAATAGACAGTTGAAGGAAGTGGATTTTACCATTCTGGTTCACAAAACCCACAAACACACTATAAATACTACCATGGTAACTGAAAAAGAATGGCCTAAAAATGTGCATTACACAGACAAGAACCTATCCAAACATGGACCATTCCTGTATTTTTTAATTCAGTCTTTAAAGTTGATTCTAAATCTAACTCAGCAACAGTAGAATTTGGAAGGTGATTACATGGTGCTGCATATACCTTGCTTGCTGCATGCTACCAACTAAATTATTGACATCTATTTTAATTATTTGTATTATTTCTCACCTACATAATTTGAAGTTGACACTACCTTGTGCAAAATGGAAACTGGTTACAGTTCAGCAGGAGTTGCTGAATATTCCATAGCCAGCCCTCTGCCTGCTTTCTGCATATTGTACCAAATAGCTGATGTCATTTCTTCATATGAAAAGAGTCTTTGATAGATGATCATACATAGTGGAAGCTCTCAAAAAAAATACAGCATGACTCTTCAGAAGGCATGTGTAACTTCATTTTATCATTTCTAAAACAACAAAAGGTAGCTTGATGTGTTTCATTTCCCACATATTACTTTCTTTGGACGTTTTTAACACTGGAACAGTTATTTCCAGCCACTGAAAAGCAGATTTCATCTCAGAGGCTATGAAAGAAACTTGATCACATCTAACTCTTGCCACTGAATGTGTACAAGGTGTATGAAAGGCAGGTGCCATAAACTGGATGATTTTTCCATCCAAACAGAATAATTACTAGTCTTTGTGAATCAGATAAATAAGGTATCCCCAATATGTGGTTTATGATTCCCATTTATGCTCCCTCCAAATAGCTTAGATCATCAGTAAGACAGCAGACCACGAGGGAGCTGATATTAGCCTTACCTGCAGGCTTATATTTGAAGATGAATTACTGCATGTAGTCAAAGTATCTCTTCAGTGGGAAATACAATACCAAGCTACAAGTAACAAAAATGAGAATATTGAACGAGGGTTTAATTTAATTTATCCATGGATATTGCTATGTGCTTATATTAACCATGGGATGGAATACTTTGTAAGGGTAAGATTGTGCTGGCATTAATAATTAATGTTTAGTTCATGAAAAATCCACTTCCCCACCGCCATGGGTCTACACTGCTATATGAGCAGGGGATATTTTCAGTAAACTGAAAAGTACAGAAAATTGACATTGAAATAAGTAATCATAGTGGTGATGTCTGAAGCTCTCTTCTGCTGCCAATTTTCCATAGTAAACATCCTCCTGAGAACACATAAGCCTGACCCTAAACTTCCCCCATTTTTCAAGTCACTGCACTTGATGGGAACTCATCTTGCTGCTCTCTCATTGATTATATACCCTGTAGATCTTTAGTTGTGGAACTGTTGCCAATTTAGGGTTGGTTGAATTCATCTCACTTATGGAGCTTTCCAAATATTTTTTTTTTTTGCTGCCAATCAAGAACTCGGACTGTGTAGTAAGACTTATGATTTTATATGTGATTCATTAGTCTCACCAAACATACAAATATACTGTGTTTTCTTTAGACCAAGTTGGGGCTATGGAATTGTCATTTAGCTACCTAAGCTTAAACGTACGTTTTTTAAGGTCATCCCCCCCACTTTCAATTTTTTCATGCTAGTAAAAAAATCAATAGATTTGTGTTCCCATCTGTAAGCCACCTGACAGTCTATGAATGATCAATGGAATTTACGTAGAAACTCAAGAAATCAGGGCTCTGGAGTAACCAAGTCCAACCAAACCCACAATGTTTTAGTTTTGTGTTCTATTGATCTGAATAATATTTACAGATTATTATCATCAAATAATCTTTACAGATTATTATTTACATGTATGAAAGCAGGCCTAGTCGTCCTTGGTGAGAATACAGCAAAAACAGTCCTGATAAATAAATGCTAGCAAATGCAATGCACTAGCATATGCTAACAAAAGAAGATCAGAAAGATGCTTTTCTTGATTTCTTAAAAATGAGGGACTTGAACTAAAGAATACCTTGCATTTCGTTCATTGCTATAATTAAACACACACATGCAATTTGCTACAGCTTAAAGCCAAATACCTGGTTTCAGAAAGATTTCATATCCAAATGAATTGCTGAGTGTGTTCTTCAGCGTAACAAATAGCAAAATATTAAATGGTCGAATAATGGAAAAACATGAAATTCCACTATACACTTTCTGATGCTGTGCCCACTCTCAGGGTGCCAATATCTTCTGCATATAAATGTGCAAATTTGTACCTGGTGGACAGGATCTCTGACAGCTTGGGCTCGTTGCATTTCTAGCTATAATTAGTACCTATATGAATTACTGCATGTTTTTACTTTATCCATGGATATTGCCATGACCTTACATTAACCATGGGATGGAATACTTTGTGTGACTAAGACTGTGTTGGGATTAAGTTTTGTGCCTGTTTTAAGTTTTGTCAAGAAAGTAATTTTCTTTTATTCTCGATGAAAACAAAAAACAGAAAAGAAGGAAACATAAAACTGAGATTTTCTTTTCTTTTCAAAACCACAGGCTGAACCTTATTGTCACTCCCAAGCCAAGTTTAACTTCCAAAGAAATATTTTCAAGATGTACAAAGCGTCAGAGCACAGTTTAGCTATAAGCACTACCATCTGCCATACTAGTCCTCAACTCATAACCCCTTGGTCTGGCAAAGCCTTTTACAATGGATCATGCTGTGCCCAGTGGAGAACGAGCATTACGTAATGAAATACGAAGAGTTTAGTGTCAAAGAAGAGCACAATAACTTAACTTAACAACTTCCATGCATGGTATCTATCCAAATGATGACTACAACATTCTGATAAGATATGAGTGATATCTCTACAAGGTGCCTACACAGGGTTATAGGGTATTCAGTGAATACAAGAAGCATGTGTGAGTGTAAACATTCCGAATGTCACATCAGGTGGCCACCTAGGAACTTGATGGTTATTACCATGCTGCACGTAATAGCTCAGAACTTCACAACAATATTGGGGTTAGAATTTGGATTTCCGTGATGCAAAGGTATGTTTGAGCTGAAGGAAAATCTCTTTGATCTGAAGGAGAATCTCCATGAGCTGCTAGCAGTACAGAGCCTTCTAACAGGATTTCAGTGCTTGCCTACCCTGTTTGTTGGTTTTGAACCTGGATTGTTCTAGTGAATCACTGAGGCAGGTGGCTCATTATCTCTCCTAGATATGAGGGAGGTGGGACTGGCTCTCTAAATAAATGATTTAGGGTGTGGGTAGAGCAGCCCTGAGAGGGGAACCCCAGAAGCAGACAAGCCTGGAGAACTGAACTTAATGTTATATTGTGATTACTTTCTCTGTTAATGAAGCCAGACCCCAGAAAAGGGGAGGAGTTTGGAATCTACAAATTGTCTTGATTTGCCTGAGAGCAGATAGGAAACAGTACCTGCCCAGAGGCCTGTGAGATACAGCTGAACTATTCTGATTTCATGTAATGAACACGTCATTTTTTAATACTCACAGAATGACGGCAGCATGTCATTAGAAATATTCACGATAGTTTTATGCTGAGATCCAATGGATTCCATGAGATCTGAACTATAGAATTCTGAAATGTGTATTATTTATGCTTTTAAGATGTGAGAGTGTCCCTCACATCCAATTTCGCTTCTTCTATGATGTTACCATGAAAAATGGAAAGTCTTCATAGCTACTGACTTTCACAGAACTATTCAGATTTACCCCAGCTGAGGATCTGGCCCCTTGTCATTAATTTCCATTGAGAGGGTTTCAAAAAAGGGGCATGGTGTGGCCAAAATTGAGCAAATGATAAAAATAAAAATACTGTTTGAAACTACATCATACTGTCTGGTGCTTCCTGGCAGAAAAAGATTCCGAGAGTACATTGAGAAAACTCCAGTGCTTTCCTCATCAAACATTGTATATGTAGACAAATATATCCTCCAAAAAGAAGAACATAGAAAACAATCAGAAGAACAAATATGTTTTGAGAATTACCTCTGAAAGTTTCAGTTTCCATAATGTTTCTGAACTTTCTCATTGGAGGTTGCTATCTCCCAGCTAAGAAGCAGAAAGAAAAATGAATCAGGACAAAATACAGTATTGAAGTAAATAGGGAAACCCAGAACTGAGATCCCTATGTTAGGAAATGTTTTTTTTTTAAAAAGAGGTTATATAGTTGTGTTTTAACTTGTATTTTATTTAGGATGTCTAAGTATTTCAGATGAAAGCAATCCCTCTTTCTCTGGGTTCTATACTACTGCCCATCACCATAGTGTCGAAGGACCTTCCATGTAACATTGATAGCAATAGCCAGGCCCTTAGTGGACTTCATGGAGACTCTGATGCTTCTCCCGTTTCAGGGTCTAAACTTTACTAGATAAACCTGTTCCTGAGAAATGGAACACCTCCAACTTCTGTACTAATTCTCTGTTTCTTCAACTCAGTACCCTCAGAATGAACCATTTCCCCAAAAAGTGGGTATCACCTAGTGCTGAGGTCAGGCTGCAGGGCTGGAGAATGGATATTTGGAAGGAGTGATCTAATCTGAGAGTCCTGAGTTGCAGAAGCAGGGCCAGGGACCAGGGCACGGAAGCTCAACATTCCTCAGATGTTATGTGCAGCTGAAATTGCTGGGTGTCATCTGCAATAATAAAGAAATTCAAGTTACCAAAAAAAAAATCACAGTCACCTAAAATATTTGTGACAATTGCTATTGTATCTCTTACCAAATGCTATTGTTCAATCCACAGTGCTTTCCTCATTGATTTCAATAAAAGCAAATGTCTTCTAGTTCTTACTTCTCTTACTCAATTTATTTCGCAGGAAAAATGGCAAACTCTATTAATAAGTGATCTTTACTTTTTGGCTCATGATAAAGACTTTTTTAAAAAAAATACAAGTCTAGTTAATTGTCAGATTTTGAGAATAAGCTTATTAGATGAAAACTCTGATGACCTTGGCCAAAATAACTGGACTTCTCAATCTCAGCACTTTCATAACCACTAAGTGGTCATCTGGGAGCATGTGTTTTTGTTTTTCACAACTGTAAGCTAAAGCAGAGATCCAAATGCAAAGTGTAGCACTCAGGAACTATATGTGAATTTGTGACAGCCCATGAAGGGTTTTGGCTCCAGAAAGTACTGAATGAACTGCAAGGAGTCATAAATATAGTATTTTCAACTGCAATGGATATAGCTTTGCTTCAATGATGTTCATGTTATGAAGCAGGTCAATTTCCAACAGGAGTAATTATATTCACTTTACCAAAAAAATCCCCTTGCAGTTTCTATGGGAGACCTTATTATTACTATTCACTGAATTTCTGAAATATTGTGCAGAAGAGAACTGCTGCTATGTTCCATCCCATCAGCTGATTTCAGTGGTTAATGGAATACACTGAGGCTCTCGTCTTTTAAGCACAAATGTGTCAGATAAAGGTGTTCCCAGTTACTACGAAGAGGCCAAACCCAAAACCAAACAGTACAGGATGACAGCAAGTGCTGTGAGCTCCCACTCACAGGTTTTCATCAAAATTGTCCAGTGGAAGAGGTGAAATTTGCCCTTATCTTCTATGGAACTGGCCACAGGTTGGCTCCATAAACTCACATCTGTGTGGGCATCCTGTGTTTCCACACTGCCTCCAAGGCCCAAGGACAGCACAGCTCCCACAGAAGTGAGGGTTGTAGCTAGAAAACAGTGCTCTTGCAGGTGGCTAGGGAATCCTGAGGAAGGCTAAAGCAGCAAAGAGCCCTGTGGCACCTTATAGACTAACAGACGTATAGGAGCTTTCGTGGATGAATACCCACTTCATCGGATGCATGATGAAGGAAGGAAGAAGGCTAACTACTGCAATCCAGACTATGGGAAGGGGGTGGGGATTCTGTGCTGTTGGCTTAGCATAGCTGGCAGCCAGAGCATTCTCCCACTGCTCTTTTGGGGAAAGCTGGCTAATTTTGTCCCCCAAAGTGAATTCTTCATAGAAAGTCGCACTGCATCCATGGGAACTCTGGATCTAAGCACAATAGTCTCTCCTGCCTGGGCTAAAAGGCTATTAGCTAAAACTGCAGCCGGCTCTGTACCTCTGTACATGGCCCAGTCACCCCAGAGAGACAGAAACTCTACACTGAATGCATGTGGGTTACAAAAAACAGTTCATATGAAGTGCTTTCATCCCCTCCCCAACCCTCCTGAGCCGGTTGTATGGGAAAGGCCACTAGATATCTCCATTAAACCCATGAGCAATAGAGAAGTCTAGGAGAATGTTGGTCCCTGGCCCCAAAGAGACCTCTAAGGGACAGGGTGGGAGGAGTAGAAGGGTAGTATGTCTAGGGGTCTAAGCCGGGCTAAGAGTTTCTGGAGGTTTGGATTTATGTATAACCTGAATCTCTAAGTCTGACGAAGCGGATATTCACCCACGAAAGCTTATGCTCCAATATGTCTGTTGGGTGTCACAGGATCTGTTGCTTTTTACTGAATCTCTAAGTGAATCTGAATTGGTGCCAGGCCAAACATTTGTAAGCTACATTAATTGGAATCTTCAGAGTTCGTCCTTCCCCAGTCCTAACCCAACTCATCCCTCACTTTTTCTTTGGCCTGTGAATGGTCTGGTTTCCCAAGGGCTAAAACTCAGATTTTTAAAGATACTTGAACATTGCTGCACTCAGCATTGCGACATCTAACTGATTTAGGAGCCTAAATCTCATTTCCAAAAGGGATTTAGGTACTTAGAAGCCAAAATCCCATCTGAAAATGAGATCTAGGCACCTAAATCAGTTAGGCACTGCAACACTGAGCATAGCAATGCCTAAATACCTTTAAAAATCTGGGCCTAAATCTAGCCTTAGCTACGCTACCTGAAAACTGATACAGAAGGAGGTTGGCCCTGGATGATTTGCAGAGCTGGATATAGGCTTGTGAAGATCGAAATTTGTTAGTCCTCATGGACCTGAGGGAGCTGTCAGAAACATTCAGCGTAATGATTTCTCTCTTGCCAGAGCAAGAGAGGGCACAGGAGACTTAAGCATTACTTGTTAAACACAGTTTTAAAAATATCACTTCTCTGCTTGCATGCCTCAAACAAAAGCAAAAAATAAATCCCCACCTTAAACAACGTGGCACTCTGCTGAGGAACATCTCCACTTGATGCTGCAGGATCGGAGCATCTCACAGTATGTAACGTATTTACCTTCACAACACCCCAGTGAGGTAAAGAGAAGGTATTTCCCCCATTATACTGAGAGGGGAACTGAAGCACAGTGACTAAGTGACTTGTCCAAGGTCACACAGGAAATTTGTGCTGGAGAAGGGGCTTAACCCCAGGTCTCTCAAGTCCCTGGCCAACCCCTAACCATTGGGCTATCTTCCTCTATTTTTAATATATAGTGTCTCTTTACCAAGGCACAAATAATTGTTCATATTTCTTTGCACGCACAAAGAACTTTCCACCTCTAGATCTCAAAGTACTTTTTAAGGTAAGTATCATAGTCTCCATTTCACAGATGGGGTGACAGAGGTATGGAGATGTGAGTTAAGTGGCTTGCGTAAAGCCATCCAGCAAGGTCAGAATCAGCAATGGAATCCACATCTGCAGACCAGTCATATGTCCTAACCACTGGGCAGAGCTTCCCCTCCAACTGCGAAACATAGTTCCAGAAGGAAAAGTAACAATACATGAATCTTCTCATGATGCCGGATGGTGTGAGCTCCCTTGCTGGAAATCAGTCTGCCACTGCTGCCAGTCCTGACGACTTCACACCCAAGGAACAAGGCTCCTTATTGACTGCTGCCCTGTCGTTCAGACTTCAGGACTTCTGAGGAAGAGGGCAGTAAGGGGAAATGGTAACATTCTGCTTTCTTTTCTCTCTCTCATTCATTACTGTGCTTCTAAATTGAGTTTTGGTTTTGGAAGCAGTTTACTAGTTTGCCGCTGACTTTGATTTGTTCTTTGTCAGTCTGGTTTTAAGCTGAGTTCTGGTCTGCTGTGTTTTTTAAATAACTTTATTTGATTAAGTAATGTCTTAACAGGAACAGCTTTGCTGGCTTTTTGTCATTATACATACACAGCTTGATGGTTTTGCACTTGCTGAGCCTTCTTACCATCATTATTTAATTATAAATTTGTGGGTTAGATTTTGACCATTTTTCTCCCACTTGCCCACACACTGCCTTCCTCCTCCCTTTCTCAAGAAGAGTGGGGCAGAGAATATCCCCTAAGAAATAAGAGCATATTTGGCAGCAACAGTGGCAATAATAATGTACACTCTGGTGTACATGGACTGGGGCAGGATGTTTCCATCTCTGCCCCCAGCTAGATCTTACCCTCCTGTCTTCTCCCCCATCCTCATTCATGCACTAATTCACCCACACTGAATTCTGCCACCCCAAAGTGTCCATGTCCCCTGAGCTTCCTTCCTCTCACCCAAATCCACTCCATCAGCCTCAGAACCATAGTCCTCCTTAGCTCAAACTCACCCCTTTCAAGCTCAGGAACCCATGGGTTATAAACTTCACTTTCTATTGCTCGGATCTCTGCCCTCTTCTGAAACTTCTCTCATTCCTACCTGACCCTCCCCACCTCCACCTCACCCCTTCCTCCCAAAGCCAGAAAATGCTTCCCCAGCTGCATACCCACCTAAGACACAAACTCAGAAATTCCCTCTAGCTCAGAACCCCCACAACAATCCCAGCAGAACCACACTCCCTTCTCTCACATCCATCGTCCGGCTAGCTAGAGGCCTGGAGAAGGAGGGAAGGGGCAGAAAAGAGAGATCCCATGGCTGCAAACAGCCGATACCTGGCCTCTGAGGACTAATATGAGCTCCAAAAGTTTTGCTGGATCTGGGCCTCATTTTACTCTCTTATCTTCAATGGACTTTGGGATCAGTCTTAGTTCACATCTGCAAATGACAACTGCTAACAAGTTCACATTTCCAAGCCGCTAAGTCATAATGCAAGTGCACTTTCTTCTCACTGATAAAGGCTGCTAAATCTTTGGTGTTGCTATCTTTGCTTACAAAGACCTGCTAAAGCGTACAGTATTTAGATCTTCCAAGATGCACAATATGTTGCTTATTTTGGATAAGATACTGCACTGGAGAATCCACTACGTGCCTAGTTATATTGTTCTATTGTTAATCACCTGGGCTGTTAAAAATGGCATTTTTCTTCTAGAAGCTTCAGCTTCCAGCCATGGGATACTGTTATGCCTTTACTGCTAAATAAAAGAGCCTTCTATTATCAGAATTTTCTCCCCACGTTGGTACTTATAGAACATGATCAAGTGAACTCTTAACTTGCTCTTGGATAAACTAAATAGACCGAGGTTCTTTAATTGGGTTTCCAGACCTGAGCCTTCTATCTCTTTTCTGAACCCTTTCCAGTATATCAACTGACAGGAGACAGGCTTAATAGAAGTGAAACGAGCATCTTTTCATTGTCTAAGAAATTAAAAAATAAAGTTACCTCATAAAAAGAGAAAAGTAAGTTTCCATTTCAGTTACCTATAGTCATCTGCTAAAGAAAGTTAAGGAATTTTTCTCCTTTTATACTACTTCTTTTAACCTGACAGTATCCCTTACAGCACTAAAAATAGACCACAAGAAAATAAATATTCACAATAAAGAAATAGGTCACGTAGGGACAAATCCTTGCCACCACTTCTATGAGTTATTGGTATGAATTAGCAACATTCCAGGGCACTTTCCTGCCACACATAGTTGTTGTATTAGTTTGATCAAGTTTGTACAAAACTTTGACCATGCAGTGTGCATATCATTGCCATGTATTAAGTTATTAAGTATTCATTCACTCTACAACTTGTCTACCTAAGCTGCTAAGGATGGACATCAATGGAGATGATGGGTTTTGGGATGTCAACATCTGTCTACTAGCAACTGGACTTAAATCAGATGCTCATTTCACACAAAGTGGCAATGACAGTTGACAACTTGTTATATGGGTTGGATTTGGGAAAAAATGTATCCCAGTGCAACACCCTTGTCCACCATCCAGATGCTAATATTAATATAGAGGGTTCATGAATGCTTACAGGCTTTTTTCCATTCCTATACACAGAGATACAGGAATCTAGCTGAGTGTTCAAGTTTCTGAAATGGAACGGAAGGATATTTATACAAGAAAGGATTATTTCAGTTGCTTTCTCATTCGGCTAGAAGCTGGTTTAAATGTCCCAAAGGGATGGCTTCCTTTTACTGAACAAGTATCACAGCTGACTCTTTCCCTTGCAAGGTTTTAAAGAGCCTCCCAGTATTGGAATTTTTAAATGTCAACAGGCAAAAATCTTGAGCATATGTAGAAAAACAATACACATGATAAAACGATGTTGGTATTTTGGAAAACATGTTTTCTTCGAAAGATTCCAGGTTCCATTGTACCCAAGCTGCATGGCAGGTTTCTGCGAGTTGTTGCAATCTGAATTAAGAGTATGGAATCTAGGTCATTTCTGCTGTTACCAGCTTGTTAAGGAAATATGAGGAGAGAGAGAAATGCCCATGGAGTTTTATTTTCCAAATATTAGATAAAATGTTTAGGATTTTTAGGACTATATACATGGTGCTACACATTTTATTTAAGATGCCCAGACAATTGCTGCCACACATGATTCCATCTTGTATATTTCCATAAGGAAATAGACGCCTCTAAGTAAGTATATGGCTTCAATTGCTGTGTCCTATCTTCTCCTATGATGAACTACAAGAGCCCAGCCCGAGTGGTTTACAGTTGGCAGCTGGCACTGAGAATGTATTTAACCAAGCATTCGCTCAAAAGGCATTTATTGTTAAAATACAGAACACACCGGTACACCTGTTATAGCCTGATTCTGGCTTAGCGGGGTTGCTATTTCTACTCTTCCATGGGTAAAGCAGGTGTAAATGATGGAGGGTAGGTCTGCGCATACAGCAGCATGTAGACTACAGACATTCACGCCCAGCTAGCATGGGTATGAACAGTAGTGTAGATAGTGAGGCACTGCTCATGCCAGAACACTTCGGTGTATACCCTACTGGCTTTCTACACGCCCAAGCAGTGCTTCCTACATCTACACAGCTATTTCTAGCCTTGTAGTGTCCTCAGGCCTCCCCATTGCCAGAGTCTTTCCTTGCTGCATGTAACTACAAACCCGTGTGAACACACTCTACCTTTCACCGTAGCGTGTAGCTACACTTATTCTACACATGCCACCACCGATGTGGTTGGTGTTGTACTGACTAGAAATATTCTGCAGTGTTACACTCTATAAACCATGGACTGAGACTAGTGAAACAGTGCCATGGTTTTTACTGGTGCAGGGTGCATGTTAGCCAGTCCTAAAGCTTCTCAAATCTTTCGATGTGAGATTCTAGTTTGATCCCATTACAGACATGGGCTGGAGCCATGAAATTCAGATCCACACTTCCTCTCTTTACATGTAAGGGGATTCTCTGATACATCTCCTTTCACTAAATCCTTCTGAATTGATCACATCTTTGAAATATCCAGATGAACTCCTTTTAGATTCACATTCTGAGAAGACAATAAGTATGTACCTGATAATATGCTTGGGGGAGGAGGGGGCAATCCAAGCCTAAAATTCCAGGGAGTGATGATAGTTTCCTTTACTTCAGGGCAGATGCAGATTTTAATCAATTAAATCAATGGCTAATGTTTGCTGGCTGTAAAAATGGTTAAAAGGTTGCTGGTGAGTGGCCATAAGATGGATGGCCAGTGGCACAGGACTTCAGAAAGGTCAAAGGTGACTATCACCTTGAAATCTAATCTACAGCTGGTTCTCTCTACACTGGGCACTGGCTGTGGTCATAAAAGCAGCTTATGTCAACCTGATGGCATAAGCTAGGGAATCCTGATGAGCTCTCTCCTGCTAATGCAATGACTTTCTAAATGGTCACACACACAGATTCATAATTATATTAGACTTACACATTCAATAAGCCTTTCCATGACTTGGGACCCTTCATAGCTAAGACACCAGAACAATCAGAATCAGAGCAACGTATATTCTCTCTTGGGGTTAGCCTCCTTTTCTTTTCTGTTGATTGTCTTCCTGCTATCTTTCCTCTCCTACACTACCCACGTTGCTGACTCACAGCTGCCTTCCCAAGCTCCTGATAATCTCCTACCAGATTCAGTTTGTGGTAGCCCATTGTGCTCAATTCATGACCTTCTCCCTCAGAGCCATCAGTGTAAGGACTGTCTGGGATGGTGCTTCTGTACCAAAAATCCAGAGGTTTTAATCCAGGCTAGAGATGCTGGGTCCTCTCTGTCTACTCCTAATGTCATGGATGAAGTGGGCAGTCACACATTCTCCACCCCATCCCCTGAGAAGCGACTAAACAGGTCTTTCTCTATCTTTCTCCATAAGTGATGCATGAGAGAGGGCCCAGGATACTAATGCTCCTGGGTCTTTTGGCAGAGCACAGAGAGCACTGGTCAGGTACAGCTAACAGGAAGCCTAGGAGTGCACTCTGCAGTTGTCCCTCGGGCAACTATGTGCCTGAAGACTACAGGAAATATATTGTGAGGGTTTAGATCCACTGCCCAGTGAACACATGAGAACATGGTTCTGATGGCACATCACATATCCTGCTGGGATTTGGTTTCAGCGCCAAAGCATCCAGCATTCTTATCTGAGAACCATGCACACTCCTGTCACAATACATCTTTTTCTCAGCTTTCCTCTTATGACCATGACATTGTTTTCCAGTGCTTTCTACACCATTCCTCCTCTTCCCACCGTGCCTCTCATTCATCCTGCTCCTGACCCACCTTGATTCCTCCCTCTGCCCCAGCTTCTCATCCCAATCTGATTGCCAGGGAGATGGGTTTATGCAGCTCCTACTACTAAATTAATCACCTACAGCTAAGCTGCAATGGGTTAATGTTTCGTTTTAGTCTCATTTATAGTGGTCTGATATATTGGACCTGTATAAATGAGACTGCATCTCTGTCCTTTCACTGTCTCCAAAACATTAACTGTGCACACCTACTGCCTTGACCCCACCTCTGCTAAAATCCTCATCCATGCTGTCAACACATCCAACCTTTACTAATGCAGCTCGCTCCCTCAAGGCTTCCCCAGCTCTTCAGATCTGCACATGCTAAATCAATGAAATCAGAGATGGCAAAGACATACTAGCTCATTTGCTTTATCTCCTGTCCATTGCAGCTCCTGATCTCACACTACCCAAAGACACACAGGAATAGATCTAACTTAACCATCCCTCTTTGACCTTAAACCAGTAGCAGATTGTGCACAGCAGAGCTCTGCTTTGCCTCTCAGCATGGCCCCCTCTCTCACTTGGGAGGAGCTAGTGCAGGTGACAGCCACGTCACTTCTGTCGGTGGAGAGTTCCCTTGCACAGGGAGTGTTCTCTGACGGCCAGTTCTGGCCATTTTACCTCCACTTTGAATCACTAGAGAGGTTCAGTGTGGCTGTGGCAGCCTGGAGAATCCGTCTCTTTATCTTTCTACAGTACCACTTCCTTACATATGCATAGGCATTTATTTACTGTTATGTTTCATTCTCTCTCTACAAGCATGAGGAAAGGAGAGAGAGATTTCAATAAACCATATGAGGTTCAGGTGACAAATGTGGACTTCAGTAGTAAACCCGTTTCATCCCTGACAGTAATAGGGAAAATGGGAGCTTTCTCTCCCCAGCATGGACTCTTGCTTGCATTAGTCTACAGCCAATATTCTGAGAATCAAAAATCTTCATGCTGTCTGCAGTTGAAGTGGGCAAGTTCAGGCTTTCGATGTATTTGCAGGGTGAGCAAAACTAGTGTGAAGTAACAAGCCATAGTTTCACCATAATTTACAGCCTTTGTCTCTTTTTAAAAATTGACTTCCTTTGGGATGAGTTTTTCCTCCCAGTAAGCCTCCATTGACCTCAGAAGCTATTCAGACGTAGCTAGGTGACCTACATTATTATATATGTTTTCATTTCATTTTCTTTCACCCCTTTTTTTATTACTGTCTCTCTACATTTGCTTTTCATTTGTCTCACTCGCTGTTCCATTCGTTTTCCACCAACTGCTTCTCCCTCTCCCCTCTGCTCCTTTTTAACACACATTTCTCCTAAGCAAATGCACAACAGCAGCCTTCAAAACTGAAATTCCTAACCCATTAGGTGCACGTGAGTTCAAAATTAGCCAACTCTAGTTGGGCCACGCCAAGTCTTGAAACCAGCCCACGGTCAGGCAGCCTACGAGAACACAAACATCACAAGACACTTACATTGGGCAGAGACCGTGTTTTTGGTTCTGTGTTCGTACAGCACCTAACACAGTGGGGGTCTTGGTCCATGACCGGGCTCATGGGTGCTCTGCACTACAAATAATGGCAATAAACAGCCACTGAGAACTAGCTCCCTTTTAATTCCATGTTGGTTAAGGTCATCTTTGCATGAGGAACACAAGAAGAGTAAAATCTCAAAGCCAGTTTCTCTACAAAAGGTTATTCCTATTCTCACTGCGTGTGACTCATTTGCCTCTAATAAACGCAGTTGCTCTCGGTATGCAGTTTTAACTAATCATCATATTTGCATTTTAATGACAATCACTGGCACAACAATGAAATAAGTTACATCTCAGAGTTGCTAGGGACCCAGGTGTTCCCATCCCACCCACAAAGAATACATATTTTACATCTAAAAACCATACTCCTAGTAGAAGCCTGTTGTGATTTCTTTATCCAAATTATTGAAAATCTGTATAAATGTTGTCCTGCAAGCATGCTTTGATAACCTTGTTATTGTGACCTCCTTAAAACAGCAAAGGCTACTGAAGGCTCTTTCTCTGCTAAAATGATGCTGTAACTATTATGTCAATTGCTACAATGAGGATTTTAATCCTCTTTCTTGCTAAATTCCAGTTTGAGTGATGATACTCCACCTACCTTAATTTCCCCTTGTAGTTCCAGTTGAAAGAGGGTTTTTTCCCCTTTCAAACCAGTGCATAGTGGTGCTACAAAGTGTTAAGCAGCTGGTTCACCCCACAGCTAACTGCATTTCAGTGGTGGGTAAATTCATTGCTGCAGCTTGTACCATTAGAAAATCAGCCTTCAAAGTGCTTAGAGATCCTTCTGGATGAAAAGGGTTATTAAAAATGTAGCGTCATTATCATTATCAATTACCCTTCAAGTGAGGAAGATGGAAAGCAACCTCTTCTAAGGCTATCCACATTGATAGATGACCTGCAGGGTGTAAGGTAGCCCACCCAACAATGAAGTTGTCCCCTCCTTCAAAGGTCACCTTAGTGACATGCATTCTCTTTCTTACCCTACACAGCAGGATGTCTCAAGGTGACTCGAATTCAAGTCTAGCTAGCATTGCTGATGTGTCAATGGACTGACTAGTTAGATGTATTTATGAACTGAGATTACCATGAAATTGGACCTAATGGCCGACTATTAATTTAAATCCTCATTGGGATCATGTGAGTTGCCAGAGAACATTATCTTTTAATGAAAACTAAATGAAAAAAATATATCACTCATACTATTATCCAGGCTCAATATATCAATGGTGTCAACTCCTTTGCTTTCAGTGGAATGACACCAGAGCTAGATTTGGTCCTATATGTTTAAATGATTTTAAAAGTGCTACTATTAAATAGAAAGTATAATATTTCAGCACGCACAGGATAAGTTTTTCAAAGGGACACTATTAAGGGCCCAAAAGCAAGCTATTCCGATGGTTAGGAAAGATAGAAAATGTGGCAAAAGACCACCTTGGCTTAACCATGAGATCTTGCGTGACCTACAAAATAAAAAGGCGCCATATAAAAAATGGAAACTAGGTCAGATTACAAAGGATGAATATAGGCAAATAACACAGGAATGCAGAGGCAAGATTAGAAAGGCAAAGGCACAAAATGAGCTCAAACTAGCTATGGGAATAAAGGGAAACAAGAAGACTTTTTATCAATACATTAGAAGCAAGAGGAAGACCAAGGACAGGGTAGGCCCACTGCTCAGTAAGGAGGGGGAAACAGTAACGGGAGACTTGGAAATGGCAGAGATGCTTAATGACTTCTTTGTTTCGGTCTTCACTGAGAAGTCTGAAAGAATGTCTAATATAGTGAATGCTTACGGGAAGAGGGTAGGTTTAGAAGATAAAATAAAAAAAGAGCAAGTAAAAAATCACTTAGAAAAGTTAGATGCCTGCAAGTCACCAGGGCCTGATGAAATGCATCCTAGAATACTCAAGGAGTTAATAGAAGAGGTATCTGAGCCTCTAGCTATTATCTTTGGGAAATCATGGGAGGCGGGGGAGATTCCAGAAGACTGGAAGGGGGCAAATATAGTGCCCATCTATAAAAAGGGAAATAAAAACAACCCAGGAAACTACAGACCAGTTAGTTTAACTTCTGTGCCAGGGAAGATAATGGAGCAGGTAATTAAAGAAATCATCTGCAAACACTTGGAAGGTGGTAAGGTGATAGGGAATAGCCAGCATGGATTTGTAAAGAACAAATCGTGTCAAACTAATCTGATAGTGTTCTTTGATAGGATAACAAGCCTTGTGGATAAGGGAGAAGCGGTGGGGATATACCTAGACTTTAGTAAGGCATTTGATACGGTCTCGCATGATATTCTTATAGATAAGCTAGGAAAGTACAATTTAGATGGGGCTACTATAAGGTGGGTGCATAACTGGCTGGATAACCGTACTCAGAGAGTAGTTGTTAATGGCTCCCAATCCTGCTGGAAAGGTATAACAAGTGGGGTTCTGCAGGGGTCTGTTTTGGGACCGGTTCTGTTCAATATCTTCATCAACGATTTAGATGTTGGCATAGAAAGTACGCTTATTAAGTTTGCGGACGATACCAAACTGGGAGGGATTGCAACTGCTTTGGAGGACAGGGTCAAAATTCAAAATGATCTGGACAAATTGGAGAAATGGTCTGAGGTAAACAGGATGAAGTTCAATAAAGATAAATGCAAAGTGCTCCACTTAGGAAGGAACAATCAGTTTCACACATACAGAATGGGAAGAGACTGTCTAGGAAGGAGTATGGCAGAAAGAGATCTAGGGGTCATAGTGGACCACAAGCTTAATATGAGTCAACAGTGTGATATTGTTGCAAAAAAAGCAAACATGATTCTGGGATGCATTAACAGGTGTGTTGTAAACAAGACATGAGAAGTCACTCTTCCGCTTTACTCTGCGCTGGTCAGGCCTCAGCTGGAGTATTGTGTCCAGTTCTAGGCACCGCATTTCAAGAAAGATGTGGAGAAATTGGAGAGGGTCCAGAGAAGAGCAACAAGAATGATTAAAGGTCTTGAGAACATGACCTATGAAGGAAGGCTGAAGGAATTGGGTTTGTTTAGTTTGGAAAAGAGAAGACTGAGAAGGGACATGATAGCAGTTTTCAGGTATCTAAAAGGGTGTCATCAGGAGGAGGGAGAAAACTTGTTCACCATAGCCTCCAATGATAGAACAAGAAGCAATGGGCTTAAACTGCAGCAAGGGAGATTTAGGTTGGACATTAGGAAAAAGTTCCTGTCAGGATAGTTAAACACTGGAATAGATTGCCTAGGGAAGTTGTGGAATCTCCATCTCTGGAGATATTTAAGAGTAGGTTAGATAAATGTCTATTAGGGATGGTCTAGACAATATTTGGTCCTGCCATGAGGGCAGGGGACTGGACTCGATGACCTCTCGAGGTCCCTTCCAGTCCTGGAGTCTATGAGTCTATGAGCAGTCAGGCAGAAGGAGAACTGCAGTATGGTATCCTTTGATCCTTGTTAACCATCATATTAATATCAGGCATGAGTTGCACAAGTTGGACAAAATAAAAGTTATGTCTTTCTTTAGGGACCAGTATAAATTAAAAGTGACATTAATTTTATTGATTTGGGAGTCAGTGCTTTAGATCCATACCATAGATATGGAGGGAAAGATTATCCAAGAGGTGATGTTGAAGTCACAATAGGATGCACTCCTCAAGCCTGCTGAACAAGAACGAAGAGGGAGACTTGAGCCATTCTGTGTCCCTTTGAGGCTTTAATAGCTGAACGATGCATTCAATGGCACCATGTCTAGTTGGCAGCCAACGGAGTGTCAAGCGAAGAGTCCCAAGGGTCGGTCTGGGGGCCGGTTTTGTTCAATATCTTCTGAAGGATGGCATGGATTGTACCCTCAGCAAGTTCACAGATGGCACTAAACTGAGAGGAGTGGGAGATACACTGGAGGGGAGGAATAGGATACAGAGGGACCTAGACAAATTAGAGGATTGGGCCAAAAGAAATCTGATGAGTTCAGCAAGGACAAATGCAGAGTCCTGCACTTAGGATGGAAGAATCCCATGCACTGCTACAGACTCAGGACCGAGTGGCTAGGCAGCAGTTCTGCAGAAAAGGACCTAGAGGTCATGGTGGATGAGAAACTGGATATGAGTCAACAGTGTGCCCTTGGTTGCCAAGTGTCAGGAGGTAGTCGTGTTAGTCTGTATCCACAAAAACAACAAGGAGTAAAGTGCTTTACACCAATATTCCACATGGGGATGGACTACAAGCTGTCAGGAACAGTATCCCTGATGAGACCACAGCATGCCTGGTGGCTGAGCTTTGTGACTTTGTCCTCACCCACAACCATTTCAGATTTGGGGACAACTTATACCTTCAAGTCAGTGGTACTGTTATGGGCACCCGCATGGCCCCACAGTATGCCAACATTTTTATGGATGACTTCCTCGCCTCTTGTCCCCTAGTGCCCTCCTCTACTTGCGCTACATTGATGACATCTTCATCATATGCACCCATGGAAAGGAGGCCCTTGAAGAATTCCAATTGGATTTCAACAATTTCCACTCCACCATCAACCTCAGACTGGACCAGTCCACACAAGAGATTCACTTCCTGGACACTACAGTGCAAATAAGTGATGGTCACATAAACACCACCCTATACCAGAAACCTACTGACCGCTATACTTACCTACATGCCTCCAGCTTCCATCCAGGACACATCACACGATCCATTGTCTCAGCCAAGCCTTAAGATACAACTAAATTTGCTCCAATCCCTCAGACAGAGACAAACACCTACAAGATCTTTATCAAGCATTCTTAAAACTACAATACCCACCTGGGGAAGTGAGGAAACAGATTGACACTGCGAGACAGGTACCCAGAAATCACCTACTACAGGACAGGCCAAACAAGGAAAATAACAGAACACCACTGGCCATCATGTACAGCCCCCAGCTAAAACCTCTCCAGCGCATTATCAGTGATCTACAACCTATTCTGGAAAATGATCCCTCACTCTCACAGACATTGGGAGGTAGGCCAGTCCTCGCTTACAGACAGCCCCTCAACCTGAAACAAATACTTACCAGCATCTACAGACCACATCACAGAAACTCCAACCCTGGAACCAATCCCTGTAGCAAACCTCATTGCCTACTCTGTCCCCATATCTACTCTAGCGACACCATCAGAGGACCCAACCATATCAGCCACACCATCAAGGGCTCATTCACCTGCATGTCTACTAATGTGATATATGCCATCATGTGCCAGCAATGCCTCTCTGCCATGTACATTGGCCAAACTGGACAATCTCTACGCAAAAGAATAAATGGACACAAATTGGACATCAGGAATGGTAACATTCAAAAGCCAGTAGGTGAACACTTCAATCTCCCTGGACATTCTATAACAGAACTAAAAGTAGCTATTCTTGAACAAAAAAACTTCAGAAACAGACTTCTAAGAGAAACAACAGAACTAAAATTCATTTGCAAATTTAACACCATTAATTTGGGCTTGAACAGGGACTGGGAGTGGCTGGCTCATTACAAAAGCAGCTTTGCCTCTCCTGGAATTGACACTTCCTCATCTATTATTGGGAGTGGACTACATCCACCCTGATCGAATTGGCCCTGTCAACACTGGGTCTCCACTTGTGAGGTAACTTCCTTCTCTTCATGTGTCATTATATAAAGCCTGCATCTGTAACTTTCACTCCATGCATCTGAAGAAGTGAGGTTTTTTACCCATGAAAGCTTATGCCCAAATAAATCTGTTAGCTACCAGACTCCTTGTTCTTGTTGCCAAGAAGGCTAACGGCTTTTTAGGCTGTATAAGTAAGAGCATTGCCAGCAGATCAAGGGACGTGATCATTCCCCTCTATTCGGCATTGGCGAGGCCTCATCTGGAGTACTGTGTCCAGTTTTGGGCCCCACACTATGAGAAGGATGTGGAAAAATTGGAAAGAGTCCAGCGGAGGGCAACAAAAATTTTTAGGGGGCTGGAGCCCATGACTTATGAGGAGAGGCTGAGGGAACTGGGCTTATTTAGTCTGCAGAAGGGAAGAATGAGGAGAGATTTGATAGCAGCCTTCAACTATCTGAAGGGGGGTTCCAAAGAGAATGGAACTAGGCTGTTCTCAGTGGTAGCAGATGACAGAACAAGGAGCAATGGTCTCAAGTTGCAGTGGGGGAGGTCTAGGTTGGATATTAGGAAACACTATTTCACTAGGAAGGTGGTGAAACACTGGAATGGATTACCTATCGAGGTACTGACATCTCCATCCTTAGAGGATTTTAAGGCCCGGTTTGACAAAGCCCTGGCTGGGATGATTTAGTTGAGGTTGGTCCTGCTTTGAGCAGGGGTTTGGACTAGATGACCTCCTGAGGTCTCGTAGAATCATAGAAGATTAGGTTTGTAAGAGAGAGACCAAAAGGAATGGTTTCTAATTTACCATGAAGGCCCCCTGGCAACAGAACCAATGAAGATCTGCTGTGCAAAGGGGCTGGGAACCATGGATGTGTGAACCTTGGGTGGGAAGTCCCATCTGTGGAGGCTTCCTGTTTGGCAGCATGAAAGGATGCTTTTAGCTCTCAGAGGAGCAGAGGTCAAGTCGGACGATCCACCCTCCTCAGGCCTCTTCTGCAAATGGTGTGAGGTAGGAAAATTGCAGCTACTCCAGCAATTAGGCTGTAGCAAAAAGCTTCTGCAGGGGCAGGATTCTGCCATCCTCTTTCTCTGTGCGGAGACTGGTGTGCAAAACTGGGCAGCTGGATTTTTGCTTATGGGCTAAGTGACACTTATGTGCCAGCTCTCTGTTCTGAGTTATCTCTGGCCTTGACAAATGCACCATTGCCCCACTGATATCCATTTAGAATACTGCTGCTAAGATCATTTTCTTCAACTGTCTCTTTGGCCATGTCATCGCTCTCTTTTCATCCCTTCATTGGCTCCCCCTCTTCTTTTTCTTTTCAAGCATAAGCTACTTGTCTTCATTTTCAGCACCTACCCACAATCCATCTAGCATCTCTCACTCACTTTTAAAAAGTTGACTCCTGCCTCCAGTCGGCCCAGAATGTCAGCCTCCATCACTTGTTATATGGCCAAATAAGCACCTTCGTGTTTTCTCCCCTGCTGCCCTTCACACCTGGAAGAATCTCCCTGTTATGGGATGTAAAGACCCCATGCTGGCCTGGCAACCAAAAAGTAGATGCAGAAGCCACCAGCCTTACAACAGCTGGGAGAATAAAAACACTGAGAAGCAGGGAGGTGGAATGGCTGTCAGAGGAACAAGCAGGCTAAAGAAAGAAAGTCCTGCCAGCAAGCTGGTGAGGAGCCACCCAGAGACAATTCCCTAGAGAAGGGATGACCAGAACTACAGGCTGGAGAAGCCTACAGAATCAATTATCCTGCTTTCATTAAACTCTCTGGTACTTAAGCCCTATATTTCTCTGAACACTGTTTGCCTTCTCTGGACAATTTCTGTTTTGGGTGGGTTCTTCTTGAGATGGGGTGATCAAAACCAAATGCAGTATTTGAATTGAGGAAGTACCATTTTGTTAAGATACAGACCTAGACAGATTAAATACAGATCTAATTTAATACATTCACCTTGCATGTGAGTCCAAGAACAGTGTTTAAATAAGATCAGTCCTGGCAAGCTGTGCACTGCAGTATGTTGGCTTTAACTGAGTCCCTTTACAAGGTGACCATGACGTAGGTAGGATTGCTCTTGGTGACAGGGCAACTCTTTTGGGTTAGCTCAAGATCTCATGGCTACCCATGACGACAGGGAACCAGGGCTTTCTGGATCCATTCATAGCTGGCCACGCTCAAGGTCTCATGTTTGGACTGCCTCTAGAGATCTGCAACTTTGTCATGAACTTTGTCACTGCTATCTTCATTTTGGTGTCAGGATGTAACCTTTCCTGCCAGGATCTGTTTTAATAATCTGTCCTTAGAAGCCGATATGCTTTAAAAGTATCAACAGCATAAATCTAGCACTAATCCAACTAATGGCATCATTGAAGGCTTATGCCATTCAGGAGACGAAGAGAAGGCTCTTGCCTCCCCCAACCAGGACCGGCTCTAGGCACTAGCAAACCAAGCACGGTTTTTTTGCTTCGGCAGTTGCGCTCTCAGAGGTTTTTTGTTTTGGCTTGAGGTGTCAAAAAACCTAGAGCTGGCCCTGCCCCCAAGAGTGTCCATAAAGCCCTGAATGGTGTAAACGTTGCAGGCGGCGAATGGGCTGGTTAATTCTACTTGGCTGTCACTGTTTTGTTATGTCATTGAATTTCTTTTATTATAAGGAATTTTCATGCTATTGATAAAATCACTCAGGTCTGGACTGAGCTATTTGCTTCTGTCAGAATGGCAGAGCAGTATCTAGATGGGACAAATGCTACTCCTCAAGACAAGCCAGACCATAACCTCACCCACAATCAAAAGACTCTGCTCTCTAATTGTTGAGATGGTAGAATCTCACAGTCCTTCTAGGCTCTTCAGTGCTGCTAGTCACCCAGCTAGCAACAGCTACTCAAAATATCTTCCTACAGCTGGCCTCTTATTGATGCATACCTGGTTACAGAGATCGATTTTTTTTTTTAAACTCCAGCCTTGTGTTTTGCAGGGTATCGTGCCTGGAAATGATTGCCGCTGTCTCACTTCATTGTTCCTGCCTGTTAAACAAGGAGGTTAATGTAAGCACCTCACGCTGGTGCTCTGGGTACTACATTAGCTCCCTGCAACTTCTAGATTAAATTCATAATCTTTTGATCTTGATTTTCAAGGCTCTGAATGGCTGGCCCCGGCTACCATGGGTATGCCCCTCGGCTCACAATCAGGGACTATTGCAGCACAACTATGCAGTCATAAACAACAACAGAACCTGTCAACAACAAAAGTGAGACTCAGAAGTAAAGAGGAGAAAGAACCAATCACTTGTGTTTAGGCTTTTCCTAGATTTTATATCATTTTGTAAGATGCTTAAGATTTCACAGCATGAGTGCACGGACAGATAAGGTGTCAGTCTAAGGGATATGGGCCCAGTGCTTCTTTCACTTATCCCAGCATAAATCAGGAGTAACTTCACTGATGACAACAGAGCTAATAACAGTGTAAAACTGGTGGGAGAAAAATCAAAGCTTATTGGGTTTTTATTTTAAGGCGGACAATGTCCCTTTCACACCATTTTCCACTGTGCAAAATGAGTTCAAATTAAAAAGCTTTGCAAATGGAACAAATATCTCCTCATAGATGCCACTCAGCCTTCATTTAAAAAATAAAATCAACAAAAAGGCAATGTTGCTCCACAGGAAGGTTTCACCTTTTAATTTTTCATACAAGATAAATTTTTAATTTCCAGACATCAGAAATCAGGGGAATTTCCCCATGAGGCTTGCAGTTCAAAGAACACTCTTTGGGCGACTGTTGCCATAAAGTGTTAATTCATTATACTGCTGACTCAAATTCTACAATACATATTTTTACTGCTGCTTTTCTTCGGACAAATTTATTATTATTTTTTTAAGTCTTGGCTCTTTGCTAAAAGCTGGGCACTGCCAGAACAGTTTACTTGAACGCACAGGAAAATCCCCCTCACAAGCAGTTGCTTTATATAGTTTGGTCTGCTGAGCACAGAATTCACTGTGGCCCCACCAATTTCTCCTAATGCTGCCCAATTTTGTCTTATTTTAATTTAACTCACCATTATTAAAAATATTACATTTTGAAGTTGGGCAATATAAATAGGACAAGCTTGTGTACTCTTTGGAGCTACTTGCTAATGTCAGAAATTCAAACATAGGAATGACCTGCATGGCTGAAAGATTTCATTTGCAAAGTAAGATCAACTTAAATTTTTTATACAGTTGATGTGCAGGCCTCAGCTGTGCCTGCTGTTCACATTGGCTGCCGACTGCTTTGCAAACCTTTGAACTGAAACTCTTCTGAAATTAATTGCTATAACTTCGAAGGTACACTTTTGAAATTTGTCATTTGTTCTCAGTGTTGCTATATATTTCTTCCCACACTGTTCTCCTGCTCTGGGTGTATATATACATTTGCTAAGCTCCAGTGTGCTGTTCCTATGTTCCAAAGGGAGCAGGCTGAAATGACAGTCATGTTTTCTATTCCAACATAGGAAGGGAAGAGGGAAGATGGCAGTGTCACAAAGTTGTATTGTTTGTGGTTTCCTAGGCAAGATGGGCTTGATTTGAGTGGGTAGGAGGATGGAGAAGATGGAGCGTGTGCACGACTCTTCATAAATTCTATCCTCTAAACAGGAAGGAAATATGTGTGATAGACTTTGATAATTGTAAGAATCATAGATGCTCTTTAGTGAAACCAAGACCTTGTTCACAACTGAAAACGTTTGAAACTAGCCTTGCAGCATTGTGAGGAGTAACAGTTTTTTTATTTCTGGAAAGCACTTGAAATCCAACCTGAGGTCACAAGTGAAATTAATTAAGACATTCACAAGCTCATCATCTATCAGATTGTGGTCTAAATCAGAGAATTGCCTTACACAGATACACTACAAGACATCAAGAAGAAAGCAATCTGAATTTGGAGGAGCCAGTATAGCTGGGTTGGTAGCTACATAAGGGACAGAAGGTCAAGTTGCCAGTAGGATTTGGGCTTATAGCAATACTCGTGCTGCAATGCAGTACTTGGGAAATGCTACGCTGTCAAAGATGCTGTCCATCAGATGATGTATTCAACTTGGGGCTCTTCTGTTGGTCTCTGTTGATAATTAAAGCTTCCTCAGCATTTACCACAGAGGACAGGGAATAACTTTGGTTCTTCTCCAATACTCCTCATTAACAAAATAGGTTCTAAATGTGTGAGATGTTAAGCATACAAAGGTTCCTCCATTTACTTGCAGACATTAGCCTACTTGTAAAGGGTTTATTTTATTTTTATTAAAACAGGCACTATATAAGACCCAAATCTACACATTTCTAAAACGTTCTTTTTCAGGCTTTGGATTTATCCTCTAAGCTTGCACTGCAGTTTTCTGTATTATCTGGTTAACATGCCTTGTAAAGTCATTTCAAAAGGCTTTAAAAGCCTTTTACTTAACACTTTTGTGAAGTATATACTATAACTATAGTGATATTTGCTTGACAGTTTTGATTGTGCCCTAATAGGTATATTCTTATCTTAAAGTTTTGGGAATTAAGCCACCATCCAAATGAGAACATAGCTCTTTAATGTTTTAACTAAAACAGAGCAAGATGTGTTTAAATGCATGTGAGTCAGCTGCGAGGGATGTCCATTGTCTGCAAGAAAACTACACAATGTAAAACTGTAGCATCATGCTATTTGGCAAAATCTTTGATGGATACATTTCATGGAATTTAGCTTGTGCCAACCTCCGTAGTTTGCATTTTGAAGCAGCCGTGTTTTCAGGTGTGATTGACAGACTTTGAAGAGGACATTTAACACCAATTATGAGGGAAATCCTGCCCCTACTGAAGTCAAGGGAGTTTTATCACCGACAAACATTCAACATTCACCGTATGGATTTATAAGATTTAGAAGCAAGAGTTCCATACACTACACTTGTAATGAGGCTCTTTTTAATTGCACAGGGATGCTACAGAAGCACCAGCACAGTGGCATACAAAAGTAGGCAAGGCATGCCTTCCTTTCTGTTTGATGTAACTAAGTGCAACAAGCCTGAAAAGTTTAGTGTAATTTTTTATACAATTTTTTTGGTTGGACCATCTGTGATGCTGTTAGTATTACGTACCATTAGGATATAGCCATTAAGTAATTTGCACCAATTCACACTGAGTATCATGTGGGAGATAACGTGCTTGTGTAATTGACAAAGCACAAATATACCATCCCTTATCTCAATCGGCTTTTTCCCCCCCCTCAGCCTTCATTCATGCTCTTGTAGTCTGTATGCCACAGAAATCCCTCCCTTGATCCTCTCTGCCACTTCAGCTGCCTCTGCCCTTTTACCTCCAAGGTTCTAGAGTGTGACCCTCATACCACTGCCTTGAAGGTCCCCCGCTCACCGCCAAAACCTTCTAATCCACTTTGTCATTCAGTGTAGCTGCCCTCACTAACTCTATTACTAGCCTCTTCCTGACCAACTTCCAGCACTACACCCTCCTCCATCTGAGCCTTGTGACAGTCATTCACTCCCTCCTGAACTTGCTCTGCCCTTGGAAGTCATAATCCTGTTTCCTCCCCTCTATACTTTTGTTTCCTTTACATGTTCACAAGCCAATTCTTTCTATCCCCCTACCATAAAATCCTTATCTCTGGCTTGCCTCACTTCAATTTATCTCTTCACTATATATTCCATTCTATGCATCCGATGAAGTGGGCTGTAGCCCATGAAAGCTTATGCTCAAATAAATTTGTTTTAATCTCTAAAGTATCACAAGTACTCCTGTTCTTTTTGTGGATACACATTAACATGGCTGCTACTCTGAAACCTGTCACTTCAACATGAATTCAGATCACGGTCTATCATACATTCCCTCCTCTTTCCAGGCTGTACAAAACACTGCTGTGCTCTAGACAACATTTCATGACAGTACTATTACACTTTGTAGTAAATGCCCCCATGCACAAATTTGATCGTTTACATAATTCTGAACTGCAATTTTTTTCATGTAAAACTAGTCTTCATATGGTATCTCACCTCTGAGTTAAAGGTGTGGATTCATGTCCAATCCTAGGACTTGAATTTATATTCCTAATCAGTACCAACACTGCAATACATGTATAAGCCTTTGGATCCTTCTATATTCTACTCTTTTCTGCTGGTTGTCCATGCTAAGGATTCTATAATACTTTACAAATGTGTAGGGGAAATTCCATTCCATCTCTCAATACCATTGATTATAAAGGTAAGAGCTATCACTAAAGACAAAATGGTTGCTCCATTTGCCTAATTGGTCTCCGCACCACCAGCAAGTAATTAGTTGATTTGTAAAGCAGCTTTGGTGTAAAAAATGTACTATAGAAATTTAAAAAATTCTATATGGTGCACACCATATATAAAACCAGATATTAAATTACCCAAGGAAGACAATATTACATTGCTGCATAAATGACAAATATTGATCATTTTGCATCAAAATGAAATCATGCCAAATCATAAATAATAAAAGTGCTTGACTATAGATATATAGCAGGCAGTAAGCAGATTTACCACATAATTAAAGTGCTTAAGGCAAAATACAGACTTCTGGTATTTTCTAATTTCTAGTAAACCAGGGTGAGCTGGTAAATTCTGAGATCACTTAATGTAAAAAATATATTTACAAGCTAAATCTAACTGTAGTCTTTATTTGGAAAGTAAACAGCAAGGAAACAGTGTGCATCTAATTTTTGAAATTCTTCTGGCTTTTCTTTTTGACCTTTGGTATTTGTATGTATCGACGCTTTCTCTAAACCATTGTACAAAAACACCTTGAAGTGTCAAGCTTTAAAAATGAGTCTTCGTTTCTCTTTCTCCTGTGCAGCTTGGATTATCTTGGCCTTGTCAAAATACATTCTCTAGTTAGAGGTTGAAAATATTTCCCTCCTGGCTCCTAAGTATTGATTTTTCAACACTCAACTCTGTCTGTCAGCTGAAGAGGTGAAAGGTGAAAGTTCATCCAGCACTGCCTGGCTTTACCTTCCTATTAATGTCATGCCCTTTCCACATTTGATCAGTTTATGTGATCACCAACACAACTGTTATTGAGCATATTTTACCTATGAGAAAATATTTAAGTCATGAATGATTTTAAACACACACACCTTGAAAACTGAGTACTCAAATATGTTGCAACCAACTCCTTTTGTGTTTATCTATTTTTTTGAAGTCTTGTTATGTAAATGATTGACTCAATTCAAACTGTACTATCTTATCTGATCACTAAGAGAAAGATTACATTTACTGCTTATGCTGTAAACCTTTTTCAGCAATAACGATCAATTTTGTTATTCCTGCTCAAATGCAATCATGCTTTTTTACTACAGGGGATGCAAATTCAAATCCAAAGTATTATTACACTAAACAAATGTAATAATCTCAGCTCAGCTCCCAATGGACAGTAAGCCATGTCAGAAAATCTCGATGCATAATTTGGTTCAATTACTCTCTCTCTTAAGAGAGATCTAGGACTGGAATAACAAGAAGAGAGCGTAGCTTTACACATATTACAGACGGTGTTGTTGAGGTTCTGGAAGATCATCATTCTCTTTAACTGGTTGACTCACACTGTTCTCATAGACAGAAGAGATAATGGCTTTCCCTCAGCACTTTCCGACTTCCTTTTTTGTTAAGAAGGCCTTGAGTTTCTTGAACATGAATTTTCATCCAACTTTGTGAAATGTAACCTTATTCAAATAAATGTAAGAATGTATTTCTGTGCATAAGAAATATAAAAATGAATGTCAAGTAAGTCATGGAACTAAGGATGCATTACATCACAGTTAGGATGATAATATAGGAACAATGTCCTTCAATACTATTCAGTTTTTATTTCACAAACATATGTACATAGCATTAGTACATACAGTAGCATTTAAGTGGAATCATCAAGAAATTTCTTGAGAGGCAAACATTTTCATCATTTACCATATACAGTGACTTCAATCATTACAACATTTTCATACAGTTATTTCATCATATCATCTTTAGCTTGTAAACTGCCAATAAAGCCACATATGTCTCCACATTTACAAGGACAAGTCCAAATACAGTACTAACAAATCAATAAAATACTAAAAGCTTACACTGGAATGACAACACAAATTTTACTGCAGTACTGAGAAATCTAATCTGTGATGAAATTTGGGAGTAGGGTTGACAAAGTCACTGAAATGGAGATTTGCGTTTAACTAATGTGCAAATATTAGTTAAGCAGTGAGATAATCTATTTCCACCCACTAAGCATTACTGCATTTTCTAGCCAAGTAACACTAACTCCACATTAGATTGTAATCCTGACTGTTGCGCTAGATGTATTGTATAAAACATTTGCAGAAGTTGTCATAATCTTCTGAAAATTTTGCTAATTTAGCTTTTGCTACATTTAACTATTGTTCAATACTGGAAGTAGATTTCCCCCTTTCTTTTACAATTTTTTGTAATCTATTAAATTTATAGTTTAAAGCAAACTTTTTATTATACGTGTAATGCAAAATATTTTACTGCATACTAAAGAAAATCTTCTTTAGCATACCCATTGCTAATGTGTTTCCATTTAGCTTTTAAAAGTAAACATATATGTACTTGAAAAATATTATAACGTAAGTAAATATAACTTTGGAATGCCTATGGGAGAATGAATAAAATGTACCTTTTAATTTTCCTCATATGCCTATACTTAAATGTAGCACTATAGCATTCGATTCTACAGACAAATTGTGTATATGCTGTGTATTTCTTTGCTTCTTGTCATGGAGGCCTACATATATCTCTCTTTATAAATACAATGTACATGCATGTTGCATAAGTTTACTTTAAAGAAAAGCATCAAAAATTCTACTACAGAATTTTACCACCACTATATGCTACAGCCTTGCCATAGTTGGAAAGAATAAAATTTACAGCAATATGAGATAAACATTCCTAAAGGTCTTAATTTCTTACTCTGTTCGTAAAAATTATAGTAAACCACAGATATGTTGATTCTGGACTGTAGATCCTACTTTCATGTATAGTGTACTATACAGACTGCCTCTAGAAAAAAATGCACTTGAAATTTAGAAGCCATTACTTTCTTTGTTCATTTATTCCCATTCTGTTGGATTTTCTGGCAAGCATCGCCTTTAACTTCATGTGTCATCATTTAATGTGAGCCTTCTCTCTTTTGTGAGCTTTCCAGACAAAAATGGCAAAGAAACTAAAAGCTGTACAAACACTTATATTAATACATTTAAATAAAATAGTATTTTTGGGATTTTTTTTTATTTTACACATAAACCAGCATATTTTTCACATTATTAGATATTTCACAAAATTAGATATGTAAGAAAGAGGGAAAATGTGAACAATGACAACATTACAGAAGAATGGGGAAAATGTTTAAATACACTGGACTCAAATAACAACTAACTCACCTTTTACATATTTGCCATAATTTTTCAGTTGCTCAATATCCATTATATCTGTGTTTCCATCAAGCATATTTGCATTTTTACTCCTCAGTCCTTCAGTGAAGCCAAACTGTGAGTTTGCAACACTGCAATAATTTATACAGCAACAGGATGTGATGGCATAAATGCAGGATTCTCATTTCCCTGCGAGTTCCAGTACCAGTGGGAAAGAGAAAGCTCTTTTTAAAATACAAATATCTGCAGTAGAAGCAAAGGGGATACAGAAAAAACACACCTTTGTGCATAAGTATTCTTTTTTTTCAAGTTTCCTTTCCCCCTCTTTAAGAGATTCTTAGTATTTACATGTTGACTGCTCAATTCTTTCTTCCAGGTCACAAAAACAATGACCTAGTATGCCATAACTTCCAATTCAATCAAGAATTTAAACTTTATATGAGGAAAAATGCTTCTTCAAAATGAGAACAAAGGCTACTCTTGTCCTGAAAACCTAATTCCTCATATACTTTCTCATGAATTCCATGGCAGTTATCCCCAAGAAGCTAACTGCTAAAGCCTATGACACCTCACTCAATGATCACCCTATAGTCACTAGAAGAAAGTACATGTAAACATAGAACCTTTCTGGTAAACAATAAGATTCTTTAAGAACTTCAAAAGGAAAATAATATTTATAATTAGGACTGCTCTGCATTACTTCAGTCTAAAATGCAAAAGTGACTTGATTCAGCCCAACTTCAGAGATTGGGGTATGATTCCTGAAAATGCTGATCTAGTCAAGGAGTGAAACCTCAGTGTTACTGATATTTTTCAGCTTCTGTTGCACCAAGCAACAAGAGCATTCCCAACAGCCATCTTCGTCCCTCCTATTAACAGCAAGAAAAAACTACATGATGATAGAATAACCTCATTTGGTTGAGCTGGTGGGCATACCTCTGAATCAATAGCTGGCACAAGCAAGATTCTGCTCTAGGGAACCATGCAGAAATGTTGCAGTCTGGCTGGTCCCATTGGATGATTTATATAGGCACTGGTGTGGGTAATCCAGTGTTACAAAAGAACAGAGAAAGAGAATTACAGGGAATTTTACAACCAAAAAAAATGTATTTCTAGCAATAGAGAGCTTGACTCTAGACCATAAATCGATGTTCTTTGCCATCATGAGCCATAAGAATAACATTGCGATTGGAAGTCCAGATCAGCCGTGCCAATTTGAGTGCATTGTGTGAACCTGGTGAGGCAGGCTGGACAGGAGGCACCTGGTATGTTTTAATACAGCGGAGCTGAGGTGCAGAATTCAGCATTCCAATACTTCCCAAAAGAGAGGTGTTCATCTGCAGTAACAGAAAAAGAGAGAGTCAACACTGAAACCAAAGGGCTTCTTGTGAAGAATAATTTAATGTAAAACAAAGCCTTTTCTCTTTTTTTACAGAAAACTTCTAATAATACTTGCCAGTACCAGCAACTGTGGCTGCCCTCTCTAATGACCTTCAATTAAAATTTTATTTAGTTAACCAAAAAACACTGTTTCTTAAACTAAAGAGATGCTGAGAATCTAAGCAGTATGTTTGCAAATGCTTAATTAACTCTATACACAACTCTGCAAAACGAAACTAGTTGTGCTAAATTTAGTAGTGCATATTTTACTGCTTTCCTTTTTCCTACAGATCTGTAGACTTGAAATTATCTTAAACGATACTTTTACAGCCATATTTTAAAAAGTTCTACTCTCTTTTTTCCCTGCAAGACATGATGAAAATGATTTTTTTTTAAACTGGACTAAATGGAGAAATAAAATACAGCCAAGTTTCTGTTTTTTGTAAGTTACAATCTTTTGCAAGGCATGGAAACTCAGCAAAGTTTAGAAACAGAATTAGTGGTAAGAAATTAGTTCCAGTCTCACCATTGGCCTTTTTAAAATGTCCATTTTCTTTTAATTCTATCTACTTTAAATTAAACAGTGAGATCTGAACCAACGTATTAGCTTAAACCTATAATGAAGTCTATCACTTAACATATTAAATAAAAAATATCACCTACAACTTCTTTATATTCATTTAACACTATCATTTCAGAACTGCAGTAGGCAATCAAAAATTATAAATTATAACATATTTCTGCTGGAATATATATTTAAACATGTTAAAATCACAAAAATTAGAGATGGAAGAGACCTTTTGGATGCTGAAGTATATCTACATGACAGAGCAAGAGTGGTTCCAATGCCATAACAGAACTCATGGAAGACTGGTGAATTTCCAGAGGACTGGAGAAGGGCAAACATAATACATCCATCTTTAAAAAGGGGAACAAAGCGTGCCCAAGGAATTACAGACCAGTAAACCTAACTCAGTTACTCGGAAAAATACTGGATCAATTTGTAAGCATCTGTAGGATAATATGGTTATAGGAAATAGTCAACAAGGATTTGTCAAGAACAAATCATGCTGAACCAACCTAATTTTCTTTGATGGTGTTATTGGCCTAGTGGATGGACGGAAGTAGTAGATGTGATATATTTTGACTTTCGAAAGGCTTTTGACAGAGTCCCACATGACATTCTCATAAGCAAACTAGGGAAGTGTGGTCTAGATGAAATTACTAATAAGGTGAGTGCATAGGTGGTTGAAAGACTGTACTCAAAGAGTAGTTATCAATGGTTTCCTGTCAAACAGGGAGAGCGTATCTCTAATGGGGTCCCACAGGGGTCAGTCCTGGGTCCAGTACTAGTCAATATTTTCATTAATGATTTGGATAATGGAGTGGAGAATCACAGAATATCAGGCTTGGAAGGGACCTCAGGAGGTCATCTAGTCCAACCCCCTATTCAAAGCAGGACCAGTACCCAGACAGATTTTTGTCCCAAATCCCTAAATGGCCTCCTCAGGGATTGCACTCACAACCCTGGGTTTAGCCGGCCAGTGCTCAAACCACTGACCTCTCTCTCCCCTTACCCCTCCCACCATGTGCTTATACAATTTGTGGATGACCCCAAGCCGGGAGGGATCACAAGCACTTGGAGGCCAGGATTAGAATTCAAAACAACCTTGACAAATTAGAGAATGAGAGAGTTGTCTGAAATCAACAAGATGACATTCAGTAAAGATAAGTGCAAAGTACTTCACTTAGGAAGGAAAAATCAAATGCACAACTACAAAATGGGGACTAGCTGGCTAGGTGGTAGTACTGCTGAAAAGGATCTGGGAATTATAGTGCATCACAATCTGAACATGAGTCAATAATGTGATGCAGTTGCAAAAAAGTCAAATATCATTCTGGGGCGTATCATCAGGAGTGTCATATGTAAGACATGGGATGTAACTGTCCTGCTCTATTTGACACTGGTGAGGCCCGGACTGGAGTACTGTGTCCAATTCTGCCACCACACTTTAGGAAAGAGATGAATAAATTGAAGAAGAGCAACAAAAATGATAAAAGGTTTAGAAAACCTGATGTATGAGAAAAGTTTAAAAAAAACAACTCTGGGTTTGTTAGGCTTGAGAAAAGAAGACTATGAGGGGAGAGGGATCTGATAGTCTTCAGATATGTTAAAAGCTATTATAAAAGAGGTCGGTAATCAACTGTTCCCCATGTCCACTCAAGGTAGGACAAGAAGTAATGGGCTTAATCTGCAACAAGGGAGATATTAGGAAAAACTTTCTAACTCAAAGTAGTTGAGAGCTCTTGAACAGGCTTCCAGGGAGGGTGTGGAATCCCCACAATTAGAGGTTTTTTAGAACCAATTGGACACACACTTGTTCAGGATGGTCTAGGTTTACTTGGTCCTGCCTCTGTGCAGGAGGGCTGGACTTGATGATCTCTCAAGATGTCTTCCAGCGCTACATTTCTATGATTCTGTGATAATCTTTCAAAAAACAACAACAAAAGTTTCACCTTCTTTCTGGTATTTATATTAACAAAATATTAAGAGACGAAACCTTTAAAAATATCTGTTGATCTATATTCTTTGAAAAATTGGCTAATATTTTTGAATTATATTTTGTTATATGTTTTAAAAACAAGAAAAACTCCCTCAAAAACTTCCATTCTCTTAAATGCTCCAATACTCTTGAAAGCCTCCCTATATAAAAATGCATTAGGATGCTAGGATTTCTATACAATAGGTAGATGATAGTCCAGCTGTATACCTAGGATGGGGCACATGAAACCAAGGCAAATCTTCGGACATTTAAGATGTGTTATTGCTGACACCATGTTCTGAATTCTGATCAGTACAAAATATAAGCCATTACTTTTTCTAGTCCTTCTCAGCAGCAGAATGGTGTCAGAGAGTGTAAATCATGGCATCTCTAGCAGGGAGCATGCAAGCACCACTGACATTTTCACAATTTAAATCATCTTGAGTAATAACCCTTTTAAGATGACTAATGTTACTGATTTTCCTGCATTAATAATAGTGCTGAATAGAACACAGAGGGGAAAAAAATCACTAGTGCACGAGGTCACATTTTAAAACTAAATGCATAGGTACATTTAACTCTTTATGTAAAAGCCAGCTTAACATGAACGGATTTACACACAGTAAAATCTGGCAATTCACATTTTTAAACCTGTGCCCGAGTTTGAAGATTTTTTAAGTGAGGTCCCTTTTCAATGATTCTATGTAAAAGATCAAAATCAATAAGCCTGATTGCTTTCCCAGGAAGTTAAACTAAGTATATGTACTGATGGTTGAACATTTTTACTGTTTTTATTCACTATTTCAGAAAGCACAATATATGATGGATAATAATTCAGTACATTTTGTGGCATATACTGTATTACTGAATGACACAAAAAATTGTGGAAAATTTAAAAAACCATTAACTAATGTCTGCAGGAATACTGGGTCCAATCTTGTAGTCTTACTGCTGGCAAAACTCCCACTGTCTTCGATGGCTATTTTGCCTGCATGAACTGCAGGATCAAGCCCACTGTTTTTCAGATAACTATTATTTAAGTTTATAATTTAAAAACACTTTTACATCCTTTGGCCATTTGAGTTGGTTTTCCTATTTAAATGCACATGTTTTAAAACTCTTAATGACATGTAGGTACAGGTGAATGCTAATTTCTTAAAAATATGAATGGAAACTAAATGTAAAGCAATTAATACCTCAATACATTAATGCCAATATTTTTTTCTTTTGGAATTACATATGAATTGATTGCACAAGAAAGCTAGGGACAGGTTATGCATAAATGAGGGTAGTGCTGTACACATTTCCCCATCCAGCTTTGCCAACAAACCTTTACTCTGACTGGCAATTTCCTTCCTTTTGTCTCTTGGGTTCTGCCAATCATGCTAAACTGAGTGCTGATGTTTTGCTATGATCAAAGGGGAACTAAACTGCAACTACTAAAATCCTTTATACTGGTGATCTGAAATAGAATTTGAACTCTTAGCTCCAGAGGAAAAAAGGGATTGAGCAACCCAAATCTACCCCATCACCAAGCCCAACTGCAAAGTCTTTTAAGGAAAAAAAAAGTCTAAAGAGATAAGGCTCAACTTTGCATAGGGTTCTGTTCTTGTGCCCTTTGCGCTATTAAAAACAAACATAAGAAAGAAAAAGATTGTTCAAACTATTAATTTAAACTCGAAAGGGTAGGGATGTTGTCATCCTGCTTTTTATAAAGTGCACAGTTCACTTTTGGCCCTAAATAATATAAATATATATTAACAATAATAAGAATTTTGATTAAAATACTGAGATCAAATTCTCAAGCCTTAACATAAAAATTAATTTAAAGGATATAAAAACAAACAAACAAAAAAACCTCAAACACCTGCTTAGAGGGCCTACTCACTAAGTGCAGGCTCTTATTTGGTCAACCATCAGTGTACCCTTACATCTACAGGACATCAATACAAGCTATGAAAGTATGGGTATTTTATTAAGAATATAGTATTAGTCCATGAAGTTCCAAACTTAAGAACGTTCTCGAGTTACCTAGAGGTTACATATTCTTAGTGTGCACATGAACAAAAAACACAGTACAGTAACTCCTCACTTAACATTGTAGTTATGTTACTGAAAAACGCTACATCAAGTGAAACAATGTTAAGTGAATCCAATTTCCCCATAAGAATTAATGTAAATAGGGGGGTTAAGTTCCAGGGAAATATTTTTTTTGCCAGACAAAAGACTACACACACACACACTCTACAAGTTTAAAAAAAACAATATAATACTGTACACAGCAATGATGATTGTGAATCTTGGTTGAGGTGTTGGAGTCAGAGGGTGGGATATTTCCCAAGGAATGCCTTACTGCAAAATATTGAACTAGCACTCAGCTGAGCCCTCAAGGGCTAACACATTGTTGTTAATGTAGCCTCACACTCTACAAGGCAGCACGAATGGAAGGAGGGGAGACAGCATGGCAGAGAAAGATAGAAACACACATTCTGTGTGTGAGATAGACGTGCACTGCCCCTTTAAGTACGCTGACCGCACTCTAAGTACATTGCCTTTTTAAGTAGATCAGCAAGTTGAGACAACAGCTGCTGCCAGCAAGCTCCCTCCGTCCTGAGCCCTGTTGTGTCATTCCCCCCTTCCCACCGCTCTGTGGTGATGGGGTAAAGGACTGGGGGGGCAGGAGCAGGGGGAGGGGGACACCCTGACATTAGCACCCCTCCTTTCCCCCTTGCACAGTAAGTAGGTGGTTCCCGGGAACAGCTCCAAGGCAGAGGGCAGGAGCAGCACATGGCAGTGGTGGGAGGGACAGCTGAACTGCCTGGCAATTGATAGCCTGCTGGGCGGCTGATGCACAGGGAACTTCGGGAAGCTGATAAGGGGGCTTCCGGTCGATCCTGGTTCCAAGCCCCCACCAGCTGGCTCCAATGGGCTGCTCTTTCTGCAAGCAGTGGACAAAGTAGGTGGCTGCCAATGTTATAAGGGAGCATTGCGCAACTTTAAACGAGCATGTTCTCTAATTGATCAGCGACGTAACAACGAAACAACGTTAATGGGGACAACTTAAGTGAGGAGTTACTGTAATACTCACTTTACATTTAAAAACAGTAAAACAAAGGTATATATTATTATTTATGTAGGAGCACTGGTAATCACAGACATCATCACAGATATAAAATGCAAACAGAGGAGGGTGGTCTAATGGATAGGGTATTAGCTTCCTGGAACTCAAGGATCCAGGTTCAGTTCAGTGCCATGCCACAACCTTCCTATTTGCTTGTTAAAGTTGTGTGGTCTCTCTATGCCTCAGTTCGCCATTTGTAAATGGGAATAATAGTACTTCCCTTTTTCACAGATGTGTTGTGAGGATATTTTATATATATATAAAAATTATGAGATGCTCAGATAATACTAAGTAATGGGCAATCTATCAGCACCTAAGATAGACAGAGGCCCATACTGCAAGGAGCTCATCTGTTAATACATATATTTTTATTCAACTTATATATTTATACAAGTTATAATCTACTTATACAGATAACAGGAGTGAATAAATTTGTCAAAATGTTACCCTAAGAAACTAAGGAGCCTCGATCTAATGTTTAAGTGATTTAGGCATCCAGGGGGCCTAAATCCCATTGATTTTCAATGGTACTTAAACTCCTAAGGGCCTATGTCACTTTTGAAAATGTTACCCTTTATCAGCATGCCTGTGTGAGAGCATCGCAGACAGCATATGAAAAAGAACTAGTGGGGCACTAAAATAAGGGGAAGTAAGAGAAGAACCAGTGTGGAGATATAGCTCTGTATACAGATTGTCCAAAATGACAGCACTGATGTTGTGGTTTCAGCTTTAAGTTTTGGAATTTCCTGAGTTTTGGAATGCTTGTGATTTCAGCTATAATGATACATTTTTCCCCTTTGTCAGAGGTTACACTAGTACTGAATAACATTTTTAAAAAAGATCCAAAAAGTTGTCCACAAATGCCAAAACTCAACCTCATTTACAATACTAGCATTGCATATATCTCTTTGCCTTTTGTGTATATTCTTACCTGCCAAAAGGAGATGTGACTGTCTGTGTTGGAATAAGTGGCAAGGTACCGTCCATCAGGAGCAAAAGCCACAGCAGTTATTGGCCCTTTGTGGCCATGGATAGTCTAACAAAGAGGAAAAAATGTAGTTTAGAAGATCAATTACTCAGCACCATTGCGGTGCCACACAGACACAAACTGAATACAAAGCTAACAGTGTGTGTATCTATAGAAATGACTTATAAATGTAGGTCATAATTGTCAGTTAAAACGAAGTATAGTGAAGAGATCATAGTTTGGCAAACTGAAAACCAAATATAATTTCATTATTTCATACATGAGAATGAATTTAGTGATAGGGTAAGGTAGCACTGTGACAGCCTGGGAGGCAGAAGGCCTCTCTCTGTGTGTTCTCAGAACAGGTACAGCATGTACAGCAGAGCTGAAGCTTCCCTGTGCTACTCCATTGTTGTACATCAGTCCTAAACTAGATACAAGAGTAATAAAGTCTCCATGCCATCCTTGCTTTCTCTGCAGAGACTGTTAACAATGATGCCAATTGTGGTGGTTTTGCATACAAGTAAGAGAACATTGTCCATTTTCAGGGATTCTGAAGAAATGTTCTGATAGAACAGCAGAAAAAGATTCAGACTTTCAAAATTATGACCTTAACTAGAAGAAAAGGGAATTATTCTTCTCTTGGTTATTTGTACTAACAGTGCTAAAACTCTTGGTTTAAAATATCAGGCATGAGATTCAGAAGCTGACTGTTCAGAAACATTTGGTTGAACAATTTCAAGCATTTACTTGCCAACCTTCATCTGCTGGGAAGGTGATGATACCTATACCTGTTATGTTTTGTGGTTAAAATGGAACTAGCAGTTAGGGAATGACATCCCATCTACAGCTTTATAGTCACACGATCAGCGAGTCTTTCTGGTTACCCAGCTTCCAAATCTCATGTCTTATGTTTGAAACCTCAGAGAATTTTTCACCTGTGTCTTGTAAATCTTTGGAGACTGCTAAATTCCAATGAATTTGTAGATATTATTTTTGAATAGCTCCCCAACATTTTCTCCACCCCTGCATAAATAGGTGCTATCAAGGATACAGCAGCCTCTTGTGGCAGCTGGTCCAGAGAAATAATGTGGATCCCCATAGCTATTCAGTGAAGATGTCTCCTGCCTATTGCCAGGGGTTCCAGCTGCCGTGTAATGTCGAATTAGGAACTAGATGATAGCAAATTAGGGACCACCACTTCCAGTATTACAATCACAGACTCCATCCTGCTTGATTATTTTATGTGGACATTAGGTTCAGGGCTGTGACCTTTGGAGAGGCCCACAGCATACTGAATACATTTCCTGCTGTCCTAACAATGATTATTTACAGGTTGACTGACATTCTGCCAGCTTGTATACACCTTCAAAGGTGGTGTGCGGGAGGGAAGTCTCTCTCATTGGGTTTGCCACAGAAAAAAAGAACCACCATGTGCACCATTCTCTCACTTGAATAAATGGCAAATGGGACACTGGGGAGAGGAGAGACAATCAAGATTTTTTCTCAAATAGGTTGAGGGTGGTTAAATGATTCTTGTGTAATCCCAATAGGAGCCCCCTGCTTGTCTTTCATGATTAGAAGTTAACCTCTTTCTCTCTGATCCTTAATGGCAGGTACTCTTTAAAAACCAAACCAAACCATGCCTTTGACCATGATTGGTGCTTATTTTTTTTTCTTCCTATCTTGGGCTGCCATAGGTAGTTATCACTTCTCTTCAGGGGACCACAGAACTTCAAGAGCGGAGAGGCCCATAGTAAGATGTTGGGAGGTTATTTGCGTGAGATCTCCTCTTGGTGAAGTTTTTTTTTCTTTGACCTCTGTGTAGCAGAACTGACCTTTCCTCCTCCTGCTGTGAAGTCAGTATCCATGAATGGCTTTCGACTATTTATATGGCTCAAAAAGCTTCATAGATAAGATAAGATAGAATAGGACCCTATGTTTATCTATCATAATTAAACAAATGTAAATCAGAGGACGCAAAAGGAAAAAATTAATTTAAAATAAAATGAAATAATTAAATTACTGGACCAGAGAGTCTTTGCACAACATTAACATGACATATTTTTACAGTGGGAGTTTATCATCCCATGGTAGCAGTAACTCAAGGAAAGAACATATGACATGATATATTTAAATTTGAAATGTCACCATAAAATTCATTATAACCATTACAATGACAGCAATCAATATTTCTGAAGCTTACAGACAGTAAGCACACTCCATTCTCTGTTGCGTGAAACAAGAAAGGTGCTATTTGAAGGAACATATGATAACATTACAATAACAAATGAGAAAAATGCTCAAGACTAAATTTTCAAACAAGCCCCAGAAACTACACCTGCAAAGTTTGACAGCGTGCCACTTTGTACACAGAAAAACCTCCACTTGCATTAAGAATAGGTATTCCTGCTATTACAATACACATTTTGCTTTGGCACCTATGTGCTTGCTTGAATACATTTTTAGAAATCACTCCTTCTCAGCAGGTCTCCTGACATCAGCAAATGAAAACGTATTTGCTGGTCAATGCAAACGAAAATCTTCATCCTCACAAGTATACAAAATAGGTTGATTTCAGAGCCATCAAATCACAGAATCACAGAAATGTAGGGCTGGAAGAATCCTCAAGAGGTCATCTGATCCAGCCTCCTATGCTGAAGTAGGACCAAGTATACTTAGACCATTCTTGACAGGTGTTACAAATCATCCACATTCTCTACAGGCAAGTCTTGTCCTCTAACTACTTTCCCTTGCAATGAGCCTTGATCCTCTGCAGGGGGAGAAAGGTGGCTGAGGCCAGTGCAGTTTAGTAAAGTCTGAAATGCTCAAAACCTACCCCTTCACTTTATTCACATACCAACAGGAGAGGAGAATAATCAGGAAAACAGAGACAGAATAGGGAATGGGAGGCGTGTGTGTGTGTGTCTGTGTGTGTGCAAATGGAACACATTCTCAATTTGTAACCAACTGAAATGTTCTTAACGCAATTGTTTTTGGGGCCAGAATTTAGAGCCTTAATGGCCACAGGGTGGATACTGCTGCATTAGACCTGATCTGAGCCTGTTTTCCTTGCATGTTTAAAACTCCCAGTGACATCACTGAGCATTTTGGATGCTCAAGGGGTGCAGGATCAAGGACAGGACAAAAGGGTCTATAAGAATGAAAAGAACTATATAAGAGCTATGTATTAATTATTAATTATATATTATTATTATTAATTTATAAGCATGGTGTCTCCACATGCTAAATCTCTTAAACTTTGGCCAGAAAAAGCCTCCCCCACCCTCTCTCTCTCAAATTCAGCAAAGCAATACCAGAGTCCCATCAAGGAATCTATTTTTGTGTAAATTTGTACTTAGGCCATTTTCATATCTAATTGTCCCAAAGACCACGAGAGATCATTTGAAGCCTCTACAATCTGTTATGTACATTCTTATTTACAAAAATGTTGAAACCTATCAAATATCCAGATAGAGCACCAAAACCATTCAAGTCAATGTAAACGTAGGCGTGTGCTTTTAGTCAACATTTCTGTTTTAAATATTTTGACAATTTCTTTTCAATGTGCTAATAACCTCTCAGCCTATAAAATTGAATTAAATCACTTTACAAACAAATCTCTTGCCAACTTGCAGTTTTTAAATCAAATCAAAGCCATTTGTCAGGTATCTTAACAAAATATGGCTTTAATTGAATTGCTTTTTAAAGAATACTTAGGTTAAAAAATCAGTTGTAAATTGCATGTCTAAAATATTTACTTGGGAGTTTATTGTTAAGTGGGAGTAATAATTCTTTTATGGGCAAACTAACCTGTCAAACTAAGTTGTTTTTATTATGTAAATTCTTGCATGGCCTGAACTTTGTTCTACTTGACTACCTTACAATAACAGATTTTGATATTTTTAACATCTTTTCTATTTTTGGTGAATTTAGTGCTCATACTGAAAAATCTACAAGTAATGGAAAATGCATAATTAAGTCTTAAAATACATACGATTTTATTTTAGAATTTCAAGTTTCTAATATTTAAAAAGGTATTTAGGTTTAAAAAGTAAAGAGACTTATGACTGCCAAAAACTACAGTACATATTTCCCAGCAAAGCACATACTTGGCATGTTTTAGCATGACTTGCCCTTCTGAAAATGGGAAAGCTCTTGGGATGCACAGGCTTGCAGCACTGTTCCTTTCCTACTGATTGACATAATCATTTATGTCCAAACTTGATTAAATTAGCAGCATGCAATTACAATCTCTTGGACAACTGCCATAAAAAATGTTAATTAAAAGTTCAAACCTTTTGTAGCAGATGAAATGTAAAGGAATTATTTAAAAGACATAATACTCAACCACTAGTGGCACGTAACATTTTCTCACATATACCTTAAACCAGCGGTTCTCAGACTTTAGCAATGTGAGAACCCCCATTTTGATTTATAATTTTTTGCAGACCCCCAAGCTCCTCTGTCAGCCCCAGGCACCACTCCCATTCCACCCCTTCCCCCAAAGCCCCACCCCTCTTCTCCCCAGCCTCTTTCCTCCCCCTCCACTGAGCATGTCCCCTCCCCACTCCTCCACCACCCTCCCAGTGCCTGCTGCACGCCAGGGAACAGCTGTTCAGCGGCATGCAGGAGGCACTGGGAAGGTGGGAGGGAGGAGGAGGGGTTGAGGGAGGGAAGGGGAGGAGTTGATAAGCAGGGCCAGTGGACCCTCCTGGAGTGCCCTTGGGTCCATGGACCCCAGTTTGAGAAACACTGCTTTAAACTATAACCTGTAAACTGCGCAGCAATAGACATACAATTCACAAATGGTTGTAATGAAATATATTTCATGTAAACTCATACAACCAAAGATCTTTCCAAGGCCTAGTCTGGATTCCTAACTTGGGCGAAACTCCAACTGACTTCAACATTACAATCACATCCATCATCTTCTATCTAAAGCAAAAACCTATATGCAATTTTTATGTGCATAAGACCCCCCCACCCAAAAAAAATTGGATTCTACTTCTGTTCCTGCCACTGACCTGCTGTGTGACCTTTAGAAAATCACAACTCTCTGTATCTCAGATTCCCCATCTGTAAATTTGGGGTCATGATGCTTATTCATCTTCGTAAAGCACTTTGAAATCTATGTATAAATATTTTAAAAGTCAAACAGTAGCACTATCTTTCACTTGAATGAAAAGCTAAATACTTTTTGTGTAGCTTTACTTGGGCCAAATTCACAGCTGATGTATTACCTAATATTTACATTAGGCAGTGTCTGGAGTTCTAAGCAAAACTGAGGCGTCTTTGTGCTTCATGTTGCACCCTACCTGAAGATCTCACAATCTGAGAAGGCAAGTGACATCAAAAATACTTGACAAAAACAGATACAGTTTTTAAATATATCTATACACAACTGTCATTTTTTGTGATAATTATGAATACTTAAATCATTATGAATTGACTAATTTCTTATAGGCATCACTGCTAAATTATTCTTAAGGAGAGATCTGTAGTACAGAATGATAGCATTACAGATCAGTTAGGGGAGAACATTCCACACTCAAGAACAGGATGGAAGAAGTCATGAAAATATTTGCATGGGAAGCTGACAGAAGTCATGAAAATATTTGCATGGGGAGCTGACAAAGGGTCAGACAAAACTGGCGTTGGTAGACTGTAGGAGATGAAACTGGTACAATGAGAGACAAGAGTAGTCAAATAAAGAGGGGCAGAATTGTGAATGGTCTTGAAAGGTAGGAAAAGAAGTTTGAATTTGGTTCGGTGAAACAAGGGCAGCCAGTGAGAGAAAAAGTTAATCCAGTAGAACCTCAAAGATACAAACAGACCAGAGTTATGGACTGACCGGTCAACTGGACACAATGTGAAGTAACCAATCAGGCAGCAGTGGAGACAAAACAAAAAAAAAAAAAAAGAAGAGCAGCAAACACTGTACTGTACTGTGCCTGCATTGCATCTTAAAGACAGGCACATTTCGGCTGCCTGTCCCCAACCCATCCACACAGTACCCACTTACATCTAGGAGTGAAGACGCTGGGACTGCCAGCCCAGGGTAGCTGGCAGAGCAGGAGCAGCACTGGGGTCTGTGCTGCTTCACCTACCTCCCCCCGCTTGGGAGTGGGACAAGCTTGCAATCTGACCCAGGGAAAGAACCTGCCTGCCAGGAAGCTGCTGGCACGGAGCAGGGAGCTGCTGGACTCTAGCTTGGAACTGGAGCCCAAACTGCACTTTGTTCACAGTTATGAACATTTCACAGTTACGGACAACCTCCACTCCTGAGGTGTCTGTAACTCTGAAGCTCTACTGTATGATCAAAGCAACCTGCAGGGAAGATGATCTTAGCAGTTGCTTTTGTATGGGCAGAATGAAGTGGTGGTTCAGGGATCCTGGAGAAGAGGTTACAATACATGAGGTGAGAGATTCTGGATTAAAGTTTGCTCATCTAGACAGATAAAAAGGATACATTTTAGAAATATTACAGAAGTGGGAAGGTTTAGATACAGCTGGAGTACACAGGGCAAGAGAGGATGGTATTGATGATGGCTCCCAAGTTGCACCCCAAGAAACATCTTCAAGTTTGGATACCTAAACTGATGCAACTAAACCAATATTCAAAAGTGCTGTGCCTGAGTACCTACAGATCTTAATTACTTCAGTGGGAGCTGTAGATGATCAGCGCTTCTGAAAATCAGGCCACTAAAGTCCTGACCCTGCACCATGTAAGTAAATGGGAGTTTGCCATTAACGTCAATAAACTCAAGCTCAAGACATTAGGGGTGGTTAAAAGCAGATTTATTTCCCGAGCTTAGGAAAACCTGTTTGAAAAATTTGGCATAAGTGCCTATACAACTAATTCTGAAAATATCTTTTTGCTATTATTGTGCAATAAAAATACTAGAATTAGAAATGCACAACCTTTTAAACTATTTTCTGAAAAATATGCACAGTATAATTATTGTTCCTGCACTGAGAGCCTATGTGCTGTATCAGGCTAAAACTTGGCATTAAATGGCAACATTATAATCTCCCTATTGAGAACTGGGTTTGTACCATTATAACTTGAATTATAATAGGAAGATGCACCCTATAATTGATGGTGGGAAAGTACAGTAGCTTACGTAACAATAGAAAGTAAGATATACTGCACTTACAAGAGGTCGTGTATTAAGAATCTATTGTAATATTTTCTTACTGTACATCATGTACAAGATATGTCGACTTAAGCAAACCCTTGTGCCTTTAATGTAATCTCTATTGCTTAATGATAAGGAAAACTAAAAGGCCAATTAATTATATGATTCAATATTTAGACCATCAAACTCTTTAGCACTTAACAAGCAATTAATATGTGTCAATGAAAAATGTTTTGGTAATACAAAGGTGAAAATCAATAGCACTAGCATACTTGTTGCACTCTTTACCACTGACAATTTATCCAAATAACTAGTCCTTAAGGGAGCCACATCACTCTGATGTTTTAATTTATGTACTTTCCTAGCTGACGTTAATCCTTTAAAACACAGATTTACCTTTTCCATGGGTTATTCAATGTGCATTTGGCAATGCTCACCCTTTTATTTACTTGTCAGGTAAATAAGCGTATCACAAAATCTATGCAGCTCAATCAGAAGCATTTTATTTGAACCAATGTTCTTGCTTTTTAGGCTTGGCTGGCCAGCCGAGGCAATTTTATTGCTGTGCTAAAGGCTACCTGGAAGGATGTGTGCCTCTGCTGCTTCCATAAGGAAGTGCATGATAAAATGTTTGTTTAGTTTTTTTACCTTTTGGATTACATTCAAAATGGGTAGGTTTTCTGCCTGGAATTAGTTACTGAATTTATGGAAAAATCTAATATATGTGCAGATTACAGTGGTACTGGTTCAGGGATACGGTTTATTTTGAACAAGAAATATGATGGGACAAAGTGCAGCTGTTTGTAGCATCCCTCTGCCCAATCAATTGATTTGTTTTTTTTCTTCCCCTAAATGGGGGATGCTCCTGGGAGACTATTTGACTTCTGCACCTGCCTGTGTTGCTGTACTGAAGCACATCATATATGGAAGCTATGAACAATCTATTTCAAGGTCTAATATTTCCCAAACTCTACACTGAAGTAAATAGTTCTGTCAACGGTAAATACCTGTGCTAAGCGTTGTATTCCACTGCAGCAATATTCCAAAGTATTTTATTTTAATCAGCAGTTAAAAAAAGTATTTTAAATACAGAACTGGATATTAATGTAACTACTGCACCACCGCAGAAACATACATTTATTACCAACACCACCAACATTATGGATATCTACTCCCAAAACTCTGTAGGTATATGAACAGAAAGGAAATGAAAATATTGCGTTATCAAAGAAAGCAACATACTCAAATATATCACACAGAAGTATTATAATCCCAACACATACATAACAAAAGTCTGGAAATCTAGCTTTGAACTGTGCCATCTATGTACTTGGACCAAATATTAAGCAGGAAGAGATTAGACAGCCTCCCGTCCCCCGAGAACACGCTGTCTACTGCTTGTAACTTGGAAAGTTACGCAGTTCCAGGTCTCCACTTCCACCAAAGGAGATACTGGAAATCGATCCTGGTTATTTGCACATTAAAAATTAGAAGTCTTTGAAGCTCTCTCATTAACAACCAACCAGTGACACTGATTTTGGGGACAAATCCTCTTGAGCAGTGTAGCAGGGTGGTCTCCCCGCTTAGATCCAGAGGGGTTAAAAACAGCCCTGGGAGGGGGCTGTGATTGGAGAAAGTAGCTTTTAGGCTGGGCTGATTGGGGGAAGTGGCTGCAGCTGGGGCCACACCCCAAACAGACTCAGCTGGCCCTATAAAGGCAGAGAAGCCAGGGGCAGACAGACAGTCTTTCTCTGTTTGTAGAAGGAGAAGGGTCTAGCTGCAGGGAGCTGGAGACAGGGTACCTGAGTGGAGCAGGGCTGGGGAAAGGCAGAAGAGCTGGGGAGCTCCAGCCTGGAAAGCCCCAGGCTGCGGCCTAGCATTGGGCTAATAGGTACTGGGGGTTGCAGAGGGCAGCCTAGGGGTAGGCAAAGGCAGCAGGTCCAAACCCAACCTTGCCAGTGATGAGTAGGCTGATACTGTAGTCTGCTCCAGGGTGTGGGGGCTAGACGATGACTGGCAGTAGCCTTATACTGAGGCAAGGTGGCGATAGTGGGTGGGGGTTCCCCTGGGAGGGGGAGACCCTGAAAGATAGGGGTTAATGCCAGGGGCAGCACCCCAGCTAACAGGGCACTGGGGTCCAGGGAGGGACACGGAGGCCAAGCAGTAGTGGATCACCGGCCTGCAGAGGGCGCTCTGGGCTGGAAATCGAGCTAATTCCCTGAGAGACCAGCAGGAGGCGCCGCAGCAGTGAGCCCAGATGCTTACAAGCAGTCATGTTGATGTGCTCTGCAACAGCAGCAATATACATCTGTTTTTCAATGGTACACTAAATAAAACACAATAACAATGCAGTCTAAGTCACAATTGCATGGTTCACTATAACAGAGTCCATGTCTGGAAGAGTGAGACACAATCTCTTGACACTTTGGTGATGATAAAGAACACCTGACCTCCATGAAAACCTCAGCTTGCATAAAAACTTGGTTCACTTTGCAGTAAAAAAAAATACCCCCAAATCTACAGCATACCTAATCAATAAAGAAGGCTGCATCAAACAAGCAAGATCCTCTAGATCAGTGGTTATCAACCTTTGCTATATCATGACCTCATATTACAAAAGAAAAGTTTGGGGAATTCCCTCTCCCATCTAGCCATAAAGAAAGAAAGGGTGGTGGAGATCTGCCTAGACTTGTTTGTAAATCCCTCCAGAGTTCTTCCCATTCTGGTGCACAGCCAAGGCATGAGATACTTCCATACCACACAAGCCATACCAAATAATCTTATCTGACACTTCAACCAGCAGTCTCCATTATGTTTCAGCTGAATTTTAATGTGAACGCAAAGCACTGAGAACAGAAACCAAACCATAAAGAGTTTTGAAAGTCAAAACCAATCCTTGGAATTGCACTAAAAATGCATTGGAAAACCAGAGAACCTATGGAGCACAAATATAATATGCTCTTTGTGTGAAGCACTCTTAAATAAGCAGATGGATGCATTTTGTAGTTGCTGAATTTTCTGAGTTATCAGGTGTAGCCTTATACAGACTGCATTGCATTACTGCAATTTGGAGGTGACGAAAGCATGGGCAATGATGGTGATGTCTGTATAAGATAGGAAAGGTCACAACTTGTAGCCCCAATGGACAATGAAAAAAGTTTTGGCTACAACTGCTATCTGGCCATTTTGAAACAATTCAGGAGCCAAAAAGATTCCTAGATGACTAAAACAAAGGCGTATAGGTAAGTGTCAACAGCATACTACAGCCTAAATAAATGATTTCACTATCCCCTCAGAAGCCTCACTCACACATTGCTATTTACATATATCATCAAAAGTGGATCAAATAATGCCCTTTATTGTTAACTGGTGATATTTATTTGAATCAGTATGACAAACAGATCCCATAATTTAAGATTATTGTCAATGTCATTTAAATTGGTATGGTGTAAGAGAAAAGACAGTCACCCAAGATACATTAACTCCTATTCTAGATCACTGTCTTGTAGTCACCAACTAGAGTTGCTATGGCCAAGCAACAGTGCAAATTGCTAGGCCCACTGCATATTTTTCTTCTCTTGGTGGATCATCTGCAGAAGTGGCACACATCTGTGTAATAGCACTCTTGCAGTGGTCTCTAGCATGCTGAATCTGTTTTATTACCCAACTCCTTGTATTTCTATAGATTTCTGCCCAATTTTCTATAATTTCAGAATACATAATTTAATTCACTGGTAACTGATACCCTTATATTTACTTAAGATTTATACCTACAATTGACTGGCATATCTGGATCTACAAAACATGGTTTAGGAAGTAATCAATACTCCATTATGGAATTGACCTCTGATTTCAAATAGTAGCTTGCTGTAGCTGTGACTGATTAAGATTAGCCCATAGTCTAAAGATTCCTGTGATCCAGAAGATCTTTATAGATCACTAGTATAGTGTTATAGCACACCCCCCACAGTAACTTTGCACAGCTTTCTAAATGCTACACTACTAACTCATGGTGTTAATGCCAACAAATATTTTTACATGTAAAATACTAAAAAAACAATCACAAAAACGAAAAACACAAGCCCAAAAGTATGGTGGATTTTGAGTAATGCAAAACTTAAGAATTCTGTGTTCCAGCTTCTCCCCTCCTCCCATGCAATTGAAAAGCAATTTACAACTAAGGGCTCTATCTTCTGCTATACCTAGAGCCTTCAGCCCTGATTTACAAACTCACTCTCTGCCTTCAAATCCTTCCTCAAAATTCACTTATTTTCGGTATTCCACTAACACCACAGGTGTCAGTCACCATTGCCATTTCTGCACATGATCATGACTGTATTGTAAGAAAAACAAAAAAACCCACGAGATAATGCAACAAAATAACTTGAATGTTAAATACATTAAGTTCCTATAGAAGAAACTTGAAAGGTTCTCTTTTTCCCTTGTACCACCCATAATTCTGTCACCCCACAATCATCCCCTAACCCTTGATTCCCATCTTCTCTGTACTGTATTTCTTAAAAAGGGGATTTTGGGGTTTAGGTTTTTAAAATATCTAATCTGTAAAACACTCTCCATCCATGTGCCATTACAGTATATAAACAATAATAATAGTCTGATATAATTAAGTTTGATGCCTTTGTTTTAAGAAAGCTCACTTTCTACAGACATTCTGTTTCTCTCTTCTTTTGCTTGTCTCTAGTAAATTCTGCCTTTCTGGTTCTCTCACTTGCCTTTCAAAACATATACCAAAGTGTCAAATTTTCTTACAGTGTGTTATGTGTTTAGATACACATTTTATAGTGTGAAACAATTGAAAGTACATATTAAAGTTAAACAGCTTTATGTGTAAAGACAGATGTTAAAATAATTTCTTCAATTTTTGTTGCTGCACCTGAAAATTAAATTTTTTCTCAAAAATGTCTAAATGTGAATTTCAAAAATAATTCAAAATCCTTATTCAACAAACACTTATGTTCAGCTATTTTAACATATTTTCACTAAAAAAAGTCAAAATCTAAAGACATTCTTAGTAATTAAACTGGTATGTTCATTCAAATAATGCTTGCACTTGCAATAAAAACTGAGTATTATACCAGCAAAGAAGAAAAAAGCATTTTTGCCTTTTATTTTTTAATTCATTTTCTGCCTGTCCTTCAAATAGCTTTTCAATAATATCAAGATAAAGTCAAAGCACATGTACTAAAAAATTAAACTTAATAAAACATAACTTCTAATCTTCTGGTAATATAATTTTGTATCATCCATTCTGCATCAACAATTACTTAGTATTAAAATGCAAATTGTATGATTTGACAGCCAGCATTCAATGGGAGCACAAAGTGACCTTGAACAGCAGTGTATAAAAATACATTTATCACTGAAATGGCATGCTAGCTGTCAGTCAATATATGCCTCTCATTTGTTAGGAGGTTCTCCTGCTGTGATTCCCTCATTACAATTTGCTTTTACTTCCTGGGCAAATGACAACCAGAAAATGAGGCAGCTTCTATCTTGACCAAACTTAATCCAGAAAAAAATAGATGACAGCTGCAGCCAACCAAGTGTTACAGGGTGTTTTACACAATGTTTCTAAATTGTACTGCTATATATCCTTAATGCTATGAACTATTAAATAGGATAGCCAAGGAACCAGCCTTATTGTCTCTAAAACCATCACATTTTATTAAGTTATGCATGGTGATCTGCAAAAATCAATCCCACTTATTTTTCAAACAAATCAGATGTTTACAAACATTTGATTTACACTCTGCTTTAAGAAACATACTGTTTTTTCCCCCAGTTTAAGATACTTCAGATGACACCATCAAAATTCATATAGCAATTAACTTCCCCTACACATATAGAATGGTTATGCCCAGATGACAATATTAATCTTTTCATGCATGCAGTTACTAGTTTATCTAGATGTTTTTAATACCGTAACAATCATCATATAATCTGAGCACTAGTATGTAATGGATTCTTGCTACTGAAGTTTAATCTTCCCACTGCAATTATTGTTTTAAAAGAATTCCAAACAGCTGATTGGTTAAATGTTACGCTATAGTTATTATTTTAAACTATTTTCTTAAAGGTGCAGTATATGCCATACATATATGGTCCAGAAAAAACAGAAGAGGAAATAAAACATTTATATGATTTTAATATTTTAAAAAAATATTCTTCCTTTGTAATATGCAAAGTAAAATATAATGAACGTACATACATATTGTAATAAAGTAATAAAAGGGGTATAGCAAATATGCATATAAACGATGATTAATTCAGAAAATGCATAAAATCCACATCACAGGGAAAATTATAAACTCTTGAATTTACACATGCTAACTGCTATAATTCATTATAAAGTACTGGTTCTTGAACCACAAATCCCATCAGATTGATGTTCAATAGGTGGGATGATGATTGGGTTGATATCCTAGCTCTAGAGAGCACTTTACACAAAGAAAAAACTTTGAACTTTTTCCAAAAACATAATTTAGAACAGAATCACCATTTATTAGAAAGACTTTATCTAACCAACTTTCAACATGCAAATCATATTCTTAATGGGAATAGCTGCAGAAGTGCTAGAAATAAATAAAATTAGGAAGCGTTAAATAATATTAATTCACTCAAATAATGTCATTCCAGATTCATTAAGAGATTACATTACAAAGGAGCATAGAACACAAATAAAAGGCAACAGTATGCTATCAAACTAGAGCATTAACAGCTTTTTTGGAAATAGACCTAATTTGATTCTAATTTGAATGGCAACATACCTATCGTAGTTAATTAAATAATTTACAGGAAGTTTGGGGGTAAAAATTCTCCCAACCCTATTCTATTTCTCTTTGTTTAAAATAGCTTTGGTAAAGTTCAAGAAAGCAACGCACATTTTTTCCTGGGGAGGCTACTGAATGTTACTATCATTTTGGTACAAATTTAGGGTAGCACTGCATCAGCATTGTGGTGACATAGTGTCACATTAGTGATCTCCTAATGTAAGAGGATAACCACTTTCAGTAACAAAAAAACGAAGAAGAGGTACATGTACCCTAATAGTATACAAATTTTGACAATAACAGCACCACAAGCAAACTCCTCCTCTCCAAAGGAAAAAAAAAATCAAAAACAGCAAAAGAAACTCATAACTCACTCATATTGAAAAGTTATAGTCCTTTGATCTAATCTGATCGAAACAATGGATTGTGACTAAAAGATTCAATAAAATACTTAAAATAAAAATGGAGAACATGGGAAGAAAACTTTTGTTATTAAACTGACTTCTGATGGAGACAACATGGAAGAATCATATAATTTATTCAAGAACTCTGTACACATTTTCCCAGTTTTCAAGATATGAACTTTTAAAAATGAGCAGCAGTGATATAAAGAAACAGTTCTATGCTTAAGTAACATTATATGGCTTACGATGTCAAAGACAAACATCACAGAATTATTGTAGAATCTCCTTAATTGGGACACTCTTGCAGAGAGTTTAGCATCCCAAGGCAGCAGCTGTGCTGATTAAGAGAAAAAGTTATTACAATAAAGTCTGATTAGATTTAATATGAAAAAATACTGCACAGAAGAACACACACTATAAATACAGTCTCGTGTATAAATACATACACTTACCCCCTTTTCCTCTTTTTAAAATAAAAATAATTTAAAAATAATTATAAAAATGTAAAATAATGTCCTGCATTTCACCTGCCTTATTTCTTTTAATCTCTGGTTAATCTCTGTAACCAAAGACTGGCATTTATAATTTCACACCTATTTAACAACAAGACTACTCACTGAGGTAAAAGAAGAAGAATTTGGCCCTAAACATTAAAGAACACTTAGTCCTTTGGCACTGACCAAACGTTCTTATAAAGCCAAATTTTTGCTAACGCTCTCCTATTTAAGCAGCAGTCATTGCAATGTGCAATCAATTCTGAAGGGTAAATCAGGTTCCCAAGAAATGTTCCAATGAATTGACTATTTCTTTTAATCAAAGTATATTTGCTTATGACACCATTTGGACTCAGGGAGCAGTCTGATTGGGTAAAGTTTGTTCTTAAGATTCCACTGTGAGGTCACGGTAACTAGTCACTTGAATGAGGCAGGCAGAAATTGACCCTAAATATTATTTTATTGTTGAAATGAAATTTCCCCTCCAACTTTAATAATAAAACCCTTTGAAGAAAAAATGTAGGGTACATAACTAAAATAGCATCATCTATGTACTTTGAACACTGGAGGATGGTATTTAACCTTTGACTTCATGAACACCAATGCGTAGGGAACATGCACAAATCAACAGCTCACAGAAGTACTAGCTTTAAACAAAAGCTTTCACTAATGCACACAAAGTAGGAAAAAGCCATCAAATCACCCTTCCTAACCAGCATATTGGGGTTTTGGGGCTTAATTATCCTCTCAGAGGCTTTTTGTGCCCTATGCATTCTGCCTATGGCCCTGGAAAAAACGTGCGATGCCACAGTTTGTGGAATTATGCGTTCTGATTCACACTTTGCTCCCTGCTCCCCCTTTATAAACCTTTGGCTTGATTCCCAGGCCTTTACCAAGCTTGTACTTAAATTCTAATCCTTTACCATTCTTCTTTCCTTGACCATTCTCTTCCAAGAGGTTACAAAATTAGACATTAGGGGGCTGAAACTTTCAAAATCACTAGAGAGATTTGGAAGCCGACTTCCCATTAGCTTTAAGCAGCCTTGAAAATCTCAACCTAGGAGCTCAATCCCGCAAAGAGTACTTCATGCTTTTGTATACTTCCATTTATAATCTCACTGGTGTTTTATGTGGAAAACTGTAAACCAGGTTTTTAGACCTTTTCGCAGGTATTCGTGTTGATTTATAAATTCTAAGTTTTCAGTCGAACACAGATGTGTAGCTGAATGAAAACAGCAATAGTAGGGGGCTCTGTGGGGGGAATAAGCATATGTAAATATCTAATTCTTTGCAGGATTCAGGACTGGAATTGCTACTAGAATGCTTGATTAGGAGCAATACCTGCAAAAATTCTCAGAAGCTGACAGGGTGTTCAGGATTTAATGGAAGAAGTGCTACCCAGAATCTAATGACCTCTACTGGAACAGCATGCCACCACCTTGTCGCAGGAGGTGGTATTAAATCATGGCATTGGAACTGTAGCATACTTATAATGACCCCTCCTCCCCTTTTTTTTTTAATCCCATTGTTCCTTTTCAGGTGACACATTCCCTTATTTCTCTTTTGTCTGAGGTCTGTCTCCAGCATTCGTCACTACTGAACGATGGCAGCAAGAATAAATGAAGCGGGCAAGTGTATGTCTACTTGCTATAATGTAGTGCTTCTGTGGTTAAAGGGGTAGGCATGTGAACATATTTACAGCAGTACAGTCCTCAGCCATGTTAGAAATATGAAATGCTCTACACAGATATATCTAAAAGGGACAACTCCTTCTGGCAACTCTTTCCTAACCTTAAATATACTATTTCAATGTGAAAGCAAATTGGATACAGATTTTATTTTTGCATTTTTTAAAAGCATTGGTTGCTCCTACTTTTCAAAATCAATGAAAACTCTCTACCACTTTGATGTGACCACACATCACAACTGCAGCTTGTTTATAGAGATAGATCCACTAACAGTGGTGTCATAAGGAGCACACACGTTCTTGAGTTCATGGTCAATACCATACAATCTGCTCTTACACTGCACAGTTCACATACATTAACACGTCCCAAGGCATTTTACAATCTATAAAAAAAATAACCCAAAATGCAAAACCTCAAATAAACTAGATAAGCCCTGGGGGGTGGGAAGTGTATGTGTGGGAAAGGATTTTGAGACTAGCCTTAAAAATGCATCTAAGCATTCCGATACTTATTCTCCCCTAGCAAAACCAGTACTAATTATTCATACAACTGTTGTGCAATACATAAGAAAATCTAATTAATAATGATAAATAATAATATTTGGCACATTACAGACTCAAACTCATAGACTTTAAGGTCAGAAGGGACCATTATGATCATCTAGTCTGTCCTCCTGCACAATGCAGGCCACAGAATCTCACCCACCCACTCCTGTAACAAACCCCTAACCTTTGTCTGAGTTATTGAAGTCCATTATATATAAGGCTTTACATTTTCAGAGCAACAAACAAATATTAACTGATCAATAATTATTCAATAGTTAAAAAATAAGTAGCAAGAAACAATAGGTAAACACCTTTTTCTGATTTTAAGCCCTTTTATTAAAAATGCTCTGGATACAGATTTTCTTTGCTCATTGTTAATTACTATTTCAATTGCCTTTGAATTGTACTTTGATATCCAGACTAAAAGGTTTAGTTTCATTGCAGCTTCTCTAAGTACTTCTATATCCTCTGCTGACATGCCAATTTCTAACTTCTCACAGCAGTATGCTCAGTGAATCACAAACAGATGTCCCAATGCCACCTGGGGAATGCACAGGGGGAATTTTTCCTTTTCCATAGCAGTGGAAGCATACCAGTGTCATAAAAGGCTATACTTCATCAAGATTCTAGCCTGATAAGTTCTTTCCAAGCTGTAAAACATCATTAACAAGATATTCCAGAGGCAAGGAAATAACTATGCACATTAGAGCAAGGAAAAACGGTCCTAGGGTAATGATTCTACTTCATACTTACCCTTGCCTCATAAGCCATCTAGTGTGGCTAGAATTGTGGAAGATGCTGCAATCAGAAAAAAAATATTGGTAAGAAAATCTTTGTTTTGCAGGAAAGAAGCATCCCTTCTTGGGAAAGGAGGAATTCATCGTAGGAAGAAAGGATTCTGGGTATCCAAAGCACCACACTGTCCTCGTGGAGGCTCTTGTGCAGATAAGGCTGCCAGCTCCAACATTTGCCTGACAGATGTGGCAACTACTAAGAAACAAGTCACTGGATAAATAAAAAGCCGACACTGAAGTCAAAGGCTTGAAGGGATGGCTTGTCAAGGCCCTCCAAACTAGTGGAAGGTCCCATTTTGTAAGGAGTGGCCTGATCAATGGTCTGGCTAGTTGGATGGCTTGAAGGAATCTGGCTACCCATAAAATGTCTGTGAGGGAGCCTGAGAATCCTGTGAATAGCATGCTACTAAGAGCTGACACCTGATACACGATGCTGGGCCGAAGGGCTCCAACAGTGTCTTCTTGGAGAAAAACCGGAATAGCTGGACTTCTAAGATCTCTAGGATTTGCATTATGCTCTAGCCATCAGTTGTAGAATCTGGAGCAGACAGAGGAGTATGCTTTTATTGTCAATACCCTCCTAGATGAAAGCAATGTCTTCAGTCTGGAGGACAGATCAATTCTAGCATTTCAGTCTCAATAGACAGGCTGTTAGTTGAAGCTGTTTTGTGTCTGGATGTAGAAGGGCACCTTGCAAGAGGATGTCCAATCTCTAAGGAAGCTGGAGTGGGGGTTCTGGTTTCAGCACTATCAGGTCTGAGAATTAAGGTCTCTATGGACAACGAAGCGTTATAAGAAATACTGTTGCCTCATCTCATCTCACCTCCAGTAGAAGAAAGGATGGAAATGTATAAAGTAGGTCCTGAGGTCAAGTGTATGATAAGGCATCTGTCCCCAGGGCTCTGGAGTCTGAAGTATTTCAGCCTTTTTGTAGTTGTATGATTCACAAATGGGTCAACTGAAGGGAACGCAAACATCTGAACAATCAGATCGAAAACCTCTTCATTCAGGCACCACTCAGGAGTTGTTGATCCTGCACCTGCTGAGCCAATCTGGCTTGGTTCAGATCATCTTTGATGTGGATCACTCTGAAAGTGATGTGGATCACTCTCATTATTTCCAGTGCTTCAGACTCCTTGTTCCCCCTGGCTGTTTAAATAGGTGACCGCTGTTATATTGTCTGACTGAACCAGGATGTGGTTCCCCGCTATGGTTGGCTGGAACCTTTGCAGAGTTAACTTGACCACTCTCAGTCCTAGGAGTTTTATGCTGTGAGCCTTTTCCTTCTGGTTCCAGAGAGCCTAGGTCGTTTGGGTCTCCAGGTGACCCTTCCCAGCCCTCTAGATTCACGTTGGTTGTGAGGACTGAAAGATTTGGAAGGTGGGTGACTGGATGAAGAACAAATTGGGTGGACCCCACAGCTTGATGGAGTATCCTAGCTCATATTGCCCTTATCCATTTTCTGTGGTCAGTGAAAACCATTCCTCTGCATTTTGATGGGGCTGAGGTCCCTCTAGATTTCCCCCCTCGGATTTCGATTGCACTGTTTTCCCTTGGAGAATCTGTTGTCCCTTCACTAGTACCTCTGTGAAGATAAGAAGTAAAAGAAGTGTCTGTCTGAAAACTGGTCTGTACTCTCTCCTGGGGGCCCTTAATGGGGCAGGGAGAGACTCTTTGAATTTTGCTGCATTGTCAGCCACCATTTTCTCCAGCCCTTCTCTAAAAAGGAGGGAGCCTATAAACTTGGCCAAGCACATGGCCTGATTAGACCGAGAGTCCATCTTCCAGGGATGGAGCCATGGATGGCACCTGTCAACCGAGCTGGAAGCCACGGCTTGGACTGAAAACGTCATTGCATCTCATTGAGGTGTCAGCTACAAACACCATTGCTATGGAGACTTTCTTTAAAGATAGAACCAGAGTTAGGGCGAGCTCTGTCCTCAAGGGCTCTGAGATCTTCCAGTCCACAGAGGGATGCTCTTGCAAAGCAGGTAGCTGACAGGGACGCTCAGACGGTGCTAGAGGCTTCAAGGTCCTTTTTGAGAGTGGCCTTCATATTTCTATCTGTGGGGTTCTTAGGGTAGAGCTCCTTCTCTGAGGAAATAACCATAACCCTGGGCAAGGGATGTTACAGTGGCATCAACTTTCAGTAATTGAGCCCTTTGGTTCCTGAATATGATAGACCCTGAGGTCGCTCTTGTTAATATGCTTGCCCTTCTCAGGCTTGTTCCATTCATCCCTAATCACTTCCTCAAAGGAGAAGCGAAGGGGTAATGCAGCCTCAGGGGAGGATTTTGAGGAGAGAAATTTACTCTGAGGCTTATTCTCAGAAACCTGCGTAGGTTGGATGAATCGGGGAAACAATGCTGTTGCACATAGCTTTACATTTTCTCAAGGTGGAAAAAAACCAAACAACCTTTGCTCCATTTTTCCAGCATTCTGTTTGGATTCAGAGACAGACAGGTCACCTTCCTTGGTGGAGGAGGGGAAGGATGAAGAGGAGTCAGAGGACTCATACCTCCTGGATTTTCTGGTGCTTTTTCTTTTCCACTTTTTAAAAAAACCTTTTTTGCATACTTTGGAAACACAGAAGCTCTGCTGCAGCTTTGAGGAGGCCTTTCATGGCTTAGTGCCCTCTCAAGAGGTCTGTCTCACAATCCTCTCCACTGGGTTCCCCCCAGGAAGAACTCATTGTCAGAACCCTCCTGGTGGGCTTGAAGGGAATGGGAGATGATTAAAAGTCCTGCTTCTTTCCCCATTGTGCTCGGGACCCACCTTAAGATTTGTGGGGTGGGGCGGATTTGTGGTCCCATAAGCATCTTTGTTCTGCCGGGATCCTCTGAGACTTACCACTTGAGTTGAGTGGTCAGGCTCTGCCTCACTTTCAGAGCCTCTCCTTGTTCTGCACTAGGGTTCCTGGCCCACTTTTCCCCTGTTGTAGTCTTGACTGCCTTGGTGGGAAGGGGACTCCACCTGCCTTGTCTGCCTTGTAGCCCCAGGACCTAACAGAGTTAGTGTCAGAAGGCTGGGTGCAGGCTAGTCACAACTCACCACCTGTCAAACCTGGGATGGCTACCTCACAACCAGAGCAAAGTAAAGGAGGGATCAACAGAAACCACTACTGTCTGCTGCCAGAGGCAGAGAATCTGGCAGCAAGCGGGAGCAGAGGGGGCGTGGCCAGGACTGCCAATGCCAAAATGCTGATCTGCCTCCATGAAGCTGCAGAGAAAAAAGAAATCAGGGCAGATGTCTAGCACTGTGGGAGATGCTAGGCTGCAGAAAAGCACAGTAGTCGCTTCAATTCATGACACTCTTTTTCCTAACAGAGACCAAAAACCTTCAAGCAAAAATGCATTCACAAAGGGCACACCTTAAATTAGGGGAAAAGGTAATGTTTTAAAAAATGTATTAGTGACATGATTTTATCCAGGACTTTGCACCTAAAATAAATGGAGCAAGTCATGTTTAAGTGTGCATTGGCTAGTGATAGTTAGCCCTTGAGGAGAGAAACCAAGTTAGACTACGACCAGCTAATGCTTTTTTATACATGATTTGCTTTGTCTACACTAACTGCAAAGTCCTGTTTAAAATTGAGCTTGTTAAAATGTGTTAACACATTTGAAACAAAACTACTAGGGCTGTCGATAAATCAGTTAACTCACAAGATTAACTCAAAAAAGTAATCGCGATTTAAAAAATTAATTGCAAATAATCACAGTTTTAATCACATTGTTAAACAATAGAATACCAGCTGAAATTTAATAAATTTTTGAATGCTTTTCTACATTTTCAAATATATTGATTTCACCTCATAAAAGTAGTGTAGTGCAATCTTTTTATCATGAAAGTTCAACTAACAAATGTAGATTTTTTTCGTTATATAACTGCACTCAAAATCAAAACTATGTAAACCTTTGGAGCCTACCAGTCCACTCAGTCCTACTTCTTGTTTAGCTAAGACAAACAAGTTTGTTTATATTTACAGGAGATAATGCTGCCCGCTTCTTATTTACAGTTTCACCTGAAAGTGAGAACAGACATTCGCATGGCACTTTTGTAGTTGGAACTTGTCATAAACAGATATCTAAGGGTTAATGTCTCTTTCACCTGGAAAGAAGTAACCTGAAACACCTGACCAGAGGACCAATCAGGAAACAAGACTTTTTAAAATCTGGGTGGAGGGAAGTTTGTGTCCGAGTTCTTTGTCTTGTGCCTATCTCTCTCTCGGCTATGAGAGGATCTCTGTTTCCTGCCTTTCTAATCTTCTGTTTCCCAGTTGTAAGTACAAAAGATCAGATAGTGATTTATATGTTTTTTTTGTATTTACATGTGTGTAGTTGCTGGAGTGCTTTGAATTGTATTCTTTTTGAATAAGGCTGTTTATTCAATATTTCTTTTAAGCAATTGACCCTGTATTTGTCACCTTAATACAGAGAGACCATTTTTATGTATTTTTCTTTCTTTTTACATAAAGCTTTCTTTTTAAGACCTGTTGGAGTTTTTCTTTAGTGGGGAACTCCAGGGAATTGAGTCTGTGCCCACCAGGGAATTGGTGGGAGGAAGAAGTCAGGGGGAAATCTGTGTGTGTTAGATTTACTAGCCTGACTTTGCATACCCTCTGGGTGAAGAGGGAAGTACTTCTGTTTCCAGGACTGGAAATAGAGAGGGTGGAATCCCTCTGTTTAGATTCACGGAGCTTGCTTCTGTGTATCTCTCCAGGAGCACCTGGAGGGGGGAAGGGAAAAGGCTTATTTCCCTTTGTTGTGAGACTCAAGGGATTTGGGTCTTGGGGTCCCCAGGGAAGGTTTTTGGGGGGACCAGAGTGCCCCAAAACACTCTAATTTTTTGGGTGGTGGCAGCTTTACCAGGTCCAAGCTGGTAACTAAGCTTGGAGGTTTTCATGCTAACCCCCATATTTTGGACGCTAAGGTCCAAATCTGGGAATAGGTTATGACATGAGTGGCAGCGTTTGTGGGAAAGATAGAATCCAGAAGCCAGTAGGAATATTATATTTTTCTTTTCTCTGCTAGGGGCTTTTTAGCAGAGAGGGTTTGGTTTTAAAAGGAACCAGAGAGAATTTTTTTTTCTGCTCTCTCTGGTACTTTCTGGCTTGCATATTAAGCAAGGAACCATTAAGCTGTGACAAAAGGGTCTTTTGTCACACAATAGCACTCCCATTAGGAGTCAATTACCAGCACTATACACATGCAAATAAAGTGTTTTTTTCTGTTTTACTTTACATTTAAAAGATTAGCTAGAGAAAGAAAGGGAAAAAGGCACTGTTGCTAGGCAGACCCCAGGAGACAACAGAGCCTGCAGTTCACACAATAAACACCAGAGGGCACCTCAACACAAGAAAACAGGAACCATGCCTACCAAGACAAAAATGGGGGCAGAAGAACAAATCAAAGACGCAGAGCACAAGCAAGATATGAAAAAAAAATACAGGAACTAGAAATAAAACAAAAAGAGATGGAGCTAAGGGAAAGAGAAAAAGAGGCTACCCACAGGAGAGAGCTGGAACTCCTGAGAGAAACCCACTGACAGGACATGGAATTAGAAAAGGCTAAGCAACAGGCTCCAGCCAATCCTAACAACCCTTCGCCAATTATGGTTCCACATCCCAGGAAATTTCGCACCTACAAGGCAGGTGATGACACCGAGGCCTTCTTGGAAAATTTTGAAAGAGCCTGTCTTGGGTACAGCATCCCTGAAAACCAGTACATGGTATAATTGAGGCCACAGCTCAGTGGACCTTTAGCAGAGGTGGCAGCTCAAATGCCTAAGGAGAGCATAAACGACTATAAACTTTTTCAAACCAAGGCCAGATACAGAATGGGGATAACCCCGGATCATGCCCGTTGGCGTTTCAGAACCCAAAAGTGGAAACCAGATGTGTCATTTCCCAAACATGCCTACTACGTTGGGAAAAATTATGAGGCCTGGATATCAGGACACAATGTTAAATCCTTGGAAGAACTGCACCTCCTCATACAAATGGAGCAGTTCTTGGATGGTGTTCCTGAGGACATAACACGGTACATACAAGATGGAAAACCCAAAAATCTCACCGAGGCGGGGGAGATTGGAGCCAGATGGATGGAAGTGGCAGAAAGCAAGAAAGCTACTGTCAAGGGGAATGAATACCCCAGGGGGCACACCGACCATAAACCCTACAACCGAGGACAGCCAAAGACCCCACATACAACCCAAGTAAAGCCACAGACGCCCTATTCTTCCACATCACCAGTCTCCAGTAACTCACCTCGACCCAGTGACCCATCAGATGGAAGATGCTTTAAGAGTAATGAACTGGGACATATCAAGGCCAACTGCCCAAAGACCACCAACTGAGTGCAGTTCATTACACCACCATCACACCAAAGATCCCCAGGCCCAGATGCCTCTCACATACCCTTGGAGCGAAGGGAAAATTTGAGAGTGGGCGGAAAGAAGGTTACTGCGTGGAGAGACACGGGGGCACAAGTGTCAGCTATCCATCAATCCTTCATAGACCCCAAATTCATCAACCCAAAGGCCAAAGTGACAATTTACCCCTTCATGTCACAAGCTGTAGACTTGCCTACAGCTAAACTGCCTGTCCAGTACAAAGGCTGGTCAGGAATGTGGACTTTTGCAGTCTATAACAACTATCCCATCCCCATGCTACTGGGGGAAGACTTGGCCAACCAGGTGAAGCGGGCCAAGAGAGTGGGAATGGTTACACGTAGCCAAACCAGGCAAGCTTCCAGACCCATTCCTGTTCCTGAGCCGTCCACAGGGGCCCCGTCTGTGTTACCAGAGACCCAGACAGAGGTAGTGGACCCGGATTCCATGCCAACCACTGAAACAGCCACAGCGCCTCCAGTCCCAGGCCCGGAACTGGAACAGCAACCAGCACCAGCAATTGCAACCACATCTTCAAACTCAATGCCAGAGGGTGCCAGTGAGCCAGAACTAGCAGAAGCAACAGACAGCCATACCCAAAAGGCTCAGCCAGAGCCTGAAATACCCTCAGGTGCACCAGTGGAGAGCGGTTCACCAGCAACGGAAACAACCCCATCACCTACATCGCTTCCAGAGGGACCAAGTCCAAGTCCCCAGTCTGAGGAAGAACTGGTGACCCCAGCCTCAAGGGAACAGTTCCAGACTGAGCAGGAAGCAGATGACAGCCTTCAGAAAGCTTGGGCGGCGGCACGGAGCACCCCACCGTCTCTCAGCTCTTCTAATCGATCCCGGTTTGTTATAGACCAAGAACTTTTATACAAGGAGATTCTTTCTGGTGGACACCGGGAAGAATGGCAGCCGCAAAAACAGTTGGTGGTTCCAACTAAGTACCAGGGGAAGCTCTTAAGCTTAGCCCATGATCATCCCAGTGGCCATGCTGGGGTGAACAGAACCAAGGACCGGTTGGGGAAGTCCTTCCACTGGGAGGGGATGGGCAAGGACGTTGCCAAGTATGTCCGGTCTTGTGAGGTATGCCAAAGAGTGGGAAAACCCCAAGACCAGGTCAAGGCCCCTCTCCAGCCACTTCCCATAATTGAGGTCCCATAACAGCAAGTAGCTGTGAATATTCTGGGTCCTTTCCCAAAAAAGACACCCAGAGGAAAGCAGTACGTACTGACTTTCGTGGACTTTGCTACCCAATGGCTGGAAGCTGTAGCTCTAGGCAACACCAGGGCTAACACTGTGTGCCTGGCCCTAACAGACATTTTTGCCAGGGTAGGTTGGCCCTCCGACATCCTTACAGATTCAGGATCTAATTTCCTGGCAGGGACCATGGAAAAACTGTGGGAAACTCATGGGGTGAACCACTTGGTTGCCACCCCGTACCACCATCAAACCAATGGCCTGGTGGAAAGGTTTAATGGAACTTTGGGGGCCATGATATGTAAATTCATCAACGAACATTCCAAAAATTGGGACCTAGTGTTGCAGCAGTTGCTGTTTGCCTACAGGGCTGTACCACATCCCAGTTTAGGGTTTTCACCATTTGAGCTTGTGTATGGCCACAAGGTTAAGGGGCCATTACAGTTGGTGAAGCAGCAATGGGAAGGGTTTACGCCTTCTCCAGGAACTAACATTCTGGACTTTGTAAGCAACCTACAAAGCACCCTCCGACACGCTTTAGCCCTTGCTAAAGAGAACCTAAAGGATGCTCAGGAAGAGCAAAAGGCCTGGTATGACAAACATACCAGAGAACGTTCCTTCAAGGTAGGAGACCAGGTTATGGTCTTGAAGGCGCAACAGGCCCATAAGATGGAAGCATCATGGGAAGGGCCATTCACGGTCCAAGAGCGCCTGGAAACTGTGAACTACCTCATAGCATTTCCCAATTCCTCACTAAAGCCCAGAGTGTACCATGTTAATTCTCTCAAGCCTTTCTATTCCAGAGACTTACAGGTTTGTCAGTTTACCGTCCAGGGAGATGATGCTCAGTGGCCTGACGGTGTCTACTACGAAGGGAAAAAAGACGGTGGCGTGGAAGAGGTGAACCTCTCAACCACCCTACAACTTCTGCAGCAGCGACAAATCAAGGAGCTGTGCACTAGCTTCGCCCCATTGTTCTCAGCCACCCCAGGACGGACTGAACGGGCATACCACTCCATTGACACAGGTAATGCTCATCCCATTAGAACCCCACCCTACCGGGTGTCTCCTCATGCCCAAGCTGCTATAGAACGGGAGATCCAGAACATGCTACAGATGGGTATAATCCGCTCATCTACCAGTGCATGGGCATCTCCAGTGGTTCTGGTACCCAAACCAGATGGGGAAATACGCTTTTGCATGGACTACCATAAGCTAAATGCGGTAACTCGTCTGGACAACTATCCAATGCCACGCACCAATGAGCTATTGGAGAAGTTGGGACGTGCCCAGTTCATTTCTACAATAGACTTAACTAAGGGGTACTGGCAAGTACCGCTAGATGAACCTGCCAAGGACAGGTCAGCATTCGTCACCCATGCGGGGGTGTATGAATTTAATGTCCTTCCTTTCGGGCTGCGAAATGCACCCACCACCTTCCAGAGGCTGGTAGATGGTCTACTAGCAGGACTGGGAGAATATGCAGTTGCCTACCTCGATGATGTGGCCATTTTTTCAGACTCCTGGCCCGAACACCTACTACACCTGGAAAAGGTCTTTGAGCGCATCAGGCAGGCCGGACTAACTGTTAAGGCCAAAAAGTGTCAAATAGGCCAAAACAGAGTGACTTACCTGGGGCACCAGGTGGGTCGAGGAACCATAAACCCCCTACAGGCCAAGGTGGATGCTATCCAAAAGTGGCCTGTCCCAAAGTCAAAGAAACAGGTCCAATCCTTCTTAGGCTTGACCGGGTACTACAGGCGATTTGTACCACACTACAGCCAAATCGCTGCCCCACTGACCGACCTGACCAAAAAGACCCAGCCAAATGCAGTTAAGTGGACAGATGAGTGTCAAAAGGCCTTTACCCAACTTAAGGAAACGCTCATGTCTGACCCTGTGCTCAGGGCCCCGGACTTTGACAAGCCATTCCTAGTAACCACGGATGCATCTAAGCGTGGTATAGGAGCAGTTCTCATGCAGGAAGGACCGGATCACAACTTCCATCCTGTCGTGTTTCTCAGCAAGAAACTGTCTGAAAGGGAAAGTCACTGGTCAGTCAGTGAAAAGGAATGCTACGCCATTGTGTACGCCCTGGAAAAGATACGCCCATATGTTTGGGGATGGCGGTTCCAGCTACAAACTGACCATGCTGCGCTAAAGTGGCTTCATACTGCCAAGGGGAACAACAAGAAACTTCTTCTTTGGAGTTTAGCTCTCCAGGATTTTGATTGTCAAATTCAGCACATCTCAGGAGCTTCTAACAAAGTAGCTGATGCACTCTCCCGTGAGAGTTTCCCAGAATCCAGTAGTTAAAAAGTGTTCTTAAAATGTAGAAGTCTGTTAGTTACATACTTAGTGGTATATGTAAAGGTGCATGTGTTGTATTAATCTGTTTATTTTAAAGTTCTAGGAGGAAATCGCCGCCAGTGAGCTTCCCCACTGCCTGCAATTTGGGGGGGCGTGTCATAAACAGATAGCTAAGGGTTAATGTCTCTTTCACCTGGAAAGAAGTAACCTGAAACACCTGACCAGAGGACCAATCAGGAAACAAGACTTTTTAAAATCTGGGTGGAGGGAAGTTTGTGTCTGAGTTCTTTGTCTTGTGCCTATCTCTGTCTCGGCTATGAGAGGATCTCTGTTTCCTGCCTTTCTAATCTTCTGTTTCCCAGTTGTAAGTACAAAAGATCAGATAGTGATTTATATGTTTTTTTTTGTATTTACATGTGTGTAGTTGCTGGAGTGCTTTGAATTGTATTCTTTTTGAATAAGGCTGTTTATTCAATATTTCTTTTAAGCAATTGACCCTGTATTTGTCACCTTAATACAGAGAGACCATTTTTATGTATTTTTCTTTCTTTTTACATAAAGCTTTCTTTTTAAGACCTGTTGGAGTTTTTCTTTAGTGGGGAACTCCAGGGAATTGAGTCTGTGCCCACCAGGGAATTGGTGGGAGGAAGAAGTCAGGGGGAAATCTGTGTGTGTTAGATTTACTAGCCTGACTTTGCATACCCTCTGGGTGAAGAGGGAAGTACTTCTGTTTCCAGGACTGGAAATAGAGAGGGTGGAATCCCTCTGTTTAGATTCACGGAGCTTGCTTCTGTGTATCTCTCCAGGAACACCTGGAGGGGGGAAGGGAAAAGGTTTATTTCCCTTTGTTGTGAGACTCAAGGGATTTGGGTCTTGGGGTCCCTAGGGAAGGTTTTTGGGGGGACCAGAGTGCCCCAAAACACTCTAATGTTTTGGGTGGTGGCAGCAGTACCAGGTCCAAGCTGGTAACTAAGCTTGGAGGTTTTCATGCTAACCCCCATATTTTGGATGCTAAGGTCCAAATCTGGGAATAGGTTATGACAGAACTGCAAGGTATTGATGTGCCAGATATGCTAAAGGACATGCTTCCATGCTGATGGCACTCATTAAGAAAACAGTGCATTAACTAAATTTGTGACTGAACTTGTTGGGGGAGAACTGTATGTCTCCTGCTCTGTTTTACGCACATTCTACCATATATTTCATGCTATACCAGTCTTGGATGATGACCCTGCACATGTTGTTTGTTTTTAAGAACACTTTCACTTCAGATTTCACAAAACCCAAGAAGGTACCAATGAGATTTCCAAAGATAGCTACAGCACTCGACCTAAGTTTAAGACTCTGAAGTGTCTTCCAAAATCTGAGAGGAAGGAGATGTGGAGCATGCTTTCAGAAGTCTTAAAAGAGCAACACTCCAATGTGGAAACAACAGAGCCCAACCCCCCCAAAAAGAAAATCATCCATCTGCTGGTGGTATCTGACTCACATGATGAAAATGAACATGCTTCGGTATGTACTGCTTTGGATCATTATCGAGCAGAACCCATCAGTATAGATGCATGTCATCTGGAATGGTGATTGATGCATGAAGGGACATATGAATCTTCAGTGCATATGGCATGTAAATATCGTGCCAAGAGAATGCCTGTTCTCACTGCCAGGTGACATTGTAAACAAGAAGTGGGCAGCTTTATCTCCTGCAAATGTAAACAAACTTGTTTGTCTGAACAATTGGCTGAACAAGAAATAGGACTAAGTGGAATTGTATGCTCTAAAGTTTCACATTGTTTTATTTTTGAACTTAGTTTTTTTTTTTTGGCACATAATCCTACATTTGTAAGTTCAACTTTAATGACAGATTGCACTACAGTACTTGCATCAGGTGAACTGAAAAATACTATTTCTTCTGTTTTTATAGTGCAAATATTTGTAATAAAAATAAAGTGAGCACTGTATACTTTGTATTGTGTGCTATAATTGAAATCAACATATTTGAAAATGTAGAAAACAGCCAAAATATTTAAATAAATAGTATTCTCTTATTGTTTAACAGCGCAATTAATCACGATTAATTTTTTTAACTGTTTGATAGCCCTAAATACTACCTATTTTCCTAGTGTGGATGTGGCTTGAGAAAGAAAATGGTTTAAGGATATATACGTATAGAACTGTAATTAAGTATGCTCAAACCAATATGGAAGACAGATTCTAACACATTGCAGGGTTGGGTGAACGATATCTGCCTATTTCCTAGAGTAGTAAGAGTTGTGCACAGAAACATTAACACCAGTTAAGAGAGGTGACCAAACACATCGTCTCCTGGCTTCCGGCCAAGTGCTCCTTTCCCTAGGCCAAAGGGAAATCTCTTCCTTGCTTATTCTCTCATTTGTCCTTTCTCCCTAACATTTTCCCTGATATGTAGGCAGGTGTGACAGAGCTGCCAAATATATGACTGCCACATCACATGAATGACATTTGGCAGGTCTGAATCGTGTACGTGTATTTTGTTACTGTGGATGCACCTTTCGAATAGTCTTCAAAGTCTATGCATTCAAACTAACCTTCCGAAACGCCTCTCCTTCCCGCTCCCAAAATAAACTTTTCCCAGAGAAAGAAACATATAAAACCACATACTGAAAACTTGTTCACTGTGTTTCTGTCTTGATTGCACAGAACCATCCTAGTTAGAAAGATTAAGCTTATTTTGTATCCTGCATACTGTGGAAGATTGAGGGAAAAGTGGGCAGTCAATGCTGACATCTTTTGTGGGACACAGTGAGGGACTTGGTAAGAAACAAGAACAGGTAAATAGGGAGGGGAAGGTTGCGAAAGGCTTTAAAAGCAAGGACACTACCGAAGATGTGGTGGAAAAGAGGGATCAAGTGGAAGAATTCAAAGAGTGTGGTGACACAGGGAGGACAATAGGCAATGGAGACAATATTATAAATGGCATTTTAAATATGGCAGGGAGAGACAATGTGGGTGTCAGGGAGGCCAGAGAACAGGTGGTTGCAATATTCCAGAAAGAAGTTGAGGGGTGCCTGGATGAGTTTTAGCTGTACACACAGACAGAAAAAAGCCATATCCCAGAGATGTTATGGAGATAGAAGCAGAAAGATTTGGATGTGTCCTGGATGTGTGAGGCAAGAAAGAGGGAAGAGACAGTGACATTAGGTTGATGGCCTGGGTGACAGGAAGAAGACAGAGAAAGTGGGAAGTGAGGAGACTTTCAGAGAAGAGGCTGGGAGTTCAGTTTTAGCCATGTTAAATTTAAATGGTTGATGAGAAATCCAGGTGATGTTGGAGAGATGCAGGACTGGTGGGAGGGAGCCGGATCAGGGATAAAAAGGTAGATGTGAGAGTCATCAGCATAAGATGGCAAATGAAGTCATGTGAACAAATAAAATCATCTAAAGAAAGGGTGTAGCTGGAGGAGTCAGCCAAGAATGGAGTCCTATGGGACCTGCACAGAAAGTTGGGAAAAGGAGCAAGAGGACTGCCAACTTTCTGAAAACCTTCTGTTTTGGAATAGGGCCACTCAGTGTAATAGGATCAAAGTTTACAAAATATAAAGGCTTTCATCCTTTCCACTAAAAATACCCACAAAACCCACAGCGTTCCAAAAACAGGGCAAATTAAGCCAAATAATTCAAAATTGTGAGGCTGGTACATTAAAACTATACTGTAATATAATAAAATCAATAGGTTAACAATTAAAAAAAGTCCCATGCAGGCCCATGAAGACTGGATTTATAAACATATCTAATTTTAAGCTTGTGAAAGCTCGCTGCTGCTCCAACCCTATTTTGAAAATAAAATATAATCAAAGTGCTATTTTAAGAGTAAAAATTCTACAAGCATATTCTCCACAAAAGCTTGCTTTAAAAATATATTTGTATATTTTTCAAACTTTTTCTTTAGCTTCTTTGAAGTTAAACTTTATAAAAAACTACAGCTCTTGTACACATAAGGGACTGAAAAGAATTATCTGTCTGATCCCAGTTAAATCTGTATATAGTAATCTGTAGATTATGCTGGAAGCTATCTGATCTCTTTACTGGAAAATCCCTTTCCTGAGAAACTGCTTCCTATAAACGCAGATGAGCAAGAAAAAATGCCTCTCCTCCTCTCCAGATATCTTCTTTTGACAGCTCTAACAAAAGTGCTTTAGCAACACTTAAAATGGGAGCATTTCAAAAAGAAAAAGCTGGAAAGACCTATCCTGGAAAAGAGCAGGTAAATTAGATGTATTCCTACATGTTTTGTGGTGCAAATTCAGCTTTCTAATCAAATCTCACTACAAAATCTCTACCCACAGCTTTCTGATTCCCTTTTCTCCTGCTGCTTCTATAGCCACTATATCTAACTCAATGCTATAATAAAATGGTAAGGTCCCAGAGGTGCATGATGTGACCTCAGAGGCTGGTCAGCAAGTCTAATATTTTTCCAGGCAGCCTGATCCTTAGTATACTGAGTTTTACTGATCCACTAATGAAAAATCTTTTAGCAAAATTGAATGTAGTGTTAATCTTCCCACCTAGATATCCAACAGTTAAAGCACACAAATTGAACTTGTGTGGAAGCGTGGATGAATGTATTTTCCTTTTTTAAATTTTATTTTTACTAACTTGGATTGTTTCAGAGTGTTTCTGATCACTCAGTCAATTACTCTCAATGACCATTCCTGCTCACTTCCTCCTTCTCCTACCCTCACTGGCTGTGAAAGCAGAATACGCAGCCTCCTTTAAGCAAAGCCACCCAAAACCAGCTGATAAAAAACATGCTTCTAGAAAGGTCCAGCACCAATCCATTAGAGAACCACCACTGCTGATCTCAATCATCTGAAACAAGTGCTATGTAATATTATGCCTGAAGACTAACCTTTTTCAGCAATGTTTATGGTAGCACACTTCACTGCTGAAGTACCCCCAGTCAAGTAGGTATTAGTAAATCCATTGTTTTCCAAAGGCGTTTGGGGAGGGCTGAGAAAGTGGGGATGATTTGTTCTGCAGTGTTTTCCTTGCTGACTTGTTTGACATAGCTGGGGTTTGCTGCTGATGAGCTAGGCATGTCATATGTTTAAATAAAAATGAGCAAACCTCCCTCAGTTATAGCATAAAAAATATTTAGAAAGATTAGTTCAGGTGTAATGCTACTGCATCCTATTGGGGAAAAAGTGTCTGTGGGTGTGCTAGGTGGTGCAGAGCCTTGTTTCCCTACACAGCACACCCTAGCATCAGAGGAGCAATCTCACCTAGGAAAAGCTAAGGAACGGGACCCTGGAATGAAAATGCATGAACAGAATAGAAAAGAATAAAAAGTTGTGGGAGGAAGTGCCTATGTCCCCTTAACACCCATTTCCACGCCCCTCTTCCCTTCAGCAAATACATTTATACCTAGTGTTTGAGTTGCTCCTTGAGGGCTTGGCCTCTGCTTATGTGAGCTAAATTACGGACTCCAGGTGGTCCCAGAGGGGATACACACTGGCATACAGTAAAGTGAAGGTGTGATACCAAGAATTCTCCTGCATCTACCCTGTTCTCAGACAACAGCATAACGGAATCCATTGCATGGCTTACAGCTTTCACTCCCTCCCCAGCATGTTCTCCGGGAGAAAAGGCAAGGCTTTTGGCCTATATATTAAAGAGCTAGGCTCAGTGATGATCTTTTATCTACAATGTGTGATTGTGTGTTTCTGCTAACAAGTTTTCCTGGCTCATCTGAACTTGTCATTATAACAGTGTCTGTAAACATACTGATAGCTACAGGTTGCTCTCTTTCTTTTTGTCTATAAAACATTGCGTTTGTTAATAGTGATTTTTCACTCCATTTAATGATCATACTTCATAGTTTAAAAAGCCATTCAATCTGAGCACGTTATTCATGCCAAATTTAATATCTTTTTATCAATTTCTGATCTTCTACAAAAATAATTTTTAAAAACTAAAGCTATTGTCTAGGCATTGAAATTGGCACACACACTGTTCAATGAGTTCCTTGACCACTGAAGCACTGAGTTTATTTCTATAGTGAGCAAGAAAATTATTCAGACACACACTGAATTTATCACAGCACATGCTCAACACTATTTTTACTTTGAAATATGCAGAACCAAACTCAGACTTCTTTTAGTCTCCTGTTTTAGTATGGCACAGTAAGATTTTTATGTACGAAGACTCAACTGCAGAATCTGCTAATTCACAAAAAAAGAGGAACTGCAGCTATTTCCATAAAACCAGCCCACCCTACTCTCCTAGCTATATATAATTCACTAGGATGCTCTTCTATATCGACACATGTTTGGCGAGGTACAACTGGTAGGTTAAAGAAGTGATTACAGAGGACTGATTGGCTTAAAAGAGATAGGTAAGAAACTGAGAATGAGCTGTTATTCAGTGAGATGAATTATTCATTTCCATTATGAGCTCTTTTTAGATTTAGATACTACAGTTTTAAGGTTGCTTTGTATAGACCAGGTCTCATTTTGACTTCAATTTTAATTGGCTAAACTGATGAATCAATATGAAGAGCTATTCTAAATAGAAAGGAAGAAAATTAAGCTGCTAGATTTAATCAGAGAAATATAACAACATTTTAGAATAAATATTTTTCATATTTAGGCCTAGTTATGCTCATATGAATATATAGTATTCAGTTCCTCCTATATCTCCTGCAATCAACTCTTCACTGGAAGTGAACAGCGTGTATGTTACAAATCAAAGCCAGGTAATCTTTTAATAACCTGTCACCAAACGGTTTAATTATATTCAGACTTTGTGGCAAGAAACATTTCTTTGCCTTCAGTGTAAATTGAGTAATTTCCCATTCAAACCAATTTTCAAGTCAAAGTTACAGGGAGACTTAAAAACAGTTTTTATAATAGAGGCTTGTTGCAGTCTTAAATATTGAGAAACCTCCAAAATAACAGGCAGCAAACTTCAAGTGCTCAGGAAGGGAACTCCTTTAAGACACAGAAGCTGTTTTCAAGTATTTTAATCTATGATCCAAATTTTTATCTTGGTTGCTTTTTATAGTTCCAGTTCTAAAAGTAACCTCCATAGATCTGTGAATTATTTCAAACTGAAAAAAAACCCCTTCGTCTTTAAAAAAAGTCAAGATCATGATACCAAATCAGTAAAAGGAACTGTAGAATTTTGCTGTGAAGTATTAAGTATCTTCGAATTTTCAGTAGCACAACAGGGCAATAGGGTTTACCAACATATGAAAATGGCATAACAGAGAAATTCGTCCTCCAGGTGGATGAACAATGACACAACCACTGCCATTATGATTACTTTTGTGGCTACTGAATGATAATTATTTAGTATATTTCACCATTCCTCTGGAAAAAAAGTTATAAGAGCTATTTCCACTGAAGCCAGTGGAAGCCATACGTATGTAATCAATGGCAGAATATGCCCAAATTATTTTTTTGTGCCACAACCTTAGCAGTATTGTAGTTTTTCTTTTAGTGATTTAAAAAAAAGACCAGTGAAGTAATATAGTAGTTGTGGCACAATGGAAGACTAGGAGATGTAAGAGGACACAGAGCCCTTCACTTGAAACCAATAGTCTGAATTGAGTCTAGGTTTGTCATGACCAAATACACTCCAGGGAATTATGCAAGGAAAAAAATCAAAATGATGCAAAATTAAATATTTTTAAAAGCAAATTTAATGAAAAATAACACTATTTGAACCTTCTTTAGAAATATATAGAAATATTTTGTATTTATATCAAGCAGACACAGTACATTTTATCACAGAATCTACTGTAGTGCTTTATCATTCCTTGAACAACAAAAAGTGACCCAGCAGGTGTGATTTTTAAAACTAAATAACGTTAAATAAGGACTTGTTAAACTGAGATTAGTTTTTATAATTTTCAGCAAAAAGCCTCCCTTTTTGAAGTAAATAAGATGCTCACATCTTTTCAAAGTCTAAGTGCAAAACAAAAAGCAATTAAATAAAAGAATGCTTTGAGTCCTTCCAGTATCTCAAGTACTGTGCAAAGTAAAAAAAAAATTGTGTAGTTAATACTGCTTTCTTCTCATACTGCTTATCAAAATACTAGCACAGTAGGTAAATAAAATAAAATAAAAAATAAAGCATCAATAAGACTAAACCAATGGATATTTTGTTAACACAGAGTCTTTTTAAATTCCAAGATTGAAATAAAAAGGAACATGAGTTCTTTCAGTTGTCTGCTGAAAGATAGCGCCTCAGACCAGGGAGGATAAGATTATACAGCGAGTTGCTACGCTCAGCATCAGTTGTGTTTGTTACAGCATTTAAGTATCTGAAAGCTAATATTTTCAAATTCGGAAGACGGTCAGCTGTTGATGACCAAAACATGGCGATGTCATTTTCCCCTGATTGCAGAGCTCTCTTGATCACATCAGGTGTCATCTCCTGGATACACAAAGCAAACTCCTCTGCTGAAATGTCACTGAAGCCAGAAATTGAAGCGTAATTCTCCTTGACATGAGACATTACAGGAACTCTTCTGTGGTTGAAAATCCTTACGCATTTCAGGAACTTAACTGTGGGCTGCCCACTCTCAATATCACTGATGTACTTCTTCAGTTTTTCAGCTGAATTGTCAACAGACGAATGGAACAGGTGCACCAACTTGCTACTTTGATGAGTTGACATCTTCAGCACTGAGAAAGCTTTAAGTGGTTTACTCCGAAAACTGAGTATGTGTCTCAAGGAAAAACAGCAGTTCTTCCATTTTCTCAAAAGCAAAGAGAACACATGGTCTCTGACTTTCAAATGTAGCCATTACGTCAGTGATTGGCTTGCACATTTCATTGATAAAATGCACCTCGATCTTCACCATTAAACACTAGGTTTCATCTGATAGCACTTTTTCCAAGTTCCCACGAATGTGGTGCTGAGTTGTCACACACCCACACCCATTTCTTCTTCAACAAAGCTGCAATAATATTGAAAGTGCTTTTCATGACACTGAACAGTAGTAAACCACCTGTAATTTTCACTCCATGCATCTGAAGAAGTGGGTTTTTTACCCATGAAAGCCTATGCCCAAATAAATCTGTTAGTCTTTAAGCTGCCACCAGACTCATTGTTTTTCTGTTCCACCTAGTTGCTACTGGGTTGTGTGCCACTGTTGACTGGGAACTTTTTGCCTAATGTAATTTAAGTATTTCGTCTTCCTGCCCCCCTGCATATAGAACATTTGTGAGAAAGCTTTTACCAGTGCATCAACATCCTTGAATGGCTTATGAAAACCTTCCCCTACCAGACCGATTGTGTGAGCAAGGCATGTTACGTGGATGCCATTGGAATAAGGCCCAGACAGTAGAGTTTTGTAAGCTTTTTTCATGTGTACAGCATTATCTGTGTCAAAGACAACTACATTGCTGTAAGCAATTTCGTAACTTCGCACAGTTTGAATGACTGCTTGACGTATGGTGCTGTGATTTGTTTTCTGCATGAAGTACATGTCAGCAAAATAGGAAGACACCTTCCCAGAACCACCTTTCAACAGTAGTGTGAGTAAAATGTGAAGTACATAGCGGCCCTCATTGTCAGTCATTTAATCTAATATAACTAACATGTAGTTATCCTTCACTTTGTCCTTAAGTTTATTTCTCTCAGTGTTGTAGACATCTGTAAGATAGGCATACTGAAGCTGGTAACCTCCTGGAATTGCACCACCATTCTTGATTCGAGTGTTCAGAAACAGATGTACGAATGAACCGTCTATTTTAGATAGCAGTATGTTTGCAGCAGCACAAGTTAAGACGCAGTTGCAGACAACATCCAGGCACTCACATTGTGCTATTGTGCTTGTGTTGAAACATGCTGACAGCGTATGCTGCATTTTTTGTGATCCTACCTACAATTAAGCTTTTTTCTTTAAATACTTCTGTGATTTGGGGAGGTGGTTTGAAATTGCTGATTTCCTCTGATTGTCCAGAACAATATTGCACATTTTGCAAGAGTTTTCTGCCATCTTCAAATACCTGTCCAGGAAAATCTTTTACTCTCCTTTTCTGGTATATTTGCAATGTGCAATCTTTGTTGTGGCATTTTCTAGCAAAATTGATCAATGCTCCCTTGACCCTCAGTGTGAGCCAACATTTTTTACAGTCTCTCTCTCTATTACGGGATATTGTGCAATATTATGGAACAATGCATGGTCATACGTTTTATGTGTAAAAGTATGTGGGCGCATAATTCCCTGGGGTATAACCAAATATCATTCCCCTAATTTCATATCCCAACAACATCTTTTCTAACCAAACTGAAAGTCGACACTTTAATGGTGCTTAGAACGTCTGAACACCTCTCCTGGTGTTTATTATCATAGACCTCTTCATGTAGCTCCCACAGCTTCAATGTTTTTACATTAAATAAGTAAAAGTTTTCCTACCCAACCTTGGCAGCTCATGAATACTTATTGAGAAAGAATGTACAAAACAAAGCAGAAGTTTTGAGACCAAATTACTTGAGATATTCTTTTGGAAAAACATTAGATTTCTCAAAAAACACCCGTCAATTCACTTTAAACTTTCCTTAACAAAAATTCTCTGAAAATTTTCAGGGCAAAGGGAGCTTATTCCAGAATAAGATGCAAGTGGAAGAGGGAGAGAGAGAGGTCTGCAAAAAGGCAGAATAGGCCTCCCACCCAGGCCTCCAGCCTTCTGGTGCCCACGTGGTTATGGATGAAATAATAAGAGACCAGGCAATTCTAACCATCTTGCTCAGCCAGGCTCTTGTGATCACTCTTTAAAATCCAGTTCCTCAGCAGCTGCCCAAACAAACCAGGTACCCATTAAAGGAAAAGACAACAATTCAGTGGCTTGAGACACTGACTGCATTTGGTGATCTCAGAGTGGTTTCTAGTGACTAAATATTGGTATTATACTCAAACACTTTTCTCTTTGGCAGTTTAACCAGAAAACTCAAGAGTCTGATATGGCAAACATGTGTTGAACCTATTGTATGTATATACAGAGAATGCTAAACTGACAAAAGTAAAGGACTATAAAGTTGAACTAACACGAAGTCAAAGTCTATAATTTACTTGAACAGAGCGTAAACAAAAGACCTAAGATGACTGCCCTGCATCTTTGAGAGAGAGAGAGAGAGAGAGAGAGAGAGAGTGTGTGTGTGTGTGTGTGTGTGTGGCTGGCCAAATGAAGGGAACAATGCTTTGTGGTTGGAGGGAGTAGGGGGAGATGATGAAAACTGTTGCAAAAGAGGACAGCGTGGTCACTGACTCAGCCCCTAGGAATGCAGGGTTTAAAAGGGGCAGCCTTGTGCTGCAGATTCCCTTTCACAGGGAGCAGTCTGAAGCGGGAGCAGTCTGAAGTGGGACCCACTCTCCCTCCCCTTTATGTGGTAAAGTACCAGATTTGGTCAAGACCTGCTGTGGGCATTATGCTAGCCGCCTCTTTTTGTTAGGGGGGCTGGGAAGGAATTTTCCCCGTACTACCATATTGGCTTAGGTGCATTGGGGACTTTTTCGCCTTCCCCACAGCAGGTTCAAGAAGGGCTCTGTTCATGCATGGCATGAACGGCAGGAGGCCATATGTCGCAACTCATTATTTAAGCGTAGGGTGGATGTCCACTGCAGATACTCCATAGGAAAGGCATACAGTGACCAGATAAATGGCTTGTAAAAGGACTTAAAAAGAGATGTTTGTTAAAGGAACGAACAAGTGGCGGTTGGGGACTACTATGATTGGTACGGCAGGGAGCCAACCCTCTATTCTTATAGCCCATTTTAACCCTCCTACGAGAGGAGTGGATAGTAAGGTCCCAGCAATGGATTTGCTGGAGGGACCTGGATGAAAAAAGAGGGGAAGCTGGTGGAAGCCCCCCGGGTATGGTAGGGTCCTGGCAATAAATTTGTTGGAGGGACCTGAAAGGAAAAAGAAGGGGAGCTGGTAAATGCCTCATGAGTAATTATGGAATAAACACAGGATTACCTGCACTCTACACTTTTATCTGTTGGGTAGTCCCAGACCTCTAATAATAAAGTTGTGGCCTGATTAAACGCATGTTAAATGTCTCCTGTCCTTCTTTCAGCATAGCCAGACAATGAGTCAGCATTAACTCTGAATTGGGTTGTATCATAATCCCAACTCCATACATAGTTCTGGGAGAATTCAGTTTCCTTAAAAAAAAAATAAATCACTCATATTCTATTATACATTATTTAACTGTATGAAATATCTCCAATTTTTGCATTCCAAGTTTTCAAAAAATGATATAATTTAACAATAACTGGGTATGTTTTAGATCAGTCCCAGGCTATATAATAGATGTGTGTTTAAGGCATATAGTAAATGCATTAGAAATACTTAAGAAAGAGCCTAATGAACAATAAATACACTAACCATTTATTAGGCTTTAAAATTTCAGTCCTTTGAACAGTGTTTATTTCAAATTTTGAAGATCACATACGTTGTGGGCTAATTGCTTGCAATACCTCTATTCCCCTCATAACACTAATTAATTGATAATTACAGAAAAATATCTTAGAAAAGATTTACTTTTACACTTGCTTTGGAGAGAACTGATGATCAAAGTTGAAAACAAAGAGTTAGGAACAACATTATTTCCAATATGAAAACTTTTAGGTTTTTTTTTTTTTTTAAATAAAGTGCGCCTATAAAGGAAAGATAAGCCACATTTTCTATTGCAGATTACTGCCTGAAGCAGTTGCTAACTTTAGTTTTCATTTTCATTGTGAATTTAAAATCCCCCTTTGTTCAGTTGCATCCAACTCGCTAAAAGAGCCTCTATTTGTCATAAAATACTACTTTTTCTGCTCATTTATATCTTTTAATAATAAAATGAATTAAGAAATTAATACATAAATGTTCTCCTGAGCTGAAACTTTACACAAAGTCCAGAGTACATCAAACTGTCATTTTATAAAATCAATGAAAAATGATATTTGGAATGGAAATTGCAATTCAACCACAACTACAGCAGCATGAAAACACTGCAATAATATCAATGAGCTGCAATGTGGTATGTTTATCATTAGATAATCACACCCCTAGAGGATAAGAGGCACTCAGCTGAACCTTGTGCCTCATAACACACTTGGGGTGTCATTATCTCATGATAACCCTACTCCCTGTCAAGTCTTATTGCTTAATTAGTGGGTTACGAAGGTGATAACAAGACTTAAAGAAATTGGATGAACAGCACATAAGATGAATGATACCTTAATCAACTTAAATCTAGCTGCTGAAAGACACACGATCAACAAATGCATATAATCAGTTACAGTGAGCATGCACTATATTTTAGAGGAATGGGGTAAAAGCTGAGAGAGAGATCTGAGAAATCTAGACACATTTAGTGTCTGACTTTCATTTGCCAGATTTCATAATATTTTATGATTGGTAATTCAAATGGGGCATTTAGACTAAATAACAGCATATGTAAAATGTTAAAAAATTGAAAGTCAATATGAAATTTAGTTTTGACCTTAAGATACCAGGCTCACAGGAGAATGAACCATCATAATTCCAGTACAGAATTTAAGTATCTAGTATGCAAGTTATCTGATCAATAGCACCCAAGATTTTAACAAACTTCTCTTTTCCCTCAAACGTAGTAATAGTATGCTGCTTTATTTCATTTTCAATTATGGCTTAGAAATGGGAAAATGTTTTTAAGAATAGTTCTTTATTTTTAAAGACCTCTAAGCTCTATAAAAGCTATCATGGAATGTTTGACTATAGTTCTTTTGTTCTGTCTTGTAAACAGCTACTATATTTGCAGATGGAACACAGTCACAGATCTGGTACACTCAGAACTGCTTTCCAATTCACTGTGAAACATCAATTATCTTTATCAAATAACAGTATCTCATCTCAGTCTATTATCAAGATGGAGTCTTATTTTAGCTGGACTGCAGCTCTATCTGTATATCAAGGCTGGCCGCAGTGGCAGAGAGTGAGTGAAAGGCTGTGAAATAATCAATAATCATCATCAAATTGTGGTAGACAGGTTGTGAGGATGGAAGTCTTTGATGAAACCTCAACCTTTTTTGGGCGGATGATAAGGCTTAACCTTTGCAGTACCTGATAATTCAGTCAGAGGAAGCCCTGTATACACTTAAGAGGTTTCACAGTTCCAAAACAACAACAACAACAAAATCTACTGAAATACTCCGGTTTAAGTGGGATACCAATTTCATATAATCAAACACCATCTTTTCCTCACTGAACAACTGGGAGGACAAAGTACTGCACTGAACATATTTTACGGTACATTGTAAACATACTACTGTACTCCAAGAGTTCAAAGCATCACATTGGTGAAGGCTACATCTACACTATCAACTAGGGGTGTGAGTCCCTTGCTCAGATAAAACATACTTGTGCTTGTACTAGTAGTGTAACTGTGATAGCACAGGTATTGGGAGTGGAGGCACAGCTTGGCCACGCTGAGTATGTACATAGGCTTTCAGGCAAGTTTGTATCCGGCTAAGCCAGGGGTCGGCAACCTATGACGCGTGCCAAAGACGGCACGTGAGCCAATTTTTAACAGCACACTGCTGCCTGCTGGGACTCCAGCGTGCCATTAAAAATCCTGCCCAGCCCAGCCCGCTCTCCTGTGCCCTCTGCTTCCCCCATGGGGGCAGGGAGCAGAAGCACAGGCGTGCGCACGGGGTGGGCAAATGGCTCCACTCTCCTAGCACGCCAAGCCGCGGAGTCCGCGCTCCCAGGCCAGAGCACCCGGCTGAGAGCAGCAAGCTGCCAGCCCCTTCCCTGGAGCCCTGCCGCCGCGCCCACAGAACTCTGGGGGTCAGGACTGCGTGCTCCCGCGGGGAAGTGTTTGGCTCCACGGGGAGGCAGACACGCTCCCTGCTCATTCAGAGTCCTGCCGCCACATGCGCAGCACTCTGAGGGGCGGGGCTGCACGCTCCCGTGGAGCAGCGTATCTAGCTCTGCTTGGAGCCTCATGGTAAGGGGTCTGGGGTTGGGGGGGTTGGATATGGGGACAGAGGGCAGGGTGGGTTGGATAGTGGGTGGGATTCTGGGTGGGGTGGTTAGGGGTGGGGGTGGGGTCTCTGGAGGGGGCAGTCAGGGAGCGGGGGGGGGTTGGATGGGGCATGGGAGTCCCGGGGTCTGTCAGGAGGTGGGGGTGGATAGGGGTCAGGGGACAGAGAGCAAGGAGAGTCCTGAGGAGACAGTTAGGGTGGGAGGGGTCTCTGGAGGGAGTGATCAGGGGATAAGGAGCTGTGGGGGTTGGATGAGTCGGGAGTTCTGGGGGTCCTGTCAGGAGGCAGGGGTGCGGAGAGGGGTTGGGGCAGGCAGGTAGCAGGGGGGGTTGTATGGGTTGGGAGTTCTGGGGTCCTGTCAGGGAAGCAGGGGGCAGTTGGATAGGCATGGGAGTTCTGGGGGTCTGTCTGGGGGCGGGAGTGTGGATAAGGGTCAGGACAGTCAGGGAACAAGTAGGGGGTAGGGTCCTAGGGGTAAGTCACGGGACAAGGAGCAGGGAGGCTTAAATATGGGATGGGATCCTGGGGGGCAGATAGGGGGTGGGGTCCCAGGAGGGGGGATTCAGGGGCCAAGGAGAGGGGGGGTTCAGGGTTCCGAGGGGTGCAGTCACCCAGCCCTCTGCCCTGAGCTCTGACCCTCCCCCCTCGACACACTCAGCCGTCTGCCCTGAGCCCTGCACCCCCACATCCCCCCAGGGCCCTGCCCTGAGCCCTGTACCTCCCTCATACATACCCAGCCCTCTGCTTGACTCCTTCACCCTCCCTCATGACCCCAGCCCTGACTCTGGCACCCTCAAACATACCCAGCCCCCCCCTCTGCCCTGACACCTGCACACCCCTCACATGCCCTCAGCCCTGACTCTTGTATCCCCCTCACATTCCCAGCCTCCCTACCCAATGCACCCCCCACATCCCCACCCCACCCTGAGCACCAAACAGGAGCTCCTGCAACCCCCCCCCCTGCACATTCCCACCTGCACCCCTCGCATCAAATGGGAGCTGCCCAGGTAAGTGCCCTACACCCAAACCTACTGCCCCAACCCTGAGCCCTCTCCCTCATTCTAGCTCCTGGCCAGACCCTTCATCCTAGCCCTGTGCTCGGTGCACTCCCACCTTCAGCTCAGTACAGAGAGAGGAAGAGAATGAGCCAGAACCAGGGAGAAGGTAGGTACCCACTGTATGTAGCGCGAGAATGTGTACATAAGCCAAGAAATCACACTCCTAGCACAGACAGCCTAAAGGTCAACTCAGAAGGGAAACTGCATGTATAACAATGAGTGGAACTTGGGAAATAATGCAAAATATTTTCAGCAAATATTAATTTAAATATTTAGATGAATTCATTTCAGCCATGTTTTTGCCCCTTTTAAGTTTGCTTTCACTGGAAAAAGTGTTTGGGGAAAGTGACTATCAAAGTCACATGCACAAATACTAGCAAAATCTGAATTCTCACATGCAATTATCTGAACTAGAAGTGTTTGTGTGCGCTCATGTAGTTAGGAAATGGAAACAAAATCGGTGATTTATTGTGGCAATCTCAACGAAGAGAACTCACATTTTAAATATTTACAATCAATACATTCAAAAAGACATGAGAAAAATAATTCCAAGTTATGAGTGCCTTCAAGGAAGTTATTAAAATCCAAAATTTGCTGTTGTGAGTTATTTGCTCAGATCACATAATCTCTTAATTGCTTTTATTAAGCATTTCCTACATAAATAAGATAGAAAGCTATTGTAAATCATCACAAAATCCTAGAAGAGTTGTTAATAACTATCTTACTAAAACCATAAAAAAATAACGACAAACACTATTTAACTACTGTTTTCATGGAATTTTATTAAGAACGAATTTAATCACAAAATTCCTAGAATTAAAAAAATGTGCTTATAAATTTAAGATCTTTCCTTGTTGATTTATGTAGGAGTGACACACATATGACTAAAAAGAAGCTTTTCAAAGTTAATGTGAATAACAGACTTGTCTCAATCCTGCAGTATGTTGGGGCTAATTAAAAATGCAGCCCTAACACATAAGAATTCTGCCCCAGAAAGATTCCCTCTCATAAAAGGAATCCTCTGGTGACTTAGAGATATGAGGATGGCCAAAATGTTGCTCATGAGCTGCATGTGGCTCTTTTACAGTTAAAGTGTGGCTCCAAGCACCCCCATGCTCCCCTATTCTCCATCTACCAGACTCAGAGAGCTCGGGGCTTCTGCCAGAGATGACTAGTGTCTGCTGAGACTGGAGGAGGGAGCAAAATTTAAAGGTTCGGCCCCCTCATAGCTTGAATCACACACTCCCTCTTTCTCTCAGTGGCCCCTCCCTTCAGCTCCTAGGCATTAGCTCCACATGGAGAGGCAAGGGCAGACAGGTGGGAGCTGCAGAGAGGAGCTGCTGCTTTATCTCCTTGGGGAGAAGCAGCAACAAAAGCAGTGGTTCTCCTTGCAGCTCCCAGCTGTTTGCCGCTGCCTTTACCCAAGGCACAGCTCCCAGCCTGTCGACCGAGCAGCTGCCATGCAGGGAGGGGCACGGGCGGCACAATGTGACCAAGCGGGGCAGCAAACTCTGGCAAAAATCTGGGTGGCCCCAAATCCCACATCATCTCTGGCTTCTGCCCAGCCAGGAGGAGGGTCTTGGGGCTTCAGCCCTGCAGGGCAGGAGGTGCCTTATGGGGCTTCAGTCCCACAGGGCCCAGCTGCAGCCCCAAGCCCAGGCAAGAGAATTCTAGCTCTTGAACTTCTGAAGATTGTTGTATGCACCTTGGAGGGTCTGTAAGTTTAGCCAGCCCGAGCTATGACAACAGCTCCTACACCACTACTTTCCAAATCTTCTGGCATTGGGCCATGGTCAGGACATCACTTTACTGCTGGAATGACTCCTGGGAACTGCTGGTAAACGGCATAGATTAAGTAAACCTTTAGGCTACCCTAATATGTTCTGGGGGAACAATCACCCAAATTTCCCTAGCATCAGGGGAGCGTAAAGATGGCCTAAAGCCACCTTTGTTTCCTGTCCTCCCTTCAGCTGCACCGAGCACTCTTTACCTGCAGCTCAGGATTGGGTTCTTTGGCATGTTAGCAGATCTTACTTAATGCTCAGGATCTGGGCCACAGGGGGTCATGTGTGTGTGTGTTCAGTTGTTTTCAATTTGCAGATTCTCATCTCTAAAATTCTGAATAATTTGGGCTCAGAATATGCAAACAGATTACTTGATAATCTGGGATTTAAAACTGTAATTAACTCCATTCCTTTGGCAGAATAGAAGAGATACTGCAAGAGTGAAGACTGTTTGTGAAGGAGACGGAACTTTTTCAGGGGCTGGCTCTGAATTGTTGAATGTACTCTAGAAATAAGAACAACCTCAAATGTCAACCCTTGCCACTCCAAATGCAAAAGCCACAATTTAAAAAAATGCATAATGCTTCACAATGACAACAAAACCCAAGAATTTTAAAAGAGTTGGCCAAAGAGCTCTGTAAATTGTTAATGTGGATTTTTAATCCACATTTAATAAGTCTTGGAAAATTGGGGAAATTCAGGAGGACTAGAACAAATGGGTGGTTGGGCCAGTATTTAAAAAGATAAACAGGGTGACCTGAATAATTATAAGCTTGACATAAAGCTCAGGCAACATAATAGATGATACAGAACTTGATTAATAACAAATTAATTAATGCCAGTCAACAAGGGTTCAGGGAAAATAGATCTTGTCAAACAAATATGAATTCATTTTTTGATGTGATTACAAGTTTAGTCGATAAAAATAATAGCTGTGGTGTAAAGCATTTGACTTGGTTCCACATGACGTTTTGATTAAGAAACTGGAAAATACAAAATTAACATGGCAGACATTAAAACGATTGAAAATTGGATAATTGATATATCTCAAGACAACTAAAAACAGGGAAGCATCGAGTGGATATGTTTCTAGTGGGATACCATAGGGATTAGTGCTTGGCTCTATTCTAATATTTTTATCAAAGACCTAGAAGAAAATATAAAATCATTATTGATAAAGTTTGCAGATAATGCAAAGATTGGGGAGTGGTAAACAATGAGAACAGGTCACTGCTATAGAGCAATCTGGATTGTTTGATAGGCAGAAAGCAAGCAAAAAATATGCGTTTCAATATAGCCAAATGCAAGGTTATATATCTAGGAACAAAGAAGGTAGCCATACTTACAGAATGAAGCACTTTATCCTGGGAAATAGCAACTCTGGAAGAGACTTGGGGGGTCATGTTGAATAATCAGCAGAACATGAGCTCCCAGTGTGACACTGTGGCTAAAAGGGCTACTGACATTTTTGGATGCATAAACAGAGTAATATAAAGTGGGAGTAGAAATGTTTATATTACCTCTGGATTTAGCAGTGACTGATATTAGACTACTATGTCCAATTCTGGTGTCCACACTTCAAGAAGGATGTTGATAAATTGGACGGGGTTCAGAGAAGTGTGTCGAGAATGATAAAGGATTGGAAAACATGCTTCGTAGGGAAAGCCTCCAGGAGCTAATCTGTTTAGTTTATCAAAGAGAAGGTTAAGGGATGATTTGATCACAGTCTGTAAGTACTTACATAAGCAACAGAAATTTGATTCTAGAAGATTCTTCAATCTAGCAGTCAAAGGTACAATAGCTGGAAGTTGAAGCTAGACAAATTCAGACTAGAAGAAAGACACACATTTTTAACTGTGAGGGTAATTAATCATTGGAATAACTTACTAAAGGTATCGGTGGATTCTCCATCACTGAACATTTTAAAATGAAGATTGGATGTTTTTCTAAAATATATGTTTTAGTTCAACACAGCTATTGGAATTTACACAGGAATTAATTTAAGGAAGTCTTACAGTCTGTGTTATGAAGGAGGTCAGACTAAATGCTCATAATGGTCCCATTGGCCTTCAAATCTATGAAAATAATCCATAGACCATTTTCCCCCTTGGGAAAGGCACCATATGTAACCAATGCCAATTAAATTACTTAATGCACCTCTGGATGGTGCACAGATCCCATGTTAACACATGGTGCAAGAGCACAAATAGAATAGAAAACTTAATCTTACAAGGTACTATGGTCCTTTCTGGGAGCTAGTGCTCTACAGAAGGCTTGCTAATCACCTGGGGAGACTGGGCAGGCCCTTACTAACTAAAAGAGAAGTCCATCTTTTAAAATTTCCTAATGACTGTTTGAGCATAATGTTTAATAAAAAATTATTTTAAAAGACTTTTTTCTGATTCACACAAAACACTCTTTGTACCAAAGCAAAAATTAAGTCAAGACAATAGCAAAACTTGAATAAATGCAATCCTTTTTCAAAATGTCTTTCAAAAAGGTATCTATTAATTTATTCCAGTTTAAACAGCACTAGGTTCAGAATGTGTAGCCTCAAACACTGTACAAATTCCAAACATAACAGAATTGACTACAGGTAAACAATAAATAATCCCTTTTATGGAAAAATATACTATTGTATTCTACAGAAATGGCCCAACGTACAGCTTATGATAGTGTTAATACACTGGTGGACTATTATAAATTACTACAAAATCAAGTTACAGAGAATGTACTGGTAATTTTTTTTAAAAGCTGACAGCTAATTAAGTGAAAGGCAAAGTGTTTGTATGAGATTTCTATCTATCCCAGTTATTATAGTATCCATCATTCAAGTTTCTACGATTTTGAAAATTGTCTCAGATTAACATCTTCACCAGGTCTCTTTATCTTTTACTCTTCTGAAGTGCCCTTCATTAGGGAAATGTTTCAAAAGTAGTTCTGGTACAACCACATGTACAATTTCATTCTCTTTTTCAAAAATACAGTGTAAGACTTGTAAGCCCCTTTTTCCTTTCAACAAAATAAAATTTTATAGTGTGGTGTTGAATCTTGGTATATAGGATCTGCTAAAACAGAGCACAAGACACAATCTTAAAATTGCTACAACATTTTACTCCACATACAATAAATGTTCTCCAGAAATGTAGCAGTTGTTCTAAGGCTAGATCAGTTGGCTTCCAGAGCTGAGTAGCAATAAGATATTGTGTTTTATTATGAGTGTCATGGAGACGGTGTGAAAAATCAAGAGCCACAGGCAGTAAGCGGCAGTGGGTCAATAATGTTCACAGAGACATTGTGTAGATAATCAACAACAAGGCCCTAGGTTCTCTATGCACTGCAAACAGCTGAAGGGCAAATCAATACAGCCATGGGAAGGACACTACTCTGTTCCACTTCCCACAATACACTATTACCACTGCAGGAAAGCATCCTAAAAAGGAAAATAATTCAAAATTTATATACAGCTGACATTAAGCAAAAAGACTGTAAAAATAATACTTAATTAAAATAAAGAATCTATACTTTTTGCCTAAAATATGCTTAAAAATCTATGTGGCGAAAGAGAAACACGATTAAACAGATCCTCTCTACACTAAATTATAAACAATGACTAGAAGAGAGAAAGTGATGTTTATTTGGAATACTTATGATGTAATACAATAGGGATGCTGACTGCTTTCTAAAAGCAATAAGTATTTTACAGCTAGACAACTGAAATGCATAACAGTTCTAAATTCTAGGTATATGGCTGAAATGTATCAGGTTTTATAAATTCAGGATCTAACATTTAGTATTTTAAATGTTGTAACCAAAAGTTTTAAAAAGTAATCCACAGGAAAAAATTTATTAAATTAATAAATTTATGTATGATATAAAATAATTATTAGAAAGAAAAAGGATAATATTGGTACTATGAGTCAATATTTTACAGGTAATTTTTATAAATGACACCTAGTTAAATGTGTGACACTAATATTGCAAAATTTTAAGTAAAAACCCATTGCAAATAAATGTTGATTTATTATTTCTTAAGGAAAAGGTGATTCTCCACATCCATCATTGTATTAATCATTATATGTAATTTCACTGCGTACAACCATCTTTCTCAAAACCTGAATAAAAATATGCTGGAAGGAAAAATGAATACATACAAAATAATTGTTTCTGACTTCAAAGTTGAAGTGCCTCCCTGTTTCCTTCAACCAGACAATAAAATCCTGACCATTAACACCAACCTATTTCACAGAAATCTAATAACTGCATCTAGCAGAATATATACAACAGACAGCACCCTGTTCTGTTGCTGAGCATGATTACCAACTATATTATGAAGTGTATGAAAAAATACCTCACTCTTTTGTGCTAAATCTTAAATATAATTTAAGTAAATTAAAAAGAAACAATATACATATGTTACTACAAACAGGGCTTTAGACGGGTGCTTGCTTTAGTATAACTGCATATGAAGGGATGACCGCATTTACAGTTTTTTTTTAATTGATGATACATGTTTTAAAGTGCAGAGTAAAGTGCTACCATTTTCTTTATGCCTCATTCATTACCAACACCACAAAGATAAAAAAAGAAAATGCATGCCAAGATTTTTTGAGGACTTCGGTATATTTCTCTCTTATAAAGATCCAGAATTCCTAAATCAATTCTGCTCTGACATACTGTATCCTAGCATGCTGCTGCTGAGAGAGAAAAAGAGGAACTGTAATAGCTAATGTCTCCACTCTAAGGTTCTTTTAATTAACTACAGGAAACCAACAGCAAATACACCAAATGAAACTTGTACTTGGAGCTCTGCTATAACAGAGTCCTCAACTTTGAACAGTATTCTTTGGAACACAGCTTGTTACAGCATCATTAAAGGCTTTTTTCCATGTTTGTAAATTATACTGCTTATTATAATCATCCAGATGGAATTGCTCCCACTGCTAACATAGGAGGAGTGGACCTATTGTAAGTGGAATTCTCTGTGACAATCTGGAAAGGGAGGAGTGATCTCTGCACCAGTATCCCCTCCAGCTCTCCCGGGACCCCATGGACACCATGGTGAGTCTTCCTCCACAGGACTTTAAGGGCAGGAATGGATGAATCAAGAGATCAGCATCTACTGTTCAACCATGAGGTATCTATGTGGAAATCTGGGAGCGAGAAGCAACATTAACTCATGCAGAGTCCCCTCCACAGCCATTCTTATACAAGACAATGATGAAATGGCTCCTTCAGTAGCCAGACTGTCAAGGCAACAGAAGCCAGTGAAAGAGCCTCAAGAAGGGGCATACGCAAGACGTCTACTGTCTCAGCAGATCAAGAATTACTCTCTTTAACTGGGCCTGGAAGACTAGAGAATATTTCCTTTTATCCTCTCCACAGCCACCTTATCCCCTGCTACAGAGGATGTCGTGAGCCTCACAGAGTTTTCTGGCCTCTCTCTGCCAATGTCTCCACAGAAGACGGTGGTCCCCGCTTAGTATTTGTAGACGCACATTAAATACCTATTGTGCAAGCAGCTCCCAGCGGCCATCACAGTTTAACTGAGCTTTGTTTTAGTCACGATCTCAAAAATGGTAGTTTTCTTCCCAAAATATTCTTTGAGTTTGCTCTTACAAGATTTACCAAAGCCAGATTTAGATTTGTATCCAGTCAGAAAGGGAATTTATTCTGTGAAAAAGGTGGAAATCCGAAGTAGAATAGATTGATGTTTGCAATACCAGCAAAAATGTGAATTTTTCAACGGCTTCATGGTAATGAGAATATTTTTACGTAACTGCAACAGACATTCACAGCAAGCACCATAACACTGCCATCAGAAGTTTTATAGCGTGTGCTATGATATGTAAATATATTATGGACCTATTATTCACATTTGTATCTTATTCCTTTGGAACTGATATACTATACTGAATATTAACCGAAGTACGGATATATACAAAATTGACAAGATTTTCGAAGGCACAGATGGCAGTTAGATGCCTAACTACCACTGAGTTTCCTTACTGCCATTTGAGACTTCGAAAGTCCGCCCCAGTGCTGTTAGCTGAAATGTACTATGGTCTGCTGGAAAATGTAGCATATAATCGGAACTGTGCTCCAAATGATATTAGTACAGAAACACATCCGTGTATTTTAGTCAACACAAATATGATCTGTTTATAAATACATTCTGGACTGTAATAAAGAGAACGTTCTTCAAACAATTTTGAAATACACTAAAATGTCGTCTTTGCTGTAGATGCAAATTCTATGGACACATATATGCTAATCCAGACAGTCTGCTAATCCATCTCCCACCAACAGGAGGTTGAGATTTTCTATGGGAACCTTAAGAACAGGTGGAACGGCATGTTATCTGTTTATATGTTTTCCTCAAGAACAGCAGCTAGCAAGCTACCCAACATGCTAAGTTATTAAATAATGATTAGAAAACATTGTTTGTTAAACTCAACAATCTAGATCTCTTTCTTGAAACTCAGAACTATGTATAGAAAGGGCCTGTATTAGCATATATATAAAAATCAAATTAACTGACATTTACAGTAAGAACATAGCTTCCTTTCTGTGCAGTTTCACATATGGCAATCCAGGAAGCTCTATAACAATAACAACACTAACATTTTCAAACTGAGTGCATATAGTTTTGTGGCCTAATTAACAGGTACTGAGCACTCAGAGCTCGTACTAAATTCAATGGGAAAACTATGTTACTTATTTAAATGTGTAGACATGGATTTAAGGGCTAGATTTTGAGGACCCAAGAGTGAAACGCTGTCGTTTGTACCCAGATAGCCAAAGCGAGGTGTGAGTACTGCTAAAGTACTACTGCTAGCTCTAACTTCAGCTCTGTGTGAAACTTAACAAAAGAGAAGTTGGGCAAGGTACTATATTTTGTTGCACCAACTTCTGTTGGTGAGAGAGACAAGCTTTTAAGCCACACAGAGGCTAGCTCTCTGTTACCAACAGAAGTTGGTCCAATAAAATATAGCACCTCGCCCAACTTGTCTCTAATATCCTGGGACCGACATGGCTACAAATACATTGCATGCAAAAGAGAAGTGTCTTTTTAGAGCTACACATCTACATTTCACAACACTGAAGTTCAGAAAGTGTACTGAACTTTCTACATATCTCATCAATATTGGCCTCTTGATGTTTTGTCAATGGTATTGTAGCAGCTCTTTAATGGCCTGTTCTGAAGCTCACTGAAGTTGCCTTAGCTATTTACATGGATTTCTTTCTTTTGCTTTCCATACTTAAATTACAAAAGCAGATACAACTATCTGATTATTCTGTCTTGGCTTCTACAGAACAAAATGGAGATGGATGAAATCCCAAATGCATAAATCAATAGCAAAATATCCGTTGAATTCAGTGGGGCCAGGATTTCATCCAGTGTCTAAGCTGACAGAAAGGAAGTTGACAATGGCCCTGTCTATATAAAGTTTTTTTTTTGTATAATCTAGGTGTGAATTTAAACTAATCTAGATATACTGGTATAACCTACTCCCACCTTGACACTCTTAATCTGCTATAAATTAGTCTATATTGCTTGGAAAGGGGCTTAAGCTCAACTTAAAAAAGACTATTTAATATCAGAATAAGAGTGTCCATATTGAAGGGAGGGTGTTATACTGGTACTATTATACTGGTGTAACTGGCAAAACTTTCCTGTGTTGACAAAACCTTATATTTTCAACAACATTGACACACATAGCAAGGGCAAATTCTCCCTTTCAGACTCTAGCTTTAGAGAAAATGTAGCTATGAAGGTTTTCACCTTTAAATGATAGACGGTTAATACATTTTTTTCAACACAATAACAGCTGGCCTTTGTCTAAATCATTTTAATACCAAATTTCCGATGACTGTTCATAGAATGTAATAAGCAGCGTCTCCATTAAGATCTAACGCTGCACAGAGTACTGGAAAAGCACCTGAAATGTTACTATCCACTTAAGTAGTCAGCTCTCACGGCAACTATTGCAGTAACCAGACAAGTTGCCTGGGCCTAAAAGTACTTTTAAGCCTTCTGCTCTCAAAACTGTTTCTGAAGTTTTAAAACTTTACCTTAAAAAACACTTTTTGGTCTGCTGGATTCTTGAAGCATCCTTCAAGTAAGTGTTCAAACATCTTCTGTGTGTACTTTATAATTCCATAGAAGAGCCCTTATAAATATGTAACTGTTAAATCTTTAAATTGGAATAATATAAGTTTGTCATTAGACTGCTCCCTATCTTCATCGCTAGGAAGACTATTCCGTTCATCCTCAATCCGTAAATCAGGCACCATTTTAATATTTATCTCAGGATCAAATTACCCTTGGGGTCACTAAAATATGTTAAATAAGCAAAGTGAAAGAGGAAACTGGAGGGGACTGTTTTTTACTGTCATTCTCAATATTTCCCATCCTTCCTGTCTGATGGTAGACATTTTCCTCTTTTAAAAAATGTTACAGGATTCAGCTGTAGAGCCAGTCAAAGCCTATAAATATCTCCTCTGCTCTTCGGTAAGCTAACCTCTCTCCTGTTGCCTCACTTCTTTTCCCCTCTTCTTCCGCATCACAGATGGCTCTTTCTAGCTGTAGTAAAATTATCTATATTAAGAACTGGAGAGTTCTGATTCCATGAATGTTGAGCACCTTCCCATATGCGACATGGGGTGAGGAGCACCTCAAATGATCAGATTCCGAACATGAAGCCTAAAGTCAACTGATGGCTTTTGTTTTCCCCACTAACCAAATTTTTCTGATATTATGACATGATTATTTTTTTTAAAAAAATCAAAACTGCAAATGGTAATATTTAATTACTCTGGATGCCCTTCTCAGCCAACCAAAATTATCTGCTGCTTCACATGATTTATTTAGAGTCTGAAGGACAGTAAGGAAACAGGTGGTCTTAAATATTCTACTAAAATGCCCAATTAACTACAGTATTCTTCAAACCATTTATTGAAACAAATAGGGATTAGGTTCCAGTAATCTAATACAATTAAAATGTCAACTAAAAATAAAAACAGGGTGTTTATAGATAAATGACTTGCAATCATTAGCCAGAGACAATCTCTTTCAACACAGCCAATGGTTATGATACAGAATGCATTCTAAAAGAATGGAGGGGGGGAGGGAAGGCAGTATATCAGCAAGATAAGATACTTTAGCATGTCTGCCAAACCAAGGGCAAACCAATCCAGAGGGAAGATTTTAACTGCAGATGCAACCACACGCATACATGTAGCTGTAAGCACCTAACTAGCCTGTCTATCAACACCTCTGATGCTTTTTAACTATTTTAGACCAGTAGATAATTTAAGACATTTTATGGCACATTTTGGAAATCCTATTGTGGGGACATATTTCCCAAAATTAGAGTTACTTCAGAAATAAAAATACCTATATGTTTATCCAAGAGTCATTTTAGTGAATGAATATAAAGTTGAAAATTTAAAAATTCAAAGTGAAGGACATATGTAATAGCTAAATTAAATAATTGGGTATGTTGTCATTCTCCTTAAATGGGAATATACAGGCACAACAGAGCTATAGTGAAGTGGATGGTTAAATACTTAAAAATTAGCATAAAAAGTATATTTGGCTAGCCCACAGGCAAGAGAGACCCAGACTTAGAGGTTATTTTGGGTTTTTCACTCCCAGCTTCCAGTGAAACCAAGTACATAGCAAAGATGTCATGACGAGTTTCTGAATGGACAGAAATGCTCAATACAAAGCCATACTATGACCTTGAATGCTGAACGGTTGGAGTGGAAAATGATGCAATGTTCATGGCACGCTTGGCAAAGAGAGTCAAGAAAACATATTTTGAGAGAAAAGGAAGGAACTGACTGTGCCTTTGCAGTGAGAAGGTAGGCCGTAGCCAGGGTCTGAAAACTGCAGAATGGGATAGCTTCTATAGGCAAGAAATAACATTATCCAAATCAAAGAGCCTCCCATGGTTTGATATGTCAAGGCTGATGTGATAACAGGGTTGAAAATAACTCACAGTTTGTAGTGATGGAACACAATCAATGATTAAAATCCAGGCTAGCATTCCATAAAGGCCAAGAGATTTACATAATCAGAGCAAGTGATTTCTTTAGCTTTCAGGTGATATTACAAACAAATCACTTTAAAAATGTCAGCTGTCAGTCTGATTGTATGTTACTAAAGCTTTGCAAGTCTTATGGAACTGATTCAATATTTAAGCCAAACAGGATATGTAAAGGAGCTGATGGCTGAGGGGATCAGAAATAGGAAGTGGAGGCTTTCACCTCTAGGTTGTCAGCTGATAAAGTCTGTTGCCCTCATATGGCTGTTTGTAAAAGAAATTTGGTGATCTCAGACTCAAACCAATTCCCAATGGACAGATGTTCACGTACTACCACAAATGACAGCCTTGCTAGTAATCTCAGCTGAGAAGTCAAGGATCAGATGCTGGGAATGGACACTGAACTACCCTCTTACTCCTAGAGGTAGTCCTTCCAGGTAAGAGGTGAGGAAGCATGAGGAAATGTACCACTGTCTTTGCTGTTTTCCTGTTCTATAAATAAACATAGGATTTCAGTCTCCAAGGCTGTCTGTCTGGAAACTACGCACAACATTATATTTATACACAAAATTAGAAAGAGCAAATAAAAACCACAAAGCAAAAAGTAGTTAAAATTAGGGCTGTCAAATTATTAAAAAATTAACCATAATTAATTGCGAGATTTAAAAAATAGTTGTGATTAATTGCAGTTTTAATTGCACTGTTAAACAATAACAGAATACCATTCGTGGCGTTTGGGGGGAAGCGTGTGTTGCAGAGGAAGTGTGCGTGTGTGTGCGTGTTGGGGGAACGCTGTCTCTTTAAGCACCGCACTGAATGCTTTTTCAGCCAGCAGCCGCTGCTGTGGGCAGCATTCACTCCTGAGCCAGCAGCAGACAGGCTCCCCCTGTTCCCCAATGCCAGCTCAACAGTGACCAGGTACATGGGCAAGGGGAGGGGAAATATCTCGACATCAACTCCCTATCCCCGTTCTTCACAGCAGATGGGAGGCAGGCTCCCAGTCAGGAGCAGCTTGGCCAGAGGGTGGCTCCATGAGTAAGCAGGAGAGGAGGCGGGAGCAGCAGTGGAGCAGAGCAGTGGGAGAAGGGGCACCCATGCCCCAGAAACATGCAGCAGGGCCTCCTCTGAGCACGGCAGCCTGGTGTGTGATTAATGCTCGTTAAAAAAATAATGCGTTAATTTGTTTTGAGTTAATTGAGTGCATTAACTGTGGGTAATTGACAGCCCTAATTATTATTTTTGATTATCAATATTTGCACTATAAAGAAGATTTTAAAAAAATTTACAAGTCGAAGCATGAACGGACATATGAATGTTTAGCACATCTGGCACATAAATACTTTGCAACGCCAGCTACACCAGTGCCATGCAAATACTGTTCTCTCTTTCAGGGGACATTGTAAATAAGAAGCAGGCAGCATTATCTCCTGTAAATGTAAACAAACTTGTTTGTCTGAGCGATTGGCTGAACAAGAAATAGGACTGAGTGTACTTGTAGGTGCTAAAGTTTTACATTGTTTTGTTTTTGAGAGCAGTTATGTAAAAAAAAAAATCTACATTTGTAAGCTGTACTTTCATGATAGAGATTGCACCACAGTACTTGTATGAGGTGAACTGAAAAGTACTATTTCTTTTATCTTCTGTATAGTGAAAATATTTGTAATAAAAATAACAGTGTAAAATGAGCACTGTTCACTTTGTATCCTACGTTGTTGTAACTGAAATCAATATGTCTGAAAATGTAGAAAAGCATCCAAAATATTTATAACAAATTTAAATTGATATTATATTATTGTTTAACAGTAGGATTAAAACTGCGATTAATCATGACTAATTTTTTTAATCTAGTTAACTAATTTTGCGTTAATCGCTTGCGTTAACCACGATTAGTTGACAGTCCTAGTTAAAATAATTAGTTTACATTTAATCTAAAAGCTTTTGGAATTCTACCAGGGCTTTAACATATTACCAATAATAAAAGAGAATATGAACAATTCTATTTTATGAAAAATTATCAACTACAAAATAATATTCAACTAAGTCCTAATCATTCCAATATAAAGACTGAAAAATTTACCTTGAACCATAACCTGACTGTGCAACCTATTGTTTTGTTATCATGCTCATCTAACTACACATTTTGTTTAATACCAGAAAAGTTAATATAATTGAAATACAAGTATATTTTATAAAGGGGAATGGTAGAAAAAATACATTTTCTTCATACTGAAAAATCAGACAAATATAAAATCAGAATTCAAATACAAGAGATTTATTTCAGAGGAGTTTGCCACAAGTAACACCTTATTTGGGGTTTCCGTTATTAACCCATCTATGGCAGCCATTCAGTCACAGTGAATGAAGACAGTAGGGCTCTATATACTTTGAGTCCTTCATTAAACTATTGATCCCCTCAGCATTCTCCATAATGTTCCAGCAGCTCAGCATGTCAACTGGAGCAGAGCTAGTCTCTCTTTCCTTTCAATAATTTCCACACACACACACAGTGGGGAGAAAGTCACAATGATTTATTTACCTGACATTTTCCAGTCCGGATGTCGTACAGGGCCACTGAACCATGGCGAGCTCCAACTGCAATTCTGTGACTCCGCTCATAATAGCTGACCATGTAGAACCTGCATTGAACATTATAACAAGGAACAGGTGAGATCTGACCTGCTGTCATGATGTGAAAGTTAACTCGTCGTTAATATTAGTGCTTGAAGAGATTTTATTAAGTTATCGTTTGGTTACTAGCCTCCAACATACTTTTCTTTTAGCAAAAAAACCCCAACTGACTCCTACTAAAATAATACAGCACTCTAGGAAGACATTTTATATCTCAGGACTTAAGACACTTGTTTTTCAAGTTAGGTAACAGCATGCACAGGCGTTATAAGATATTTGAATAAACGAGAATTTTGTTATAATAAAATAACAAAGACTGACAACCCTTAGATACAGAATGGTTAAATAAGAACCTTTCTGCACTGAACAGTACCAAAATATTTCTGCTTGGACATCAAAAAGGAAAGACAGGATGTAACGGGAGGGAAGGGGGGATGTTGCTGCCCATTAAATGAAACTGGGTGCAGTTCTCCTGTTTCAGTCCACAAGTTCCAAGATGGGCCAGTTAAGAGGCAGGGTAGCACCTAGGGGGCTGTAGGAGACCAGGTGAGATCCAGTGTGTCAGAGCAGACTGAGTGAGTCAGGAGACAGAGCAGGAGATGCGAGTTGCCAAAGAGAGGTTCCTGGGAGAGTGTTGAAGGCAGATGTGCAGCATGGGATTTTCTTGTAGGTCTCCTCTCCCCTGCCCCCAAGAGCTGGAGAGGGTTGATGGCAGGAGAGCCAGAGCCAAGGGTCAGAGTGGTCTGAAGGAGGGCGGAACAGCAGAGGGGTTTACTCACTGGTGTATCTTTGCTGCAGAGCTGAGGCCTAAGAGAGGGTCTGAATTGAGAGGCCATGGGAGTTCCCACTGGGAAGAGTGGAGTTGACCCCAGAAGGAAGGGCTAGAGTGGCTGTTCTAGTAGATGGATGAAGGAGGATTTGCAATGAGTCTGGGTGTGGCAGAAGATACTGGAACCAAGTATGTGTTATCTAAATGGCCAAGAGGATGTGTGATTCTAAGGACTCTGGGAGTACTGCACTGGGGTAATATGGACTATGCTTTGGGACTTTTGTACTATGTTTGGTTAATAAGTTATATTGATTGACTTGAGAACATGCTTCCATAGAGTTTCTGGGAATTCAAAACGGAAACTGAGGCAAAGGATCACCAAGAGGTGCCTGTGAGGGCCCCTCGGTTACACAGGATTATTAAAAAAGATAAGGAAAAAGCCGCCGAACTAATGACAGTATTTTTACATAAGAAGCTATGAATCACAATAAGTATTAAGGGCAATAATATTTTTCCAGCTGAGGAAGAATTGAGAACTATGATGTATTTCTTAATGCCACATGATACTTAATGCAGTGCATGAACACAGCATTACTTTAAAACAAAGTTACTTTCAAAGTTCAGACAATTATTACACTTCTAACAATTATGACACACAATGTCAATCTCCTTATTCCAAAGTCAAATTCTTTGGAACTTCAGAATACCTTTCTGATAAAACACAAATCAGACCTTAAAAAAGTAGAAGTGCCCATTATTATATTCTCGATAATTAAATCTCATTCTAGCAGGTTCTATGTGAGATTGCTAGTCATCCTGTAAAAATATGGCTCTGACCATATATATCGCTTAAAATACCACCACTAACAAAATCTTACACTGATATATCACTTTTCTTCTTGAAGGACGTGAAGTGCTGCATCAACTATAAAAATACAACAATCATGCACTCATTTCTATGATGCAAAATGGTAGTCTGGAAGAAAAACAGCACATAACAGGCTGTAAAAAAGTGGATTCATAGAAGATTAGGGTTGGAAGGGACCTCAGAAGGTCATCTAGTCCAAACCCCTGCTCAAACCAGGACCAATCCCAACACAGATTTTTACCCTAGTTCCCTAAATGCCCCCCTCAAGGATTGAACTCACAACCCTAGGTTTAGCAGGCCAATGCTCAAACCACTGAGCTATCTGGGGTACCACTAGGGTAAAGGGTTTGAATGGAATGAAGAGTCCAGATTATACTTTTGGGTCTCTGTTTTGAAGGAGTAAGTGCATAAATTTAGGGTCAGATTCACAAGATTGGCCCCCAGCATCTTCTGCAACTCAGGAAAGAGAAGGTCACAGTCTGGTCTTGTCTGCCTGCACCATCCACACAGTTGTCCATCCTCGTGTCGTCAGTCCAGAAAACCGCGCACAAAGCCAGTATAAATTTAAAAGCATGCAGTTGCATATGTATTAACTAATTTACTTGATAAATAAATCATATCCTGGCATCCCAGGTCCCTGTACTCCCAAATGCAAACCACAAGGCTCCAACTGCCTACAGATACAGCCATCATCTAATTTCCCCAGAGACTCAGTGTCCCAAAAGCAAATGCCTTCACCAGGTCATTCCCTGTGGCAGGAACTGTGACCCACAGGGAAGGTTCTTCACACCTATTCCCACCAGTGATATCACTGACATCTGCCACAGCCCTCTCCTATTACCCACTTGGAAACTAAATTTGGGACACTATGCTGAGGTCAGTAACTTAGTATAAAATTCAGAGGCCCTATCTTCCCACAACTTCTGCTCACCACTGCTCCTCCATCCATGCGTTATTGCTATTAAAAGGACCTGCACAGTCAAGGACACAGCGCATTAGAGCATAAAAAGCTGCTAAGACTTAACTTATGTCCTGTTCTCTGTCAATACAGAACACTCCATCCCCAAGATCCATCAGCAGGTGGGTGGGAAGATCTCCGATTGCTTGACTGCACTGGAAAGTGTGAATGTTTCCAGCCTCAATACCAAGCCTCTTATTCTCCTTCCCTGGTACCAGCCTGATCAATCTCTTTGATTTCTGGGTTTCAGATCCATCAGTTAAGGCCAGCACTGAAATTATTCTGTTTTATCACTCCTCATTAAGGGTAAAAAAAGGTGTTGGAAACACAGGCCCAGCCACATGTAAAGACTGCATTCCAGGAGCCATGCAGAGGGAAGAATGAGTATTTTGGGTGAGAACTGATAATACTATGGGCAAACAGATGTTCTCAAGGTCTAAAGAATATGAACTTGATATAAGGTATGTAAGGCTGAATGATATTCAGTGAATATGGCTGGGGACCACTTAGCTAAATTCATGCCCACATATTACACCAGCCATGTCAGACTTAATAAAGTATTTGTCACAGGAATTTGTCACAGGAATTTCATACAATCAGTAAACTCAAGACTTTATATTTATTCTCGCAGAAAAATATGTACTAAAACCAACCAACCAACCAAACAAGTGGTATCTGAACATTTGTGTGTGTGGGGGGGGGATGAGAGGGGGGTATCCCTCATTAGTTCTGCTGCTCCACTGCCTGGGTACAATCCACATGTTAGAAGCAGATTTTTTTTAAGAAATGAGAACATCACAAACTGCTGGACCAAAGCAGACAGAAGTCATTTCCTTATTGGATTTTAAGTGCCCATTCAGACAGACAGCTGAGTCAGTTTTTTTCTTGAAAAGAAGGATCAGTCTGCATAGCAATTTTTTTTTTAATACAAAAACTTCCTTGGAAAATAGATTTTTGGTTTTGACTATTTTAGTCTCCTTTACTTTTCATTTGTTTTTTAATACTATATTATCCTTCTCAAATTTTTTCTTAATAGTATCATGGTTTAATCTGTTGGCTGTAATATCTATTTAACATGCCTCCATCCCCTTTTAGAGAGTTTGCAAGTGATGAATATTTCTTTCTGTAAAAATATATTCACAGTTAAATATTTTTAATCCTATGACTCACACTTTCTAAGCTTCCAAACAGCGGAATTCAGCTACATATAATGATTTCAAAGCAGCCAATGTACATCTAAATTTAGATTCGACAGCAATTCCACTCCTGCAAATCCAGCTGATGTATCCATACACACACTTGGCAGCTTAGTGGATTCTATGCTCTTAGTACTGGGCTATTATTGTACATGAAAAAGCTGTGGTGGGCAAAAGGACAACTTCCATCTCAGCATCCACTTTATTTTATTACCTGAGGAGTTTGGGTCAAACTGAATAAATAATGCTGTTATAGTAGCAGTGGCAGACATGCCCCAAATTAAAGGTGGGGTTGAAGGTAGCAATCTGCACACACACTTCCACACCCCCCCCCCACCAACTCACTCTCTCTGTTTCAGAATGAAAAATTCAGACGTTAATGGGGCAATGTGGTCCCTTTACTATTCTCTGTTAGGCTCAACCTCTCTCCATCCAACCTACTTTTCAATTCCAATCCCTATCCATGCATATCGTCAGTTCACCGACAACCTAATTCACCATCTGACTCCATTTAACCCTGCCAACCCAAACTCTTCCCCGCCCAGCTCAGAACACCCTGAAGCTATCTTAGCTCCCTCCAATCCAACCAGAGTGTTGCCAAACGGAAGCATGCAAAAACTATGAGTCAAGGCCACAAACTCCCTCTCCTCAACTCATGAGATTGGCTTAAAAACATGAGATTTTAAAAATAATAAAGCTGGGATTTTTTATTTGCCCTTTGGTTGTGGAGCCTCCACAACCACGAAGCTCAGAAACTTGCTTTTAATTTTTTAAAAAATGAAATCTTAGATTTTTACATAAGTCAAGTAATTCCTGAAGCTGAGGTTTAATGAAAATCACCAGATATCATGGGAGTTTGTGACCCCACCTGCCCCAAAACACCCCTTCATTGCATCTTATCCTCCAGGCTAATAACTCTTCTTCTTTCTATCTACTTACTTTCTCCATGGCACAAATATCAGAGGGCTAGCCATGTTAGTCTGGATCTGTAAAAGCAGCGAAGAGTCCTGTGGCACCTTCTAGCAGATGTCTGTTAGTCTAGAAGGTGCCACAGGACTCTTTGCTGCTCCATGGCACAGAAGCCTCTCTCACCAAACTCTTCCAGGATCGCAATACAGTCCAGTCCACTCCTCAGATTTACAACCTGCCAGGGCTTAGAAAATGTTCTCAGGCTCAGAACACTTCCTCCTCCTAACCTAACACCCCATTTCCGTGGAGTGGAAAAGAAGGAGCAGAAGCGGCAAAGGAACATGTGCAGAGTCTGCCTCTGTTGGCCTACTCCTGTAGAAGCTTGTATTCCCTGCTCTGTGCCACCTTCCTCTGCTGCCTGCAGTCTGTGTGCCACTGACACAGAATTCCCCCCCTGGAAGCCAGGAGTTGCCACTAGAACTGGGGTTCAGCCCTACCAAGAGTGCCCCAGGGACAGCAGGTGGTACTGCACCCTGCACTACATCAGTCACATTACACAGCTGTAATGTTATTGGTGGAGTTTAGCCCTAACATGCCATAATGACCAGCAGCTCCATAGAATGAAAGAGTGTGGTGTATGTTTCTTGAAATGTGCAGTAACTTTCACAATGTACTTGCCAGGGGCCATATTAAACCCTGGCATAAACAGGATTCAGAGATACTGTACCCATTTACAACAGGACTGAATATGGCCTGTAGTTTTATAGCAGTGGAATAAACACCATCTTTTCTCTAAACAATAAGCATTTCCTGGCAAGTGAAAAAATCCTAAATATTTTGCTTCCTTATTTCTCAGAAAATGTTTAATATACATGCACTTACGTGTCACATGGTTTCAATTGCTGTAAAAAGATGTTATGTACTAGTGTACATTACTGTAAACCACCATCCAATTACTGGTGTGGTCAGTATGTTATTTACTAAATATGTTGTGGCATCTAAACCAAATATTATAGTGAGTGCAGGCTGAATATTGAAAATATGTGATAAACTTTATTAAATTGTAACAATTTAGACTAAGAATTAGGGCCCATTTTTTATCTTCATGTATTTGTCATTACATTCCATATCGATCTATAGCTTTGTGTAAGTAATAACAGGAAAATACTGTCTAAGTATCTGACAACTATTTTTGTTATTATCATTTTTAATGTGGTAGTGTTCTAAGGTCCCCTATTGTCCTAGGTACTATACAGTCACTCAGGCAAACGTGGTATCTCACTCTGAAAGCTAATTTAAGGCAAGGTACAATGAGTGAGTTACAAATAAAAACAAACAAACAAAAAACCAGGAGAGAGGTGAGGAAGAAGTTAGCAGGGTAGAGAGGGACCTTGAGGAACAATATGAAGGAAGGAAGAACTAACAGTAAGTCCTGTATAAATCTAAAGTACCTATTCACTATGGAGGGAAGGGAGGTCTATCATAACCATCCATTGGGTTCTAAATTACTTTCCTCTATACCGAAGCCACTGAAGAGTGATGTAAGAAATAGGTGTGGGTGTGTGACTGTAACAGCTCATCACATTCTTCAGAACACATAGAATAAGATATTGTCTGCATCTGATGGAGCTGAAGACACTATTTGGCTAATGAAATGCTTTTACTTTAAGATCTTTCTTTGGACTCAGTGGGTAACAAATAGTGCAAAATGTGGATGCTTAAATATTCATTAAAATATTAATTTGTAGGTAATACATTTCCCTCTATTATCATACATTCACTGGATATCTTGGAGACCTTAATTTAGAATTTTAGGGTCTTGCAATTAGCCACAACGGGTCTGGCTTTACTTCAGATATTCTTCAGTCATATTTTAAAGTTTTGTTCCTTCCCTTCTACAGAATCAGGCCTCCACTGAAATCCAATGGCTAAGAATTAACATGGGTGACAGCACCTTTACCTGCTAAGCTGTAATTCCTTGGCATTCTACAAGAAACTCAGAAACTCTCTCTTTTTAAAATTTTGTTTCAAGTTCTTGTTTTGTTTAGTCTTTGAAATAAAGTTCTAGCTCTAATACATTTGCTTCCCGTGACAGTCTTCCACTGTAAAAAGCAAAATAAGGAACATTTGTTGTTTCAAATTCAGAGTAACTTCCTGTTTTCAAATACACAGCAACATTTGAACATCAGTTAATTCCATCTTAAGGTCTCGATTCAGCAAGGTACCTAAACACATGCCCAGTCCCACTGACCTCAATAGGACTATTCACATGCATCAGGCTGCTGAATCAGGGCTACGTGACTCTTAGGAAATCTTCTCAGCCATACAAAATGTTTCTGACTTCAACTTTATCTTGAGCATTTTCAAAATTTCAGACATACTTTACTGTCAACCCATTGCACTTCTGTATTTAATTTTATCTGGACTTTTATGATTTCTGTCTGGCATTTTATTGAGCATTGGTAAAAATCAGTCTACATAAAACATGACAGAAGCAAGGGGAAAACTAGATATCAACCCTAATCAAATATTGTAAAATATGTTGTTTAGTGAGAGATTCATCTCATCACAGCCAGATTGGGTGGATTCAGGATCACAGTCATTAATAAGATGACTACCGAATCTGTATGCCACTAAGACAGAAGGAAAACTAAAGGAAAGTTAATAATCCAGTATTTGAACAAGCACACTATTTTTTAAAGCCATGGGTTTTACAAAACTACACAAGCTAGGACTTTGCTTGAAAACAGCAAACAGAGATTGGTTGTTATAGCCATGGTATGGTATTTAAAGACTACTGTACAAGAAGGGAAAGCCAAAAATGCCTGATAATATTGTTTGTCTGCTGAAGTAACAGACTCAGTCACAACAGGTGTGCATAGTTAATACAGTATTGCAGGGAGATCATTAGGAGATTAAAAGAATTAGTAATAGGATTAAGCCAAAGTGCTACCACTTGGAATCTCTCCAGAGATTCAATGATTTGCTAAAATCATATGAAATTTTCCATTGGTCTGAAAGATGACTTCGGTAGAGTGCTGTATCATTTTTACAATAGCCATAACTATGTACAGTAGGAGATATTGCTAGCAATTTAGCCAAATGTAAAGACAATGTGCCACTATAAAAATGAAAAAAGGATGGGGAGATTTCTTGCATTAATTCCCACTTGTCCTTGCATTTACATTTCAAGCTAAAGTTTTAAAAATATCTGAAGGAAGGAAGATTATCTTTATTCACGACATACCTGTCAAGGGTATAATAGCTCCTTTCTTGCAACTGCTGTTCTTTGTTATAGCCTGTTACATTAAAATACAACCCCCTGACATATTAAATATTGTAATTTACATGGTTAATATGTTATAATATGAATATTTATAATAACCTAAGAATATTATAAATACATATTATAAATCACATTTTATTATCTGTGAGTATTAAACTTTAAGAACAAAAGGGGAGATTTTCAAAAACACAAATGGCAAGCATTTATCTTGAACTGAATGTCACTGGGAGTTAGAAGCCTACCTATGCTTTGTGCCTTTCAAAACTCCCCAAATGCCAAACCACCATGTTCCTGACTAGCTAAAATAATACGATAATTCTATAAAAACCAAAGGAACAGAAAAACAATCTCTGATGTCAGTAAAATATTAACACTCTCTCAGCAGTTTATACACAACAGACCACGAGATAGCTTTAAAACCAGCAACAGGGTTCTAATGACATCTGAAAGTTTAATTTCAATTGAATCCTATACTCCTAGTGCAGGGGTCAGCAACTTCTAGCGTGTAACTTGCCAGGGAAAGCACCTTGGTGGGACAGGCCAGTTTGTTTACCTGCCGCCTCAGCAGGTTAGGCCGATCGCAGTTCCCACTGTCCGTGGTTTGCCACTCTGGGCCAATGGGGGCTGCGGGAAGCCGCGGCCAGCACATCCCCCAGTCTGCGCCACTTCCCGCAACCCCCATTGGCCCGGAGCAGGTTCGACTGATCGCGGCTCCCCTGGCCTAGTGTGAGAGAGAGTCTCAAAAATATTTTAAAAAAACCGGTCAGATGAGAACATGTGCTCCACTACTTGACACATGAATTAGCAACAAGAGAAGTGCAGGTCTGTCACACAGTTAAGTATCCTCTGAAGTCAGTTTTTGTTCTCTGTTTCCAAATTCTGTTCTTCTTCCAAAGATGCCAGTGGTGGAGCAGTAAAACCTCTGCAAATGTATCAGAGAGCTATCAAGGAGTCTGACTGCATCTTCAGAGTTGTTAAAAACAACTGAGGAGAAGGATGAAACTGGCACTTTATAGCACAATTTACTGGCATCTGTGGGGAACTGGTCAGATAGGGAGACACAGTAGAGGACAGGCATTTAAGAGCCAGGTGATCAAAGTTTCCTTCTCCAGCAAGAACACAATCATGAGGATGGTAGCGATTTGGCAGGTCAAAAGAGAGGTACAGATCCTGGTCACCTGACAGAAGAGTGTAAAGTAGCTACATGGCAGGAAGAGATCCCTTTCCATCCACTCATCTGTCCTCAAAGGTATGAAGAGTGAGTGGTAATTGCCACAAACTCAGGATTTATCAAACTCAGTTGTTTTTCAGTGACTGTTTCTTGTTATCTCAGTTATTTTGCTTGTTCCAACTGGACAGCTGTATTATGCCCCGAGAGATTAGGATGGAAGTTCTTGAAAATGCATATTCTGTAGAACATTACTCTGCTCTATGCTCTCTTCAGCTTGGTCTACAGATATCATATGTATTTATAAAATTGACGCACTTCCGTGTTGGGTTCTTTGTAATTACACTTTATTTTCCAATTATTAGCTTTATCAAAGCAACTAGTTCTTACCAAGAAAAGAATGGACACTTGCTTTCAAAATCATGTACTTGGTAAGGATGGCTTTATAGTCCAACAGCACTCAAAGAGTAAGGCTCAAACATCCACATAAAGGAGGAGTACTGTGATATAATCAAATTATGTTCTGAGAGTACACTTTGCTACGGACATCGCTGTGTTGCTGAACATGGTTATATCACAAAAGGGAAGTAGGAAAGCAGGTGTTTAGATGAGTGCTGGCTCCTCAGTACCCTTGGAAGACTTTTTCTGTCATAGGTCAAAGACCTCAATTGTGACAGTGCTGCCTGCAGTCTGGCCTGAGCATTCCTACAGACTGTGACTAAATCTCCTCAGGTTGGCCCAATATAGACCACTGTGTTATTTTTAACTGCTTATTTTGAAATAGTTGCAGCCTTAATTTTACACCAAAAATAGCTCTCTCTCTTCCTGGCGTGCCTGAGGCAACATGCTTTATTTTTAATTGTATAAGCACCTATCAAGTTTGTGCAGAAGCACTATTACATTAAAATATGTCCTTTGTTTTTAAATATGAGTATACAATTATCCACCAATACTTTGAGGAAAAAGTATTACAGATATTTTCCCCCTTCTGGAAAGGATAAATAGATGTGCTGATAAATCACCTCTTTTATGGAGTATTGTACAGTCTTAGACTGGAAAGGAAGCATGTAAAACTCTCCTTTGTCATGATGCCCACAAAAATCTTGACAACAGTTAGGCTGCTGGTGCTCTGAGAATACTGCCTATCATGCTGACCAATATTTCCCCACTGCTTCCTTGCCCTCCCCCGTTGGTCTGTCTGTATCCATCTGTTGTCTCCTGTCTTACACTTGGATTGAAAACGTTTTGGGGCTGGAACTGTTTTTGTTCTGTGTTTGTACAGCACCTAGCACAATGGGATCCTGGGTCTATGACTGGGTTCTTTGGTGTTATGATAATACAAACAACAGATTAAACCACAGGAGTTGGATTAAACCTCGGAAGATATGTGTTGTATGCCCATCATTGCCAGAATTCCTTTCACGAATCACTTCACTTTGTTTCAGTTTACCCATGTGTACAATGAGGATAATAACTAATTAACTAAAGTTTATAAAGCACTTTAAAATCCAGGGTTGCAAGATGCTATAGAAGTACAGAGTTATTATTACCAAACAAAAGAAACGAACTGTGGTGGTTACAAGTATAATGAAAGAAAAGAACCTTACCATTTTCTGTTGTTTATGATAGAGAAAACAACACAACATTGGAGTTGTAGGGCAAAGTTTTAAGAGATACTGCCAACATAAAAATGAACAGTATTTTACCATGTGGACTTCTATACAGAAGCATTTTCAATAACTGCTATTTTCTGACTTACCTTCTCTTTTTCAGATGTAATAGGGATTAGAAAAACTGTACACTACAATAGAACCTCAGAGTTACAAACACCTCGGGAATGGAGGATGCTCATAACTCTGAAAAAAACCTTATGGTTGTTCTTTAAAAAGTTTACAAATGAACATTGACTTAATGCAGCTCTGAAACTTTACAATGCAGAAGAAAAATGCTGCTCTTTTTTTTTTTTAGTAGTTTATGTATTGTACTGTATTTGCCTTTTTTGTCTCTGCTGCTGCCTGATTGTGTACTTCCAGTTCCAAATGATGTGTGTGGTTAACTGGTCAGTTCACAACACTGGTGTTCATAACCTTGAGGTCCTACTGTACTTAAAATACTCTACATCTGAAGTTTTAAGGTGTAAACATTATGGCTATAAGTGAGCTATCGCAAGAGAATATATTCATCACAAATCATTTCCTTCAGTGCTTTTACCTGCAGATGGCTGGAAAGCATTCCTGAAGTCCCTTTTTTTTGACTAAGGATCCTTCAAGGCAGTACATGAGGATGTCCATAACCTTGGAAACAAAAGTTACAATTGTTTAACAATGTTTGATTTTATTGTTCATAACAACATTTAAATTCTGAACAGTTATAGAGTTTTCTCGCTCTTGTGTTTAATTATATTTTTGGTACCTAAGTATAACGTGTTATCCGCACAAACAAATCTGACTGCATTGCAACATATTGGAATTTGCAATGGCAAGGCTACTGGGAATTGCTGCAAATACCCATTCACAGTAACAGTACACATTTTACAAAGCTACAAACTACAGGCAAGTGTCTGCTATTGAAGGCCTTAGAAGGAAAACCACATTTTGCGCTAGCTATATTAAGAGGGAATGTGAACAGGAACACCAAAGTTAAGGAAATCACATTGTATGGTGGATTCTTTAACGATGTCTTTCAGCCTTAATGAATATGCATCCAAAAGACAAAACTTTCAACATCCCTCTTCAGTCCATTCAAAATGCTGCTGTTAAAACCATGTCCAAATTGCCAAGAAATTCTTTTACTAGCTTGTCCTTACCAATTAAGTCCTACCCAATTCTCTGCTCTGGTCTCCAACCCTTGGCACTTTCACTTTGCCCAAGCTTTGCCCAGGATTAACTATTCCATTTTATCCATCTCCATACATCCTCTTAAGTAGCTTTCATGTCAGAAATGCTCTCTGCAACCCAGTCTTCAATGCACCCACATAACCATTTTCAAGGGCCTCCTGAAAATATATTACATCCCAGCCCAAGTCCTCCCCTTAAAAAGAGTTTATCTAAAAACAGATAAAGGAAAAAATTTGAACAAGGTGTGCTCAACATCACTGCTCACTGATCTTGCTTTTGTTGTACCATATTCAGTCATTTGTATATTTGTTTTCTGCTCCGTTTTTAAGCCCTTTGAGACAGAGACAGAGTCTTATGGCCTCAAATGTGTTATTTTAAAAAATAACATATGTTCCATGGTGCTGTAAAGGTAGATGGCACTTTACAATTTACAACTGAGTTTATGTGCAATGTATTATTCATTGATTTATTAAAAACTATAATATACAGATATTATAGCATATTCTTACCTCTACAAGAAGATCCACAACATCTGTGGGCATTTTATCTATTAGTATTTCGATGACTCTTAGGATCTCTCCTTTAGCCCGAGCAAGAGCTGTGGTGTGAATATTCTGTTGAGACTGAGTGTTTGCTGCCAGCGCAGTGTGTCTATGCACCTACAAAAGGAATAGGATTAGATATTTAACTACTGTTGTCCACATATATTTCAATTATACTTAGCATGAGCTTTGCATGTTAGTTTCTTAATACCAGATCAGGTTCCAACATGTCTACGGTCTCTAGCAGCAGTGAGAGGAGTCCAAGTGTTCATATGGGTTACTGCAGTTCTACACTGTCACATCTCTTCTTCAATGTGTACATGTCATAAACAGAGTGTTAAGGGTTAATGTCTCTTATACCTGTAAAGGGTTACAAGCAGGAAACTGGACACCTGACCAGAAGACCAATCAGAAGACAAGATACTTTTAAATTCGGGTTGTGGGAAGTTTGGGTGTGAGTTCTTTGTTCTTCTCTCGGAGGGTCTGAGAGAGACCAGACATTACTACAGGCTCTCTAAGTTTCTTTTCAAATAGAAGGTAAAAACCAGGTGGTTTAGGCTTTTTCATTGTTTTACACTATTTGCATTTGTGGATCTGGTTGGTTAACTTTTATATGTGTAGTTCCTGGGAATATTTTGATTTGTATTGGTACTGGGGGGAAAGTCTCTTTCTGGTATCTGTAAGCTACAGGATCCTGTATATTGACATCTTGAAGTTACAGAGATAATTCTTTACTTTTTCCTTTCTTTTATTAAAAGATTTCTTTTTAGAGAACCTGATTGATTGTTTTTTTCTCTGTTTCCCTTGTTTTATCCCAGGGGATTGGGATAACTCACCAGGACGGGTGGGGAGATGGGAGGGGGAGAGATAAAATCTCTCTCTGTTTTCCTTAAATCTGTTTCCCTCTTTGTGGAAGGGAAGGGAGATGCTTCTCTGTATGGTGATTTAAGAGGTTAGATCAGTATCTCAGGATAGCCCAGGGAGGGAAGTTCTGAGAGGGGGAAGGTGGGGGAATGGTTTATTTCTCCTTGTTTTAAGAACCCAAGAGGTCTGGGTTCCTGGGGTCCCCAGGAAAGGTTGAGGAGGTCAGAGTGCCCCAAAACACTATATTTTTGGGTGGTGGCAGCCTATCAGATCTAAGCTGGTAATTAAGCTTAGAGAAATTCATGCTAGCATCTCATTTTCTGAACTCTAAGGTTCAGATCTGAGAAAGAATGCTATGACAGTACATAAAGCCAATTAAGGACGGTAAGTAAAGAGGCAGGGATGGTGATTATTTCTGTTTGCTAATCACACTTAACTCTGTGCCTGTACCTTTGACTTGGCAGGCACAGTGGAAAAATTAGCCCACTGTCTAAGATTGAGGCATGGATGAAAACTGAGGTACTGTCACTAGTCTGAGGGAAAAAACCAGAGGAATTACAAATTACATATTAATTATGCAAAATTACATTTTTCCACATCATTCACTAGGAATGAAGACATCCGATGACCAATCCAAAAATTTAATTTGTGAAATATACAGAAAAGAAACAGTTTTTGTTTGAGATTTAAGGACAAATGTTCAACATTTGGACTAAAATATTACATTAAGAACATTTGTATTTTGCAGAACTCATTTGAACCATAGAATCATAGAACTGCAAGGGACCTCGAGAGGTCATCTACTCTAGTCCCTTGCACTCGTGGAAAGACTAAGTATTATCTAGACCATCCCTGACAGGTGTTTGTCTAACTTGCTCTTAAAAATCTGCAGTGATGGAGATTCCACAACATTTATAGACTCATAGGCTTTAAGGTCAGAAGGGACCATTATGATCATCTAGTCTGACCTCCTGCACAATGCAGGCCACAGAATCTCACCCATCCACTTCTATAACAAACCCCTAACCTATGTCTGAGTTACTGAAGTCCTCAAATTGTGGTTTGAAGACCTCAAGCTGCAGAGAATCCTCCAGCAAGTGACATGTGTCCCATGCTGCAGAGGAAGGTGAAAAACCTCCAGGGCTTCTGCCAATCTGCCCTGAAGGAAAATTCCTTTCCGACTGCAAATATGGCAATCAGTTAAACCCTGAACATGTGGGCAAGACTCACCAGCCAGCACCCAGAAAAGAATTCTCCGTAGTAACTCATATCCCATCCCATCTAACATCCAATCACAGACTACTGGGCATACTTACCTGCTGATAATTTGGCAATTGATCTTTGATCAATTGCCAAAATTAGGCTATCCCATCATACCATCCCCTCCATAAACTTATCAAGCTTAGTCTTTTGTCCCCACTACTCCCCTTGGAAGGCTGTTCCAGAACTTCACCCCTCTGATGGTTAGAAACCTTCATCTAATTTCAAGTCTAAACTTCCTAGTGTCCAGTTTATATCCATTTGTTCTTGTGTCTACATTGGTACTAAGCTTAAATAATTCCTCTCCTTCCCTAATATTAATCCCTCTGATACATTTATAAAGAGCTATCACATCCCCACTCAGCCTTCTTTTGGTTAGGCTAAACAAGCCCCGCTCTTTGACTCTCCTTTCATAAGACAGGTTTTCCATTCCTCGGATCATCCTAGTAGCCCGTCTCTGAACCTGTTCCAATTTGAATTCATCCTTCTTAAACATGGGAGACCAGAACTGCACACAGTATTCCAGATGAGGTCTCACCAGTGCCTTGTATAATGGTACTAACACCTCCTTATCTTTGCTGGAAATACCTCGCCTGATGCATTCTAAAACTGTATTAGCTTTTTTAATGGCCATATCACATTGACGGCTCATAGTCATACTGTGATCAACCAATACTCTGAGGTCCTTCTCCTCCTCTGTTACTTCCAACTGATGCGTCCCCAATTTATAACTAAAATTCTTGTTATTAATCCCTAAATGCATGACCTTGTACTTTTCACTATTAAATTTCATCCTATTACTATTACTCCAGTTTACAAGGTCATCCAGATCTTCCTGTATGATATCCTGGTCCTTCTCCGTGTTAGTAATACCTCCCAGCTTTGTATCATCCGCAAACTTTATTAGCACATTCCTGTTTTTTATGCCAAGGTCAGTAATAAAAAGGTTAAATAAGATTGCCCCCAAAACTGTAGTCTCCCTTTTAACCAGTTCCTTATCCACCTTTCAATTTTCATATTGATCCCCATCTTTTCCAATTTAACTAATAATTCCCCATGTGGAACTGTGTCAAATGCCTTACTGAAATCGAGGTAAATTAGATCCACTGAGTTTCCTTTGTCTAGAGAAGCTGTTACCTTCTCAAAGAAGGAGATCAGGTTGGTTTGGCACGATCTACCTTTTGTAAAACCATGTTGTATTTTGTCCCAATTACCATTGACCTCAACGTCCTTAGCTACTTTCTCCTTCAAAATTTTTTCCAAGACCTTACATACTACAGATGTCAAACTAACAGGCCTATAGTTACTCGGATTACATTTTTTACCTTTCTTAAAAATAGGAACTATGTTAGCAATTCTCCAGTCGTATGGTACAACCTCTGAGTTTACTGATTCATTAAAAATTCTTGCTAATGGGCTTGCAATTTCATGTGCCAATTCCTTTAATATTCTTGGATGAAGATTATCCTCCGATTTTGTTCCATTAAGCTGTTCGAGTTTGGCTTCTACCTTGGATGTGGTAATATCTACTTCTATATCTTCATTCCCATTTGTCATCCTACTATTATCCCTAAGCTCCTCATTAGCCTTATTAAAGACTGAGGCAAAGTATTTATTTAGATATTGGGCCATGCCTAAATTATCCTTAACCTCTATTCCATCCTCAGTGTTTAGCGGTCCTACTTCTTCTTTCTTTGTTTTCTTCTTATTTATATGGCTATAGAACCTTTTACTACTGGTTTTAATTCCCTTTGCAAGGTCCAACTCTACATGGCTTTTAGCCTTTCTCACTTCATCCCTATATGTTCTGACCTCAATAAGGTAGCTTTCCTTGCTAATTCCACCGATCTTCCACTCCTTGTAGGCTTTCTGCTTTTTCTTAATAACCTCTCTGAGATGCTTGCTCATCCAGCTTGGTCTACAACTCCTGCCTATGATTTTTTCCCCCTTTCTTGGGATGCAGGCTTCTGAAAGTTTCTGCAGCTTTGACTTGAAGTAATTCCAGGCCTCCTCTGCCTTTAGAGCCATGAGTTCTTCAGTCACAGCAACTTCCCTAACTAATTTCCTTAATTCTTTAAAGTTAGCCCTTTTGAAATAAAAAACCCTAGTCCCAGATCTGTTTTTGATTATTCTTCCATCTAGTTTGAACTGAATTAGCTCATGATCACTTGAACCAAGGTTGTCCCCTACAACCATTTCTTCTATGAGGTCCTCACTACTCACCAAAACCAAATCTAAAATGGCATCCCCTCTTGTTGGTTCTTCAACTACTTGATGAAGAAATCCATCAGCTATCACATCCAGAAAAATCTGAGCCCTATTATTGTTACTAGCACTTGTCCTCCAGTCTATATCTGGGAAGTTAAAGTCTCCCATGATCACACAATTCCCATTAGTGTTTACTTCATTAAAAACATTAAAAAGGTCTCTATTCATATCCAAATCAGATCCTGGCGGTTTGTAGCACACCCCCAGCACTATCTCAGGGGAGGTTCTAGTAGCTTTCTTTCCCAATGTGATTTTTGCCCAGACAGACTCTGTCTTATCCCTTCCATCACTTCTTATTTCTTTACAGTTAACCTCATCATTGACATACAATGCTACTCCACCACCTTTGCCTTTATTTCTTTCTTTCCTAAACAGCACATAGCCTTCAATACCTGTACTCCAGTCTTGACTACTATTCCACCATATTTCTGTTATCCCCATAATATCCAGTTTCACTTCCTGCACCAGTAGCTCTAGTTCCTCCATTTTGTTACCTAGGCTCCTCTCATTAGTGTACAGACATCTTAATTTTTGCCGTTTGGCTTCAGTGACATTCTTTACCCGGTTAGGCACAGACATTCTACCACCAGTATCACCTGTTAGACTGGTATCTACACCATCCTTCCTCCTTACGTCCATTCTTTTGCCCACGGCTGTATCCTCTCTTACTTTGTTTTCTTCCCTCTCAGTGTTGAATTCTGGCATGGAGATTACCTGGACATCTCCCAACCATCTCGCCCCAGTTCCTAGTTTAAAGCTCTCTTAATCAGTTGTGCCAGCCTCCATCCTAGAAGCCTATTTCCCTCCTTACTCAGGTGAAGTCCATCCTGAGAGAACAGTCCTCTGTTCATGAATACTTCCCAGTGGCTGTACATACCAAATCCCTCCTTATAGCACCACTGCCTGAGCCATCTGTTGATCGCCATAATCTTGTCACACCTTTGTTGCTCTTCTCTAAGAACAGGCAAATTTCCATTGAAGATCACCTGAGCCTCGATTTCCTTAAGCGTCTTCCTCAGCCTGGCATAGTCTCCCTTGATACATTCCAGTGAGAATCTAGCCATATCATTTGTTCCCACGTGAAGGACAATCAACGGATTCTTTCCCGCTCCCATTATGATCCTTTTCAGCCTCACGTCCACATCCCGTATCTTAGCACCCGGCAGACAGCACACACTTCTGTTCTCCGGATCAGCTCTAGTTATAGGCCTGTCTATTCTTTTCAGTAAGGAGTCCCCAATCACACAGACCTGCCTTTTCCTAGTGACAGTGTGATCTCCGGTCTATCCCCTGCTCCCACTGGCTACAAGTCCTCTCGATTCCTATTCGCCCTTGCAATCCTCCGCAACCCATCCCATATCCTCCTGGGGCTCATATTTGGTGTTGTCTCCATTGACTCTTCTCCTCTTCCTGTAGGACTAGCTGCTCTTCTCTTTTTCCTAGCCCTCTCACCTTCAGCGACCACCTGCTGTGCCCCTTCATTTTCCAATTCCGTAAACCTGTTCCTGAGCTCTATTTCTCCTTCACTGGCCCATCTTTTCCTCTGCCTGGTTCTCTTAGTCACATGCTTCCACCGCCCACTTTCCTCACCCAGCAGTCTCCCCTCAGAATTCTTTGGTCCTGCTTCCATCTGCAAGTCTGAGCTCGTCCCTTCAGCCTCCTCATGTTTTTGCTCCATCATCTGCTCGAACCCCCTTCTAAACTCAATCAGAGTTTCCACCTGCATCTCCAGTCCTTGGATCTTTTCTTCCATCAGCTCTATCAGGCGGCACTTCATGCAGACAAAAGTCTGTTCAGGTACCCCCTCTAGGATCATGTATATGCCGCAGCTTCCACATCTAGTCATCCTCATTGTGTCTTTCACTGCTGCCTCTGTATCGGTCATAGCCTTCCCACCTAAAACCTGTTAGTCCAAGAAACACAAACCAAAACAACCCCCCAACAGGCACCAGAATACTGGCAGACCACCACCATTTATTCCAAGGTTTAACAACCCTGACAGTAGGAAACATTTTGTCCTATCTTCAGAGGTTAAGAAAAACACATTTTCCCCCTCTTCCTTGTAACAACCTTTTACATACTTGAAAACTGTTATGTCTCCTCTCAGTCTTCTCTTTTCCAGACTAAACAAACCCAATTTTTTCAATCTTCCCTCATAGGTCATGTTTTCTAGACCTTTAATCATTTTTGTCGTTCTTCTCTGAACTCTCTCCAATTTGTCCACACCTTTCCTGAAATGTGGTGCCCAGAACTGGACACAATACTCCAGTTGAGGCCTAATCAGAGTGGAGTAGAGTGGAAGAATTACTTCTGTGTCTTGCTTATAACACTCCTGCTAATACATCCCAGAATGATGTTTGCTTTTTTTTGCAACAGCGTTACACTATTGACTCAGATTTAGCTTGTGATCCACTATGACCCCCCGATCCCTTTTCGCAGTACTCCTTCCTAGACAGGCATTTCCCATTTTGTATGTGTGCAACTGATCGTTCCTTCCTAAGTGGTGTACTTTGCATTTGTCCTTCTTGAATGTCATCCTATTTACTTCAGACCATTTCTCCAGTTTGTCCAGCTCATTTTGAATGTTAATCCTATCCTCCAAAGCACTTGCAACCCCACCCAGCTTGGTATTATCTACAAACATTATAAGTGTACTCTCTATGCCATTATATAAATCACTGATGAAGATACTGAACTGAATTGGACCCAAAACTGATCCCTGTGGGACTCCACTTGCTATGCCCTTCCAGCTTGACCGTGGCTTTTGAATATAGCCTTTTAATGTGTTTTAATTATTATTCTGCATACATTCTTTAAAACGTTTGTCCACTTTCTTTACTGATCCTCACTTTCACAAAAAGGGAGGGTCAGGATGAATAAATGGCCTGTCTTGGACTTAAAAATAATATATAATACCAAATGTTATTTTGGACATTTAAAGGCCCTTCAATGTGTACCTCCTTGCCAGCCTTCTTTTGCCAACCCAATGTTTAGGTGCAATCGCACATAATCAGCATGGTGTAGGACTTGTAGAGGCTGCAGCAGCTTCTAAAATCAGATGCACTAAGGAGATGGGAGGATGACTGCGGTAGAAAGGGGATCCTAGCTTCTATGCTATGCTCAAAGAACCTAGGACTAGATTGGAGAGGACCCAGAAGAAACACTCATCACCAAAGACGGGTGAGATGATGAAAGAGACCTGTGATGCCCTTCCCAAGAACACCTTCCTATTTCCCTTGAAGGAACACTTGTTAGATTCCCTTCCCCAAAAGAAAAATGAGAAAAGGAAAAATCCCTGAACCTGAGTAGCTTGGGTGACAGATGGAGAAAAATGAGAGCAGAATTTGCTCCTTTAAACACCAAATTCTTTCATCCAATAATGTATGTCTGCTGGACCAAATCCCAAAAGCAATGCTCAGTTTCCATTCAGTCCTGAATTATGCAATATTTGCATTGCCGAGGTAAAGGCTAAGAAAAAAATCTAGTAAGTCCTTTGAGATTTTGCCCACCGCTCTATATATGAATTGAAAGGTTATACACCCACTACATCAGGACACAACAGGTTAAGCCATTTTCAACTCATCAAGTGTCTTGGTGTATCAGTTATCAAGATATTGCTGCATAATGTGTGTGTTGCATACCACCAAATATTTAAAAATGATAATCCATTTTGTTTCCCCAAAAAAGCTAAATTGTAGGGCGGTGGTAAAGGAGATTTGACTACTTTTTATTTCTGTCTGCTAATACTGGAGCTGAAAAGCATTAATATAAAAACCAACCAAAAAGTCTGTTGCACGCTGAGATCATTATTCTTTTGAAAGTGCAGTTCAGTGAACATTGAAGTTTTTCTCACCTCCTTGGCGATAGTTGTTATGAAGGCGGGTGGTCTGGCAGTGGCAATGAGTGAGAGAGCATGTCGTGCAGAGCGGGCGGAGTCAGCTGCTGGACTCAGAGGCAGCCCCATTGTGATGCTAAACAGGGATCAGACAAAGAGGGGAAAAAAGAAAAGAGGCATTAGAAATATAGAGTGAAAAGATTAGACACAGCTTATAATGTCAGTTCAAGGTCAACGGGAGCACTCAAACAGTTAGAATATAATGGACTTCCAACAATGAGCAGTGATTAGGAGTCAGGGTGTTCTGGCATCAAATACAAAATCGAATAATTAACCATGAAGATTGAAAACAGTATGTGCATCTGTCCGAAGTGGTAAAAAGGCCTTGTTAACAAATTATCTAGCTGTAGTACTGAATACGTATCACAAAACCTGGGACAAGGCAAATAAAGAATGTCATACAAAGTATTTTTATATTTTATTGTTTAGCAAAAGTTTAGAAGCCATTTGAAAATACAGCTTTTGTAGTATTACTGTTCAGTTCGGCTAAGCACTTTTAACTAGTTGGGAGGAGGGGAAGGAGGAGCTTCTAGAGGCACTGAAAATACTGAATTCATTCAATTTGGTTTCCTGTGTTGAATGAATCACTTTGTTTTAAAATACTGCAAATGCTATTAAGACAAAGCTAGACTCACCTATCGGCAATCCCTATTTATGAACATCACAGGCGTGGCAGAAGTTCAACACACATTAAGGCAAGATTGCTTTTTCAGAGCATATGTAAATGAGCAGCACTGACTGGCTGGTGACTGATTTTTAGAACAACTCCTCCGCTTTAAATATTTACATCTTAGCTGTTGTTCCTAATTTGCATTATACATATATGAATGCCAAGTGTTAATAAAACTATGATTTTTCATTAAAGTGTCATTTAAAGGCACATTGAGAACAAGAGATGATTTTTGTTACATAGGAAGTGGTGAAATCTACAGCCTTCTCCTCTAGCAATGTGATTTCAGATGCGTTAGTACTTTAAGAGATGCACAGGAGATAAAAATATATTAATTTAAGTCTGTCCAGGCCCAATTAAATAATTTTATCAAGCTTCATCTGTAATTTAAATATTCAATTAACTTATTATAAAGCAATACAAAATTATCACAGTGTCTCTTTGGAAATACAAGCAGAGGCCCAAGCCTGCAGCCTGTACTCATGTGAGCAGTCACACTGCTTTCAGTCAGATTACTCACATGAGTAAGGGCTGCAATTGAGTTATGATTGCAATCATTTTACACAACTAATGTCGTCATAACTGATTAACAAAAAACTCTTTTCTAAATCCTTAACATAATATACACGCATTTAGAGACTCTGGGTCGGACTGTAACTGTGCCAGAACTCCACTCAGTGAAGCTGATTGATGAGGTGGTAAAGGTAGCTGTCATCCACCACTGAGCTTTTCTGATCTCTGGGGTTGCTGGGGGCTAGTTCAGCCTTTAGTGTAAGTTAGAGCAGCCTCAAGACTACTATAAACTATATACAGCCACAATTGTCTTCTGTGGAGCTGTTTCATAGCAGAGAACCTCTCAGTACAGTCACATCCTGGCCATGTCCCTTTCATCCCCTACATCCTGCTGGAGTGGCACAAAGCTCCCTTATTAGCAGGCAGGATATGGCTCATTATTGCTGTTCACTCTCACTGCAAATGAGAGAATGCCGAAGATCATCCCAAACAATTCCATTAACTCTCACATCATTTATATTTTATTCATGTCACATCTTATTAAAGAGACACATTTAGAAATGTTAAGAATTTTAAGACTTGTTTTTTAAAAGAACAGTAATATATAACATGTTATATGTTTGTACATAACATACAAAGCCTAGGTAGAGTCCAACTCCACTAGCCTCAAAATGACAGGAAAGAAGGCATCAATACCTTTGCTCAAGCTCCAAAAAACATGTAACTTAGTCCATCAACTTGTTTGGCCCCATCCCAATAATGGTTGAGTCATGATGTTAATGTCTGATATCTTCTGATACACCAGGCTAAAAGAAGGAATGATTTCTAATTCTTCAAAGGCGTATTGATAGCATAGTTAAAAACGTTCCTGGACCAGATAACATGTTTCTTAAGTCTGGTCTTTAAATAAGTATAACTGGGAAGGGGGGTTGGAGTAAATGTACATTTTGAGAGACAGGGAGGGAAGGGATGAAGTATACCTCTCAACAGCCTAACAAGAGAATGTGTGATCAAAAGGGGAAAAAAAGGATACAAACAATGTGAAATGTTATTTTCTCAATGAAGAGAAGATCTCTCTTTTTGAACTATGCTTAGGTCAAATATTTCCAATAAAAATAAGATTAAAAAAATATCTATACTGTTTAATTCTCTTTTCTGCTCATGTTTTATATGGAATATAAACTATGAATTGTGGTATAAAAGCAGTTGGCATGAGTTTGGGATGGCCAAATACTTATAAGTGACAAGGCCACAAATACATGAGTGCCATTTAAACCTTTATTCCACACCATTAAGTATATGCCCTAACTTTAGGAATATTTTAGTGGGTTTAAAAAAATTATTGGAACTATTTTTTCATCTGTAAAAGTAGGTGCTTTAGTTTCTGAGCGTTCTCTCTCACGTTTTGTGCAGGGAGTGAGTGCCAAGACTGGTGTCAAAATTGTTTCATATTCTGAGTTATTTCCATTTGTTTTTCATTTTCCAGAAAAAATGTTCAGTGGTACAAAGCTCCTCTTGAACTGCACTTAACAACTTTGATGGTAACAATGAAGTTTTTTTATTTTAGATTTTTGTGTATGGTAAATCTATGATATAACAGGATCGCACACTCTTGTAACTTACATATGAAAAAGTATGAAAGACCAGCCAAGCATAGATTAAAGCTTTCTCTGACAAGTGAGCTATTTGAGCCACTGTCAAACTATGTAGCAGCAATACATGGATAAAGGATAAGCATTAGATTCAACAAAAATACATAAGATCTTGCTTATCATTTTTATTCACCTCATCTTCTATTTCATCAATATACACAATAAAATAATGAATATAACATTAACGTACTTCTCAAAATAGCACTATATAGATGTCCCTTTTACTTGTTATAGCTCTTTGAATAAAACTAAAAATCATTTTGGCATTTTTGCAGACTACTGAGTGATGAAAGCATATAAAAGCTAGATCAACAATCTAATCCTAATGTTGTTATCTAGTAACCCTGGTCTGGTCCCTATGTGTATTCATTGAAAACTTCAGAAGCATAGTTCAGCAAGGATTCACATCTTTCTGTCAGGAATATTTTTCCTCTCAGTGTTCGGTAAGGCATGCATTTTCCTGAAAAGCAACAGGTTTTTTGTTAATTCATTTACAACACTCAGCTGTGGTAGTATGTGGCCAGAGATTAACCCCCTCCCGCGGCTGGTCTGTATGTCTTCTTTCAGAGCTAAAGCTGTGCGTGATAGAACGGGCACACTGCACCAAGACCACAGATCAAAACAAAGGCAGATTCAAACCTAGCATTCACAAGGAAGCACCTTGTCTCTTATATACAGATTTATTCTTTTATAGGGGAATTTCATTCTTTCCACATCCTTAAGATTAGTACAACATGTGTACTGTCCCACCCAGATATGGATTTCGATCACACCTTAAAGAGTCATTTGTGTAAACCCTAGTGCAGACAAGCTATTGATGGAGTTCTACAAAACTGACTCATCCTACCACAACACATGCCTATATATTGCCAATGGCTCTAAGGGAGCTCAAACTACTCTATTTTTACACTGTCCCCCACCCCTCAGTAAATTTGATTCAGAGTACAAATATGTTGTTTATATTATTTATTTAAATTTATACAATGAATAAAAAAGCCGCCTATTCAGGGCTGCCAGCAAGTGTGGCATATGTTAAGTCAGTCAGTCAAACTGGTACAAACAGGAATAAATCCAATTGCCTCCCCTAAACTGGGAAACATACAGCCAAATAGAAAATACCTATACATTAATATAGTGGGTCAAGATTTATTGCCTGGGTCCCACAGGCAGAAAGTCTGCCTGGAGTTGAGGTTTAGCTGCAGACTTGAGCTGCTATGCCAGTAGCCAGATGATGGCTGACACAGCCCACAAGCGGATGGGAGGCACATCTCCCTCACAGCCTCCACTGATGGGACTTGTGGAGCTCTGGCTGGAGTTTAAAGCTGCTTTCCCATGGGGAGGCTTCCCAACTTGTGGGAAACTGCCTCTACGGACACAGCTGGTGAATACAGTGGGAACTAATCAAGCCCAAACTTGTAAAAAAATTTACACCGTACTCCAAAATAAACATAACAGCAGTACGTGTGGCTGAAGTTGAGACTGCTCATTGTGGGTATGCTGGAGGGGAAGGGAGCGATTAGATTCCCTTGGCCTCATGTTCCTAGGCAGGAGACCACTATAAATTTGTTGCAAGCTTTAGGGAATGTAAGGGACCAGCACTCTGCCCCAGAATAACCATGCTTGGCTACAGCAAGCCCAAGCAGGACAGCTCTGCAGGAGCGCAGACTACATTTGAAATGTGTATCAATAAGTATTTTTTTTATTGAACTTACTCCAATACCATAGTGCCATACAAAAGATCTGTTCTGAACAAAGGCATGAAGGATGGCAGAGCAGTTTTGTCTGGGATGCTCTTGGGCCTGCACTGACACGGTGGTGGTAGTAGTGGAAACTAAGTAGATCTGAGACTAGCTGATACTACTTCAGCTAATCTCCGGCCTTCATGCTTCTGGGAGAAAGGAGGCTTGGCAGATGACAGAGGCAGTGCCCTGAGATGTCATATCTGTCACTGAAGAATGGGCAGGAGCATTATGGGAGGACTAATTGCATGACTGTAGCTGCAATACTTGTTTTTCCTGTTCATCTTGGCAATGCAATCATGCAGAGTGATTGGATGCAAATATATAAGTGCCTTTATATGGCACTTGCATTTTCCAGGGTCTTTACAGACATTACAAGTTCTTCACACACTCCAGTAACTGAGGGACTTCATTATTCTTACTTTATAGATGAGGAAACAGAGGCAGAGCAGTTAAGTAATTCTGTCAAGGCCACAGAGGAAGCCTGTATCAGAGATGTGCCAGAGTCCATGGGTTATAATCCTGCATTCAGACTAAGGCTACTACTCATCCCTCATACACAGATGCATACTAATAAAAATGCATATTTTCAAAAAATCAGGCCAAGATTTATTTCAGTAGGGATTTAGGACACAAATGCAAGCTCTTATCAAGCAACACTGCAAGAATACAAGTCCTTAGCTAGTTGCAATAATTAAGTAGCACTGCTGGGAGCATAACAAAGGCTCTGTTGGGTTCCTGGACAACAGCAGATCTTAACCTGTGGGTTGCAACCCTGAAGGTTGTTGCTGGCAGGTTTCTGTAGGATTGTAAGGCTGGTCCTTTTTTCCTGCTGGTCAGATGCCACAGGTCAGAACTTTGCCTTGTCTTAAGCATGAGCGAGTGGAATACTGATCATAGAAATGTGCTGGTATCAACCAGAGAGACTTGCACTTGAGAGGAACTCAAGAATACAACACTCCCTCTCCCAAGGATGAGAAAGAACACTGAAGGGTTCCCTCCAGCTCCTGAGGAACCTGGGAAGGCAGGTGAAAACGCTGCATGTAAGGGAAAGCACTATGGTGGAGGATGGAGTTTTATCGGCTCAACACACATTAGTAGCTAAGAGGGGGGCAAAGAGAAAGTGGAGACCTCACCTCACAGGAGGGAGAAGAAAATCACCTACTCAGAGCTACCAGATAGGATTTTTAGGATGTGAAATCCAGGGGCAGGAGGTGGGAAAGCAGCGTCTACATTTTGGGTCACAGGAGGAGAAGGCTTTTTAAAACTAAAAGAAAAGATGCTTCCCCATAGGAACATGGAGTCTTCTTGAACACACACAGATTTTACATGTGCATTTCCTCCATCTGAGAGGATGAGATTTACATTAAAAAAACGAACAAGCATCCAGCCATTGGGAGCTTTAATTTACTTTAATTTCCAGTTAACTTTTTGAAGCTTTGGGGAGCTCAGCTCTGCAAAAGAAAAAGAAGCAAAGAAGAATGTTCAGGACTACAGTGCACTTGAAGGTAACATGAAGAACAGAACGAGAGAGAGAGAGACACTTTAGGGTAACACAAAAGAGGCAGATGGGTTAGGGAAAAGGGAATTAGCAGAAGAGACCCATAACTCTCAATTTCTTGGCTTTTGTAAGGTGAAGTTAGATGCAAAGTTTGATTACTGCGTTTTTACATCAGCATGAATAATTGGTTTGGTTGCTATCTAATGTTGGTAGTCCATTGCTGATGATGAAGATGATGTTGCAATTCTTATCTATGGCTACGCATACGACTCTGAAGTCCGAACCCTGATGCACAGTGCCAGACGCACTGAGGGCACGGGAAATCTGTATCTATGATATTTGATTATACAGCTCTGTGGCCCCTGTCATGCAGACTGGAGATGATTTCGTCGATCCCCCTCAAAACTGTCACATGCTCATCTTGTCAGACACCATCAGAGAGTCCTATTCTGAGCCATTTGCTCAAGTTCTTTGAGATTGATGCAAGCCTACAGAAGACTACTCTAGCCTCTATCTAATAGCCAGCCATCAAACTTCAACAGTGCAGTAGTTTACCATTATTATTTCTAAAGCAGCCTAGTTAACTGCACAAGATTCAATACATGAAATTTCAGTATAAAAACAGTGTTTATTTTGTTCCATATTTCTGTATAAAAAGAGTGACCAAGAGGGAAACCAAACCCCTAAACTCACAGATTCCACTCAGACAGTCAGTAACACAGAGGAACACCAAGCCATGTTCTCCTCCAATCCTTTATCAGCCATGAAACCATGACCAGGCTAGTAACCTTCTGCAAGAGAAATCACAAGGATGTGATTTTCCTTTGGGTCTTTTCTTGTTGTAAGGATGAAAAATGTGGCTGCTTTTGTGTCCCTTTCCTCCTATGGCTGTTAGATCAGACAGATACTTTTCAGAGGATGAAATGCTGCTGTACAAAAAGGGATGAGGGAAAAGCCAACACCCAGCAATTTTCTGTCACTGTGGCTTACACAACCAGACTGACACCATGAAGCAACAGAATGGGAGGAAACCGGGGCACCTACATTTCTGCAACATTGCAAAGAAAAGTCTAATTTAATTTACTCTTTTTAAAAGCAGTCTCTTGGATCTGAAGAAGTGAGGTTTTTTACCCACAAAAACTTATGCCCAAATAAATCTGTTAGTCTTTAAGGTGCAACCGGACTCCTTGTTGTTTTTGTGGATACAGACTAACTCTGCTACCCCCTGATACATGAGTATTGATGGAGCTCAGTACTTCCTATTTTATAATTCTATGTCTCTATCTTTAGTCTGAATTTCAGCTTAATGCGAATTTAAAGGTTTAAAAAACTAAGCTTATAACTGAAATGGTGACAGATCCCTTGCTACTTCCAGGTTTAAAAGGTATTTTTGTAGCTCAAACAGATGGAAAGTCATCTAAGCCTCTTTAGAAGCTTTCTCTGTTCTCCAGCTCATGTTCTTCCTTTTTTCTAAATCCACAACTATCAACTGCAAAGGTTACATTCTAAAACTAATGCCCTATATTTGCAAACTAAAAAGGGACTACTTAATTATTTGTACCGTTTATTCATACACACACTGAAAAGAATACAATGTTCTTAAATGTTGATAAAACATTACAAAGTAATCCATATCAAACTGCGTTTTTTAATTCAAAGAAGAAAAATTATGGACAGCAACAATCCCTACAGTCCTCTATGCCTAGAAACCAAAGCCTAATTAATTCTAGAAAAATACTCTTAATCCTCATGAGTGAGCAGTTCCACTCAGCATGGCTAAAATAGTGTAATCTTCAGTGTGCGTATGTGTTTGGGGGGGGAGGGGGCTGGACTAGAAGGGTGGAGGAGTTATCCAAAATTCTGCAGCACATCTCAGCTCAGAAATGTATTTTATTCAGCGCAACAAAGAAGATAAACACTGCATGTGTTTTTTTCTTTGTCAATAAATGTGAAGTGAATTTTTTTTAAAAGCACAAGCTTGACATAAAAGCTCCTTCAAAAAGTGTGCTTAACATCCCAGACAGAAGTAAGGCAGCTGTGCCCTGTTATTGTGTACACGGTAAATCAGCCACAAAAAGGGGCAGCTCAGCAGGGCACCAGGAGGGTAAGATGCATACTTAACCCCCTGTACACATTGTTGCTCCATTTCTTTCCATAGTCCTTCTGAAGTCAGTACTGTACCTGTCATGGATGTAACAGGCCATTTTCAATCTAAATCTTGTTATAGATTAATAAGCAAACACTTTCTCGCTTATTATGCAATTTATCATGATGAAAATTGCATTGGGCTCCTCAAGGCTACATGCTGATACATTCATTTATTCTGTGCTCTGTGTATAGAAAGCCATACTAATCTTTATGACAGCTAAGGATGTAATAGCAAGACTAAAATTACTTTCTGAATAACTGTACTTGCTCAGTTTATATAAAAGTTTACATTTAAATACAGTATACCTTACCTGAATATTTTTAAAACCAGACCAAAGGGTATAAAATATTTTACATTTTATCTTCTAAAAATCAAACTAAGTTCAGACAACAATTATTCATCTTATTCACATATTTTTCCATGTTAAATGGTACAAACCCACTCATTCTTTAAAATTTGTTTGGCCGATGTCTAAAAATATGCTATACAGTAGCCTATCAATATTTATCTATAAACAGTGCAGGAGGAAGTTAGTCATCTGAAGACAGACACAGAATGAAGATTAGATGCATTTATAGAAGCAAGGCAACCTGCAGAGTTCATTATTGTCCACATTTTCTTAAATAGTTCACAATGATTCTAAACCACGGATAGTGCAGCAGTCTTGCAGAACTGCAAGTGAAATATAAAATGTAACACAAAAATGAATTCCATAACACAGATTGTGAAAGTATACAGTGATGGTTTAATATTCTAGGAATGTTATTTCAATCAATTATTTAACAAAAACAGATTAAGAGTACCTTTAAAATATCTAATTGAAATACTGTGCATTTTTTATTTTATAGAGTTTATATTATCATCATGATTTTTTTTTTAATCTTTTTTCTCTTCTGGTACACTACTAAGATATAGTGGACTATACAGCTAGATGAACAACTCTCATTAAGATTTTTGCAAATAATGGACTTATTAAAAGTAAATGTTAAATCAACCAATCATTTTAAAATATTTAAAATATATATTAAAGCATGTGAGAGATGAGTACTGAAAAAAGATTAATAAATGATTTAATGCATGCATTGTCTGCACATTGCCTTGAAATTGCAGTATACTGTTTAACTTATAAATTGGTATTTATATTATATTGTGAGATTATACATTTTTGATCATCATAAATAATATTATATATTGTATATTATATATTACATATTATATATTATATTATATATATATTATATATATATATATATATTATATATATATATATATATATATATATATTATATATATATATATATATATCTTCAGATCACATCCGTTAACAAAAAAATTAAATTATAAACAAATCTGTCACAATACTGAAACACACCTTATAAGTAGAAATTTAAAATACTGAACAGTTGAAGTTTAACTTTCAATACATTAAAAATATAAAATAAACAAAGAAAAAATAATGTTTATGTTTTTATTCCAAGTGATATACCAGTAATTATATCTTATTTTTTGAGTCAATGATATTTAACTGACATTTGCAGTTATATTTCTTTTAACATTATTTAATATAAAAATCAAATACTAAAAACCTTAATTTGTAGTTGCAAAAAAACTACAATGCAGACACTTCTGAAAATATTCTAGAAGATAAAATGAATATTTATATATTTCTCCCAGAGTAGGAAGCTGATATTTTGTCACAGTTAGAGGTTTGTTTATTTATTTATTTCACAGGATTCATGTAGCTATGAATGGAAACTAATCTTTTCTAAATAGACACCTGACGTATAGCCACTAATATTATCCAGTATTAGTTATTAATTATTATTATTATTATTTTTTAGACAGGAAAGAGCACAGACAATATGAAACGTAACAATTCAGTTATATCTAATACACAAACAGACCACTCCATTATATATATATAAAGCCTTAATAAAATATAATTACACACACACAAAGGCACATCAAATTACAAGAACCTAATTTCCCATCCCTCCAGCATAAAGGTCCAGATTCGGCCACCCTTATTTCATGAGTCATTTCATAGTTATATATTTTATCATAATTATTTCAAATGGGATGATTAAAGAGTAAGGGACTACTCAGTGCACGTAAAAATGGTAGAATCTGGCCTGTGATCATTTAAACAACCCTGCACAAACCACAAGTACACCTCTACCTCGCTATAACACAACCCGATATAACATGGGTTCATGTATAGCATGGTAGCAGCTGGGCTAAGGCAGCGCTTTAAAGGGTCCAGGACTGTGGCTGCTGCAGGGAGTCCTGGGCCCTTTAAATCACTGCTGGAGCCCTGCCACCACTACCCCGGGACTGCGGCAGAAGGGCTTAGGCGGTGCTTTAAAGGGTCCGGGGCTCCGGCTGCTGCAGGGAGCACCGGGCCCTTTAAATCCTGCTGGAGCCCTGCTGCCCCTACCCTGATATAACGGGGTTTCAGCTATAACGTAGTAGGGATTTTTGGCTCCCCACGACCATGTTATAGCAGGGTAGCAGTGTATTAAAAGAGAAACTGAGCAACTCAGAATATCAAATGAACGGATGTTGTATATGTACACTGCAATGGTGTGTAGAGTAAGGGGGAGGAGAGGGCGGAGAGAGGAGATACATTATGTGTGAGCAGATGCCACAAGCTTATTTTCCTGTCATCTAGGTTTATATACTGCACTCATCAACATGGAATCCAAGCATTTTGTCTAAGCCAGAGAAACCTGCAAATACAGATGAATGCTCCTACTCGTGCGAGTAATGTTACTTAAATGCATTTGCAGGATTGGATCCTATGTGTTAACCTGAAGTAGTCAGGAATTCCGATTCTAGGTAATTGCAGTTGCTCCAAGAGGACATAAGGCAAAAGGTGGCACATCAAATCGACAAATTCTGTAGTATTTAAATCCCTACATGCTAATAAGACCTGGAGATGCACTTACTGGATAATAAGCAGGAGATGCAGGACACAGACAAATTCTATAAACTATAGTTTAAGCTGTGAAATATTAGAATATATTTTACCATAATAGTATGTTTATGTGTTTATGTCTATTTCAAGGAATTGAAATTTTAGTCGTACGAGAGAAGACAATTGATTATATGAACTAGCACCCTACCAGTCCATAAAATGATACCATATAACTCATCTTCCTTGCCAGTTAATAAGACCAAGGCCCCACTCCCTCTCTGAATGCCTTCACCCTCTTTACTTCTCCCATTGCATCAAGATTTTTATCTTTGACTTCAAGGCCCTGAATATTTCTTCCCCTCCCCAATTTTTGCCCTCTTCTCTTTTTATAGCAATTTTGTCCCCTCTGCTCTGCCACTTACTCTAGCCTTGTTATACATTATGCTTTCTTCTCTCACAAACATCTCCATGATCTCCACTGTTGCATCCATATATTTGGTCCATACTCCTGAGATGACCCTCTCCTCCTTTAAATTCCTGTGGGTGACCCACTTCTAATGTGATTGCTACAGAAGATTAGCTGATGAAAGGCAGTTCGGTGATTCGGGATAATCTTTGTATTTTTCATAACTCACACACACACACACAGTTATTAAAACTTCATAGTATCAGGGTTTGAGCAACCACTAACTATCTTCTCTGTTGGTTGTAACTCTTTCCTCTACCCGTTCTCACTGCTTTGTCTTTTCAGCATGCATTATTTTATCTTTTTTATAGCACCCAACACAATGTGAGTACTACTGCAAACAAATAAATCATAGCTCCATCTCAAAATTCCTTCCTTGATACAAACCTTCGATTTGCCTTCACCTTGCATAACTTTGTCTTTATCTTAGACTCAGAACCTCTCACCTCCTCATGCATTCCCCACATTGATAAATTCATCTTATACTGGCTGCCGGAGCTTCGGGCGGGATTTCAAGGGTCCAGAGCTCCCGCGGCCGCGGTGAACCCCGAGCCTTGCCGGGCTGGGGCCAGGATTTAAAGGGCCCGGAACTCCTGCCGCTGCTGGGAGCTCTGAGCCCTTTAAATCTGTCCGCAGCCCAGCTGCCAGAGCTGTGGGCGGGATTCAAAGGGCTGTGGGCTGCCCGCAGCCGTGGGACCTCTGAGCCCTTTAAATCTCAGCCCCAGCTCGGCCGCCGGAGCCGCGAGCGGGATTTAAAGGGCTCTGGGCTCCTCACAGCCGCAGGAGCTCCGAGCCCTCTAAATCCCGGCCCCAGTCTGGTCGCCAGAGCTGCGGAAGGGATTTAAAGAGCTCTGGGCTTCCCGCAGCCGTGGGAGCTCTGAGCCCTTTAAATCCCGGCCTCAGCCCAGCCGCCCGAGCCACGGGCAGGATTCAAAGGGCTCTGGGCTGCCTGCTGCGGCGGGGAGTCCAGAGCCCTTTAAATCCCTGCCATTGAAGCCAGTGCAGTCTGGCACGGTACACTGGCTCTTGCCGGCAAGCCATACCGGATTACTTTCACCTCTGCTGGTTAGCCAGTGATGAAATGCAAGGTTCAACTGCCTATAATTGCCCCATTACAGAAGACTCAATGGAAAACTACCAAAGACAACCGCAAATAATCAAAACCAGTTGGTGGTAAAAAAGGAGCATTATAACAGATGGGGATCGCCCTGGATATGAATAAAGACAAAAGACTGTTTCAGTATAACTAGAGTGAGGAGAAGCACTCTGGATCCATTCACAAAGACATCTTACTGAGCAGAGGTGTTTTTCATGAATGATTAGATCTTGCTTCCTGTGAAGCCAGTCAGCTCTGTAACAGACTGAACTTCGGGGAGATGGAGGTCAGGGGGGAGAACCTACTTATAAGATAATGGGGTCACATAATAAATTGTAGGCCCTCATTCACATTTTATTATTTTATTTTGTATTGTAACGATTTGTTTCCATCACTCTCTCTTGCTTCTCATGTAATCTCTATTCTTTCTTAAATAAACCTTCTTTTGTTTCATTATAAGTGCTGTGTATTATACAGGGGCGGCAGTTTAAGTAAAACTGGTACGAGGACCTGGGATTTCTGTGAGAAACCAGTGTCTGCGGTTGGATATCACAGGGGAATGCTTCAAGGGGACTCAGGGACTGAGGTGCACCTCTTGCTAACCTGCAAGGCAAACACAGGGCTGGCATAGTCTGGAGTAGAGTGGCTTGAGTGGCTGAGAGGCTGGTGGTGTTAGGGAGCTAGCACCCAGTCACCACAAGCAAGACTCCCTCACATTGGAGGCAGAGGGGTAAGGATGTGAGTTACAGCCCTTTGTACCCTGAGAACCATCACAACCACCTCCACTAACATCCTCATTCTTCTTTCAATTACTTTTTATATGGCTTCCCTAAGCCCCAGTCCCCTAGATCTAACACAATGCTGCTGCCTGCATTCTCATACGAACAAACATTCCCAATCGCATACCTCCATCCTCAAACAGCTCAACTGGCTTATCATTCATTCAGGATTCAGTTCAAAATTGCCTCCTTGTTGATAAACACTCTCCCAGGGCTTGTTCTAGCTTACCACATAGACCTTGTCTCCTTATACTCTCTTCTACTAACCTTTCATTCATTAGCATATGCATCCTGGAAGTAAATAGGCTGCATCCGTCTGGGTGGTAGAAATATTAGGACCACTGAGTAGAATCTGCTGCACCAGAGTCTAAGCAATGACACGACTCTTCCCCTTATCCTTTGACTAGACAATGATCGGCAGTACTTTGGGTCATTTAAATGCAGTGGCAGCTGCCACAGATCCTGCCCAATGATTTTAAGCTCCCCATCTCCCATAATCTGCCCAGCCAAAACCTCCTCTCTGTAGGCTTCGAGCATAGATGAGGCAGAACAGCAGCTGGGATCTCAAATACAAAGGATTGGTCTGCTTCCCACACCATTCCCATGTCTTTCCTGTGAGAGGTCCACCTCCTTGGCTTCTGGTCATAGTGGTCTTTTAGTTCTTCACTGGGGGCCCTGTCATGACAATCGGGCCTATAAAATTACCTGAACCATGAAGCTCAACTGTAAAAATTAGGTAAAGTTCATAAGATGTTACAGTAACCTACAATAACAAATGTTGATGGGAAAAGGTCCAAAGAGATACAGAATAACTGAATTAGGCTAGACAAAAAAGCCAAGTTGATATAATTCAAGGACTGCATTGAAATTATGCTGGTTAAAAACCAGAAGGTGGGGAGCCAGAAGTTAATAAGCCAAAATCGGTATGTTGGCTATTAGTAATAACTGGTGGACAAAATAATGAGAGGATGGCTGTTCCATCCACCACTCCATTTCTGGGTCCTTACAAGAAAGATTTTCTGGCAAAGTACAAAAGAAAAACAACCACAAAAAGAACAGAACGAAAGGACAGATGGAGGCTACTAGAGTAAGCTTCACCATCATGGCTGTCAACCCCACTGTTTCCTGGGACCTCAAGCCTTCATCAGCCTGATCCTGAGAGGTGTCCTGACCAGAACAAACCAGAAATAGAGGGACTCAGATAACAAATTGCCACCACTATACCAGTTACAGCTGAATTCCTATGAAATCTTAAATAACAAACAAACAAAAACTATCCGATATCAACATAATCACAGGATTTCTAGTTATGGAAACAAAATTTAGTTATTTAATTCACCATACATCACAGTACCTGAGGACAAACAAACACCAGAGGATTAGAGAAGGATGGAGGAACCTGGCTCTATTTCATTGGTTTTGTGAGTTTCAAATAAAGTTACAGGATTGGACTGAACTAAAGTATTTTCAGGAGAAATTACTTATAATAAAGAAAAACTAATATAAGTTTTTAAAAGAAATTCTTGCAGCATTTTACAAACCAGTTTTGAAGACATATTTTGAGAAAGTTTTAAACATGGGTTGTTGTGTAGATATAAATTTAGTGGTTTCTTACAATGGGACATACCATACACTATTATTTTGAAAAAATATTATTGTGAAAAATATTTATTTTGAATTTTACCTCAAATTGGCAGTTTTACAAGAGAAATCTCTTTTTGATCTGATGAATTGCAAATACCAATTTAGAAGGTGGATTATGTGCCACACAGAACAAAAGATAAGACAGTCTAAAGTCTATAAGACAGTCTAAAGTATAAATCCCTATTTAGGTTAGCTTAACAAGCTGGTTTTTTGACCCAGGAGACAGTTTGTGGTCTATTGAGTTCATGATCTCTTAGGAATGTTTAAATCCACAATTTACTGAGATGCTACCCATGCACACCAAGTTTAGTTGAGGAAAGTATAAAAGTCTAAATGGTCCCAGAAAATAATTGTGCCTACATGTAATAAGCAGTATTTCTAAATAAAACAAACAGCTTTTTCTAAAATGTATTTTCCAAAATACCCAAAAGATATTAGCTCATAGTATACATTTAATGCTGCACAACAAAAATATGTTTTTGAAAATAGGAGCAAAAAAAAAAAAAAAAAGCTTTTGGAAAATACTAGCTTTTCAAGTACAAGAACATACCCTATGTGACTAGGCCTTTCCCCTTCTGAGGCTGTATCTACACTAGAGGCATGACAGCACCATCGCTATGGCACTGTAGCTCTCCTTCAATAAACCCACAGTATGGAGCAGATTACAGCAATGGAAGGGGATTACCCTTTGCAGTAGGAACTCCCTTGAGCGATAGTAGCTAGATCAACAGAAGCATTTTTCTGTCGCCCTGGCTGCATCCACAGTAGGTGTTAGGTAGACTTAGCTCTGGGGCTCAGGGATGTCTTTTTTCACACCCATGAGTGCTGTAACTATGTCAATCTAAATTTTAAGGCCTGAGATTACACATCAGAGCCAGCGGAGACAACAAAAACAAGTCAACTGTCGTATATCAGTAATTTTAATTTTGGTGTTGTTGGTACAAATGCCAGATTTCAAATTACTCAAACTCAAGGAGGCTTCCTCCCCAGTTAAATACAATGGTTATATCTGTATTTTCATGTGTGTTAACTTGTGCAATAAAGCAGAACAGAACAGAACAGAACACACACACACACAAAATTATGGATTAAATACATACTTTGAAAGTTGCTTCTCAGCATCAGCACAGAGCTCCAAAAGGCCCATTAATACAGCGGAGACATCCATGTAAGGCTCCCATACTGTAAAACCTCGCCCAATCAGATCAATGGCAGTTCTGCGGATGGTGCTGTGTGGAGGAAGTTTGGGGCTTGGTGGTTGTAGCAGAAGGAATGTCAAAGCTTTACCTACCATACAAAACAGGATAAAAACTAGTATAATAAAAAGAAAACTAGTGAATTGATTCTGCTTTGTTATTTTTAAAAAGTTACCATAAATAATAGTATGGAAATCTACTCATAGAATACAATACAATATTAGATCCATATGCTGTAAAAGCTTTTAGTGGACAAGTCCCTACATTTGCACAGGGTCTCAGTGAAGTCAGTGAAAGGAGAGAGGCATAGTGCTGCCTATATCAATTATATTAATTGACCATAACCTCTATGGTGCATAACCATTTTTCTGTTATGTGTTTGTATAGAGCCTAGCACAATCATATCATGATAGCTAGGAGTTGCTGCAATAAAAATAATTATTACAAATACAAAATATTATATCAAATTGCTTGCAGGATCAGGGCCCTATTTAATATAAGATCTTTCCAGTAAATGGTATGTCAACCCTCTAGCGAACTAAATAGTCCAATCCCAGATTTAAAATAAGTAGGCGGTGAGAGAATGAGAGGAAAAAGTGTACAAGGAAAAATATGCTCTAAAATGAGGCAGAAAGATGCAGGAAAGTTTTTCTAGCTAAAAGGAAATGGCAGTGGGGAAGGTTTTCCCACCAACACATGTCAGACTAGGAACCCAGACAAAAAGCCCTACAGAATTCAACAGAAAAAGTGATAACCCTTCTATAGGATTTTTGCCTGTAAAATGTAATAAAGAATTATGTGCCTAATATAAAACTCTTTAGGATAGATAAACTATAGGAAGGCAATAATTTTCTATTAGAGTTATACTAATATTTATAGACTATTGATTCCATCCATATTGTATTATTTCGGTAGGACTATTCGTAGCAGGGCCAGCTACCTCCTGCATGTCCCCTTGTGACCTGGGGTTATGCTGCAGTACCCAGCCTCAGTTTCCTGTCTCTGATAACCAAATAACTTCATGCAAGCTCTCTTCTCTCAATAATACCTCTCCTTGGAGCTGGTTTATTATTATAAGCTAGTGCAAAATAGTGCATAACAAAGTCCAACTTAAAATCAGATTAAAACAGTGAGTTAATTTGCATTAATTTGATTTCATGCAAACCTGACAGCAAAACCACTGTAAGTTTAACCATGTTAAGGGAGTTAGCATCTTTGCAGTTGCTTATTATCCTTCTTGAACTTGGGGAAATATGTACCTAGGTCAGAAACTGCAGCCATTTTATGGTAAGAAGTTGAACCTCTAAAGACAGGTAGCATTCAGTCAAAAATATATTGTAAACAAGTTTCAAATGTATAGCATGGACTGCATGTATATCGTTCCTTTAAATCTCATATAGTACACCTCTACCCTGATATAACATGAATTCAGCTATAACGCAGTAAAGCAGAGCTCCGGGGGGCGGGGTTACGCACTCCAGAGGATTAAAGCATATTTGATATAACGCGGTTTCACCTATAATACGGTAAGATTTTTTGGTTTCCAAGGACAGCATTATATTTCATTAATTTTCAAACCAAACAGTCCTGAAAGTATGATTTTACTGGGCTACAAGATCACCAATTAAAAATTCTATTTCTGTGTGACAAATTTGTAACTACTGTTTTTTAAAAAGTCCTTAAAACGACTAGGACTAAAAGAGATTACAGGGTATTTTTAACAGGCTGCATTTCACAGCACTTTGTGCATAGTCAATTATTTCATTTTCCCGTGTAGTCAGTAAGCAAGGGAGAGATAACTGAAAAGCTCTTATAGACATTAATAGGAAGAAGAAAAAGATTTATAAAACCTGTAAATAATGTTTTAGAAGCAAGATTTTTAATTAGACAATTAAAAAAATTAAAATTGACAGCATCTTTTTAAATGATCACAACATTATGTAAAGCACGTTATGCTCTAGCCACGCACATGATGTAGCTTTCAACATTCCACTGCAAACACTTTTAGCAGCCTAACCACAATCTACTGTAAGTCATATTGATTTTTGGTCAGAATTGTGGCTAGAGTTGGTAGCATTTTTTATGATTTTTTCAGACTTATTTTTACTGTTTTTCAACCAGCTGACAGAGGTGGCTGAAGTGTTTTTTGGGGAAAAAAGTGACCATTTTCCAACCAGCTTTAATTGTGTCTGTCTCATCAGCATATACGTTCTATCCTTTACTTAAAAGATCCCTTATGACATCATCTGAAGAATCAGGCTTTCAATCTAAGTGAACAGTGCTGTCTGGGGATGTAACTTTGCTGAATAATATTGCAAAAATGGAATAGTTTCCTAAGTGTAAAGGTGTATTTCACCAGCATTTCCCTTAAACTTAATCCCATCATGACAATTACTCATGGGCAGCACTTGATTTACTTTGATTAAAAGCTGCTGCTGTCAGCTCCTCAGATGATGTCAGAAAGCCACATTGGCCTTCTCTCCATACTGAGACTTCTGTAGGCAGCTTCTTCACATGAAGCAAAAAGAGAAACGTGCCAGTGGGAAATTTCTTGACAGTCTGATACATGGAGGCAGCGAGCTCAGGAAACATGCTCACTTGTCTTAGATATGTCACAGCAGTGTGTTAGAAAGTGAAATGACAGAAAAGGAAGAATCAGCAATAGTCAAATGAAAATTCTTTGCCTGCACTGAGCTGCACAGATGGCAGCTGCTGCTATAAAGGAGTGATTTAGGAACCGTATACACAAGGAATAGCTCTACAGCAAAGGTAGATCTGGGCATCAGAGTAGCCTCTTTTCTCCCTTTCAGGAATGGACAGAAGCCCCATGAAAATTTCTCATACTGAAACTTCCCCAATCATGCAATAAGCATGACAATAAACAACACGCTGAATAGCCAACAAAGGAAAATTACTCGTGATCCATCTGTAACATTCTTTTTCTGCACTTGCCATCTGGCAGTGCGTAACACTCACTTCCAAAATCCTGCTAACTGCACCAGTCTACTGTACCAAATTAAAGTACCAAATAGAGACTGATGAACCCTTGAATATATTGTTAATATTGGTTTATCTTAAAATATTACAAATATTTCACAAAGCAGGAATGTCCTGAATATACATGAAGAAACAGCTACCAATTACCTACCAATGTCAGAGGCTGAACAGTAGACCGAGGAAAAGAAGGTCACATTAAAAATAATGCTACATTAATTAATAGCTCAATTACAATGACAACCCTTTGAGATTACATATTATATGCACTTTAAAACCAAATGAATTTCTGATGATTTATGTTATTACAATGAATGCCAAATGAATTAATAATGTGTTACCAAGTGAATGAAGTCCTTCCCCCAGAAGTGCAGGTCACAGAGTACAGGTGGCATGGTGCCATATTGTATCCTTCTCTCTCTGCTTCAAGTGATTGACTTTAATAAAAAGGAATTCAAGTATAACAAAATATTTTACTTGTAAGGCAGGGAAAATAACTATTTGCAATGGCTGTCACTCAACGTTAATACAAATCTATACCTGTAGTTTTGGGTTTTTTTTGTTTTTAAATTTCTACCTTGTGTCACATTTTATTATAGAGTGAAGAAGCAAAAAAGGTTACATTAAGGGCCAAATTCTGGCTGCCAAATGAACATGGGTGCCTGTCAGAAAAGCCTAAGGTAAAGGAAAGCTGGGCAAAAGTTTTCCACCCCAATTCTGGGTCACCATAAAACCCACCAACACACCATTCGCAGGGCCGTATATGATAGCAGCTGTGCAGAAGGCATCTTGAGGGTAGGGCCTAGGTATTAGGTGGTGTCCTCTACCTATTCGAGTGAATCAGTCACCTGACTCAGCCATAGTAACTACGCTGGAGAGTTTGCCCAAAGGGTGTAAATACCCTGCAGGTTATGGAGTTCGACCATGCAAGACTCCAGTGTGTGATTGCACAGGGAAAATTTGGAGTGGAACAGGAGCAAGAAGGTGGAGAAGAAAGGGCAGAGCTGTGGGGCAGAGGTCACTGCCCCTACAAAACATGGATGTTAGAGCTACTGGACACACCATAGCCACAGGGATTTAGCAGCAAATGCAGAAAGTATGTCTACACTGCATTTAAAACATCCACACCTGGCCCGTGCCAGCTGACTTGGACTCATTGGACTCAGGCGGGGGGCTGTTTAATTGCGGTGTTGTAGAAGTTCATATTCAGGCTGAAACCTGGGCTCTGAGACACTGCAACGGGGGAGGAGCCCAGAGCTCAGGCACCAGCCCAAGCCCAAATACACCTCTACCCCGATATAACGCTGTCCTCGGGAGCCAAAAAATCTTATCATGTTATAAGTGAAACCGCGTTATATCGAACTTGCTTTGATCAGCCGGAGTGTGCAGCCCTGCCCCCCTGGAGCACTGCTTTACTGCATTATATCTGAATTCGTGTTATATTGGGGTAGAGGTGTGTCTACCTGTTAGCTCAAACCCTGCCAGCACAAGTCAGCTGACTGGGGCAAGCCGCAAGTTTCCCTATCGCCTAGGAAGAGCATTCTTGGGTCCCAAGATACCCTTCAGTGCACAGCCCAAACACAAGCTGTGCACTTAAGGTGTTGCCTGAAAGTTAGCAAGAAGAGACTTTGTTATAAAATTTCACACCCCTCACTGGTGCCTCTCAGAAACTGATTATTTGATTATGGCACATAAATGAAAGACATTTTAAACTGAGAATCCATGTACAAAAAGAAAGTTGTGCAGTTTCACTTAGCCCCACTTTTGTGAACCCATCCTAAATTGATCTCTTCACTGGCAATCTCTTCACACATTTCCACACTTCATTCAGACCTCAATGTATTGCATTTATCTGATTTTGACTGTTGGCTATTTGGAGCAGAATCCCTGCAATTTTATGTTTTGTGAAGCGCCGAGTACATGTAAGACTCTTCAGATAACACAATAACTTCAGATTTTGTTTGAGATTTGCTGTATTGCAGTTAACAGCTAAATGCAACTACTAATAGTGACTGCCTGACTATAGAGTCTTTTGATCAAAGAATAACACTACACCATCATCAGTTTCTACTGTTTAATGTAAAGTAAATTTTTCACCTTTCTTTTCTGCCTTTTTAAAATGACAATAATTAGAAAAGAGAATGATCCAGCCAAGAACTCAGCATATTAAAAGCCAAGTCCAGATTCTGCATGCTCAATAATTATAATTATGAATTTTACTTTAAACAGTCTCTATTAAAATAAAAACAATTAACTAGTAACTGTTTATAAAATGTGAATGACAGCTAAAAAGAGTAAAATTCCTAGATAAATGTAATTTATCATTATTGCTGTGTAATTATACATTACCCCTTTTAATAACATTACTGTAGATAGTTATAGTGGTAGAGATAAAATATTGATTTTTATGGGTTTTTCTCTAGGCAGTTCTTAAAACGAGACTTCTCCAAGTTGCTTATTTTTATTTATTGAACAAACTGCTCACCACATTTAGCAGTTTACAGTAGCTAACAACTGACTTGCCTTCTTATGTTAATCTGTAAATATGCAATCAAAGAGTAGTAACTGTTGCTTCTTGATACACACATTAAGATATGAATCATGTGCTTTAGTTTACTTTAATTTTATTTCCTAGACATTGAGTCCTATAAAAAAGTGCCATATGCAACAAACAGTAGCACATTGATTAAATACATGCTTCCTTTAGAAAAATACTCTAAATATTTCTCTTGTCAACATTTATTTTGTTTAAATTGAGCTACAGAAAAAAAAGATGAACTAAAGAAAAGTCACTCTGCTGCCAGTTTCTCAGTCTGGACATCTTTGTTTAAGGTTTGACTTGGCTTAAATGAACGAATTAATATTGACAAAAACATCAACTAAGCTAATGAGTTGTTAGTTAAGGCAATAAACATGTCACATTAGAGTCAGCGCAGTAAAGAGGTAATTAGCCCTGGAAAAGCTCCGCTGATTGGATCTGTTGAGATCCTTTGCTCTTAACCTTTGAGTCCATTATCTAGTGCAGGACAAGTAGTGGCTATGCTAATGTGAATTCGCCAATACACATCAGCCTTGCTACAGTAGCCAAAGACTGCATTAGCAACTCTGTGCTGATACTGGTGTGTTGCTATTCATAAGATGTCTATTAACAAATATGCTAACTCCAAAAATGATACAAACCTCGCTGTACAGACAAATGTGCAACATAAAAAGTAGAATGTGATTTAGTAAATGACTCTCCTATATCATTTACATAAAAATGTGGTTTTATGCCTGATATTTTATTTAAAAGCTAGCAAATAGATGGTGATATAGAAACCAGTACATTAAGTGGGTATCAGCAATTTTGTGACTGGAAGTAGCTGACCATCCTTTTTAGCTTAGAAGAAAGTTTTTCATTGATCATGTTTCTCCATCTTCAATTGGGATTTGCTCTCCCCTGCATGGAAATGTCTAGTGGGGTGGTGGGGACACTGGGTGGGGGAGGGGAGGAGAGAGGAGCAGCGGGCAGGCAGACAGGATGGTTGAACTTAACATTTAAGAGTGTTTTAAAATACATTGGATAGATACAGTAAAGTTGTAAGCAAAAAGTTCCAGTCTTGATGGTTTTGTACCCTTTTTCAGATCTTGCACAATTATTTCTCTACATGCACACTGGGAACGTCACAGGGAGTGATGGGTAATGAAGGAAAAGAGAAGCTAAAAACGAGAAAGAAATCAGAACAGTTGGCTCCAAGCCAAACAGAGAGGGACTATGAGTAAGTAAACAAATTTTAACAGTAAATTAAAACTTTACCTCTTTAAAACTTAAGTTGAATTTGTGACTGGGTAACTGTAATTTGCATCACTAGAATATACACAAATATTTCCATGTTATTGTTAATAATACTTTGCACTTCAATAGTGCCTTTCATTTTTAGGACCTGTGTGTGCTTTACAAACAACTTTGGATGATAAGTATTATTATTTCCATGTTACAGATAGGGAAACAGGTTAAATGACATGCCCAACGTTAGGCAGAAAATCAGTGACAAAGACATGAATAGAACACTGATCTTTGTTTCTTAAGCCTGGTCTGAACTAAATCTGTAAATTGACCTAAGTTACGCTACTTCAGTTACGTAACTCAAGTTGACATAACTTAGGTTACGTCCAGATTACCTGTCGAATCAGCGGGTAGCAATTGATCTATCGGGGATTGATATATCGCATCTCGTCTAGACGTGATATATTGATCCTCGAACATGCTCCCGTCGACTCCAGAACTCCACCAGGGTGAGAGGCGGAAGCAGAGTCAACGGGCGAGCTGTGGCCATCGATACGATGCTGTGAGGACGGAAGGTAAGTCAAAATAAGATACGTAGCTGAAATTGTGTATCTTACATCAACTCCCGCCTCCCAGTGTAGACCAGGCCTTAGGTAGACTTACAGCAGTGTCTACTCTGTGTAGTGTCGAGGGGAGATGCTCTTCCGATGACTTGCCTTTCGGGGAGGTGGAGTACAGATGTTGATAGGAGAGCGCTCTGCCATTGACTTAGCTTGTCTTCACCAGACCTGCTAAATCATCATTGCTTCATTGATTGCTGAAGTGTTGATTTAAACAAGTATAGACAAATTTTCAGTCTTGTGCTTTAGCCACTAGACCAAGCTCCCACTAAACAAATATGAAAGACATCAGCCATGCATATTAACTTGTTTCATTTTTTTTTCAATATTTATAGTGACAACTCCCCTCCCTTCCTCTTTATATTTTGTATAGCTTTCTGGGAGAATGATGAACAGCAGTTAGAGCAAATCACTTAATTTCCCTGGATGAAATTATGATGATGAGGGAATCAAATTCTTAGACAATTAGCTAGATGCAAGACCTATCCCAAGAAGAAAAGGGGTGCAAGGCCACCCTCTATATAATCTCAATGCAGAGAATTTCAGCTATGTGCATCAGTCTACTCATCTATTAGGTGGATATAAGATGACTTTTCTCTCTTTTGGGGGAGGGATTTGTTAGGCCTAAATTAATGGATTGAAGATCCTCCAATGAAATAATTATACTAAGTATAATCATTGTAACTGTTTACTGACAACTTATCTCTGTTTTCCTGGAACTTCCTTCAAGTCTAGAAGTAATTTATTTCAGACATTCACACTGATTTTCCACAACTAATTTTGTGATCATCTAGACTCTTCTCTTTTGACCTAAGCCAACGTGTGTTATGCATCATTCTCATGAAAAGATGGGAAGGCAGCAACTTTTAGGGACTCACAAATGGCAGTGACAGGATTTCAAAATTGTGTGTGTGAGATTTTCTTTTCTTTTTTTACAAACATGCTTGTACTTTACATTAAGGGTAGTCAGCACAGCAAAAGCTGTGCATAGGCTCGTCTACATGAGCTAGCTCAAATCCAGCTGGTATGAGTTACAGCAGCAGAAAATACAGCACAACGTCGACCTCAGTGGGTGTAGTACAGGTCTGGCACAGACCCTGGGTACATACTCGGCTCACTAGCCCACGCTGAAGCTCATGTTGTGCTGTCTTCACAGCTACTGTTACTCACACTAGACGGTTTCAGGCTAGCCCAGGCACAACTTTGGCTCTCCAGATATACCTTTAGAAGCCATGACGTGTGTCATGTGTGTTCAACAAATTCCTGTGACTGACACAACAATTAAGGGTACTTTTTGTTCGGAATAAAATGCAGTATGGAATTAAAATGGGAGCTGCTCCTAAATAGGAATAGAAAAACAACATGTTTTAAAATGATCTACAATGCCTATACTCAAACTCTACGTCAAATGACAAAACCCATCACCAATGCTGGTCTGTAGACACATTGTATATTTTGGATGCTTTTATTAAATGCTGTGTCATTAACAGACTCTCGCTTGGAAGATCCTCAGGTGGAAAAATAGATGAATAAATAACTTCAAAAAGCCTGAATTACTGTGCACTATCATCTGTATCAGCTGTGTTTATCTGAGCACTGCACATGCGAAGTGTGCAAAGAATTATACTGCATTCTCATATCTCTGCTTAATCATTTTGTGCCATGTTTCATACATTATACAGTGATTTAAAATTAATTCCTCTTAATGTTTTAGATAAACTAAATTTGGTTTCAGTCAGGGCCAGATCCGCATCTACCTGCCACACTGAGGTGTGGGGAACAATAGGACATTTACTGTACAGTAAATCAATAACTACTATCTAGCTCAGTCTGAGTAATTTCAAAAGAGACAGGAAGCAATTAGCAGTCTCGTGTCTTATTGGTCAGACCACAGTTGTAATATTTTTGACTCCTGCTCTTCTTTCACTTATGAATATATATAGCCCTTTCTATCACAGATGGCAGGGAAGGTTTAATGCATCTCTAGAAAACTATCTATATAAAACAATCTTTGCTTATTTTGTCATTATTACCTAATATTTTAAATGCAAATATAACCTTGAATTGAGAAAAAATGCTCATATAACAGAACTGAGAAAAAATGTAGACTCTTATTTTCTTTGTGAAATTAACACAAATAATATATCTATATCTATCTCTACATATACACATACACACACTTTTTATTATTTGATTAATGACTGATTAAAAAGTATTTTAAATTAATTAAGTTAGTAGTTGTTGGTGTATCTAGTTTAGATGCATAAGAGTACAATTAAAAATTGTCAAAATGTGTATGTTAAGGAAGGCTTTCACAATTCACTTTTTTTTATTTCTGTGCAATTTTAAGGACAAAGGTTGTTTTTAAAACTGTCAAAATCTTAATACTCTGATGATTTCAGAGCAACGAAGATTAACTATTATGAAAAATATATTGATAGCATCCTATTAAACCTATTCTGCCTTCATATCCTATACAATACTACTGGTTTCAGTTGGCTTTCCCGGAGTGCAAGTGAACACTGAACTTGCCTTGCAGTTTATAGCAACCTCTCATGAGCTTGAAAATTAAATGTTTCTTTATTAAATACTTTCCCCTATGAGATTTACAGTCTTTTATTGTAGGACTGCTAGAAGTTGTAACTATTTGAAAATGGAAAGCCCAAAATTTAATCTTTAGTTTATCTGTTACCAAAATGCACATCTATGTTTTCAACATGTGTCTTAGCAGAACATATGTATTTGACTATAAAGTGTGACAATCCATTCTGAAGAGAGTTAAGACAGAGAGAAATATTATTTGATCTCAGCAAAGTAAGAACTTCCCTCCTATTAATTGTTATATCAAACCCCGCAGGTTAAACAAAGTGTCTCAGTGCAAAACAGCTAATCCTAGGGGTAACAAATTGACAGTATTTTCTATGAAGTAATAAACCGATATACCGCTTTGTAAAGTAGATCCATGAACGGTGAGGGTCTATATGAATGACTCCACATATTATATTAAAATCAGCCAAGATGTTATTTTAAAAAATCCACAGAGAGAAAGACAAAGAGAGAAATAAGAAAAAAATATTTAAAACAGTTGGTTTGCCAGTCTTTTCTAACTCTGGCCTAGTTAAATTGACCTAACAATGCTATTTTTCTTCCTCTCAAAATCTGCAGTGGGTGAATCAAATGTGAAAGCAAGATCAATTCTATTCCAAGACAGTAAATGAGCTTTAGATCAGACTTGTTTCAATTTATGGAGAGAACCCAAATATAGCAGCTTTAGTGCATTCTTACTCTGAGTACTGAAACTATATTATACGGCTATGGAAACAGTAAACAATCATTATTTTTTTCTCAAATTTGTTTATAATCTAGCAAGGAGGAGAAAAATCAATATGTCTGTTCTCAACTGTGCTTCAAATTTTACATTTTCATTTCCAATTGTTAAAATTAATTTTAGAACACTATTAAACTATGTCATTTACTTTAACTTTTAAAGTAGTACTTCAATGTCATTACTGTAAAACTCGATAGTTTTTGTAAGAATAAACATATATACAGTTTATTTCATGGACTCTGGCTGTTCTTTATATTAAATATTTGATCAAGCTGCTTCAATGGGTCAATCTCACAATCCTTTTACATCACAAATGGTATCTGCTAATAAGGTTTTAAATCTCTTTGAACCAGAGTGACAACCCCGTATTCATATTAGTGGGGGTTACTCACATGAGTAGACCCATTAAAACTAATGAGAGTAACTAGTTTACAACTTGGAACTCTCTAAAGTGTGTGTATGTCTGACATTTAAAAGCAATAATATTGAACAGGGAACTCTTAAGTTATTATTGAACACTAGCAGTTGCTTTAGCTGCATAAAACCGAAATAAGAAATGGTTACTTACTGTAATTGAGATGTGATGGAGATGTATTTTCCACTTAGATGTGAGCTGGAGAATTTTGCTTAGCAGTACCCTTGGAAGGGCAGCACTCGTGCCTTGTGGCCATAGCCCCTCCCATGGCTATATAAGGCAGCACCGCCCCAACCCCTTCAGTTCCTTTGCACCAAATGCCCAAAGACTAAACTCAGATGCAGAAGGGATGGAGGGTGGGTTGTGGAATACATGTCTGCTTCACATCTCGAAGAACCACAGTTACAGTCAGTAACCATTTCCTCTTTGTTGAGTTGATGCAGCCGTGTATTTCATTTTGGTGACTCACAAGCAGTACCCCCTAGGAGGTGGGACTCAAACTACCTAAAAAAGGATCGCAGGATGGCCATACCAAAGCTTGCATTCACCCTGGAAGATGCGGTAATGGCATAATGGTTTGAAAATGTATGTATGGACATGTAGCAGTCCTGTAAATATCCAATATTGAGACATCATTGAGGAACGGTATTGACATTGCTTGTGTTCTCGTAGAACACGCTCACACCCACTGAGGAGGCCCAGCTCCAGCTATTTCATATGCAGTCTCGATATAGGGTGTTATCTATTTAGAGATCGTCTGTAAAGAGACCATTTACCCCTTCTTACAATCTGCATATGACACAAAAAGGTGAGGTGAAGCACAGAATGGTTTCGTTTTGTCCAGTTAGAAGACTAGACATCGCCTGACATCTAATGCTGGTGATGCTAGTCCTCAGGAGATGAATGCAACTTCTAAAAGAAAACAGGTAAATATACCACCTGCTTCTAATGAAACCGAAAAACTAGTTTAGACAAAAATTTTGGGTGTCGTTGTAAAGTTACTTTGTCCTTAGAGAATTGTGTATAAGGAGACTCTGCCATTAGAGCCTGCAACAAACTGACTCTCCTTGTGGATGTTATTGCTACCAGGAATGCAGTCTTCTGACATAAAATCAGAAAGGAACAAGATGTCAGGGGCTCAGATGGAAGTCCCATTAAAACTGCTAGGACCGTGCTAATGTCCTACAGTGGAACTGGCTCTTGGACCAGAGGATGGAGCATGGACAGCAGGTATCATAGGCTGGGGGAGGCTGTGCCTCCCAAAACAGCCAGGCATGGCCATGTCCAAGCTCTGTCTCCAGATTCACCCTCCTGCTTCCGCTTGGTGCAGCTCCAGTCTACCTGTGGGATGGCTCCAGCTCGGTCTGTGCCACCTGCCCTCCTGGTGCTGGGGAGGCTGAGGCCATGCTGCCCGCCCTCCTGGAGCTCTGTGGCTGGGGGCGCTGTGGCCGTGCCGCCTGCTCTCCTGTTGCTCCGGGGATGGGAGGGGAGGCTGGGGGCACTCTGGGCTGGGGGCGCTAGCCTGGGGCAGGGGCCAGTAGCTTCAAGGGGGGGCTCCTGGCTCTAGAAGGGGGCACAAAGGTGAGGGCTGGGTGGAAGGGGCAGGGCTGGGGGCTAGCCTCCCCCATCTGGTGGTTCACATTCTGCCTATGGGATGGAGACAAAGAAACCCTTTTAAGAATCTTGCTACTGTGGCCTTGGAGAAGACTGATTTTCCCTGAATATGGGGATGAAACACCAGTATCGTCACCAGATGTACTCTTCATGAGCTAAGTGCATGGCCCAATGAGTGAAGGTGCAGAAAGTACTCCAAGATGTCTTGAATAGATGTCAGCATTAATTGAATTCTATGGGCCAAGAACCACAGCAAAAACTGCTTCCATTTCACTGAATAGGCCATTCTGATAGAGAGCCTTCTAATCTGAGTGGGATCTGTTGAACAGCTGCCGAACACCGCTCTTCCTCCTCATTCAGCCACGAAGCAATCACCTGTGAGATGCATGGAGCTGAGCTTGGGATGTAAGATACAACTGTGATTCTACGTGAGTAGGTCAGGATGGAGGTAAAGAGGTATGAAATGCTCAGTTGACAGCTTGAGTAGGTTTGAGAACCAGCACTGCCTTGGCCACACCAGGGCAATGAGAATGGGTTTGGTCCAATCTGCCTTCAAGTTTAAAGATGACCTGTGGGATGATCAGGATTGGGGGTAGGAGTGCACAGCAGAGCCAACTGCCGCCTGAGATGGAAAGCACTGGACCGATAGCCTGGACTGAAGCCCCCTCAAGAGCAGAACAGCTGACATTTCTTGTCCTTCATAGCAAACAGGTCTTATCAGAATGTCCCAAGCTGTGAAGAAGACCCCGAGGACACTCATCTTCAGAGATCACTTGTGACTCAAGGAACAATTCCTGATTAACCCCAGGCAAGTGGTCGGTTATTGGAGTGGTAGTCTCCTTGATGCAGAACTGCCACAACTTGATTGCCTATTGGCGGAACATCCTGCAGTGTGTTCCCCATTGCCTGTTCACATAATACATTGTGGTGGTATTGTTGGTAAGTATATGAATCATTGAGCCCTGCTATGGTCCGGAAAAGCATGACATGCATTGTAGATGATCTGAAGCTCTAGTACGTTCATATGATGTGAGGACTCCTGCTCTGACCACAGTCCTTGAATTTTCAACATCCCCAGATGCGCTGCCCAACCCATCAGGGAGGCATCAGTGACAAGAGATCTGGCTAGTAAAGGCTCGGTGAAGGGAATGCCCTCACAAAAATTCTCCAGAAGCTTCCATCACTGCAAGGAGTTCAGGACCACTGGAAGGAGATGGACCAATCTGTCCAAGGAGTGAAGAATTGGACAGTAAACTGTCCTGAAACATATTTATGGGGGCCAAAGACACAACCTTGCAAACTTAACCACATCCATGCAAGCAGACATGTGGCCCAAGAGCCTCAGGCACATCCCAACTGTTGTGGAAGGCTGAGACTGCAGATTGAGGGAAAGGCGGCAAATCGTCTGAAAATGGTCAGCAAAAATATTCTCCAATTTGTAGAGTCTATTATGGCCCCAATGATCTCGATTTTCTGAGTCAGAACCAAAGTTGACCTTCAGGTGTTTAGGATGAGACGCAGACAGTGTACTGTCAATGTATGAAAGGACTTTCTCTTTGGACCTGACTCTCAGTAACCAGTTGTCGAGGCATGGGCAGATGTGGAATCTTTCTTCTTGAGGTGCGCTGTCAGCATAACCATCCATTTGGGAAAAACCTGAGGGGCAGAAGGGAAGCACCATATACTGAAAGTGATGCTTTGCTATGACGAATCGAAGGAATTTTCTGTGGCTTGGCAAAATCGCCACATAAAGTGTCCTGAAAGTCCAGAGCAGGAAGCCAGTCATTCTGAGACAAGTTGGGGGTGACAGTTGATAGGAGTGACCACTGGAATCTCATGTATCTGATAATGTTTGTTGAGGCTGTGAAGGTCAAGTATGGGTCTTACCCCTCCCTTGGATATGGGTACCAGAATATATTGAGAAAAGAAGCCCTGACCCTGGAGTTCTAGTGGAACCTCCTCCACCGCTCTCGAAGTTAGCAGAGAGTAAACCTGCTTGAGGAGCAGTATCTCATGAGAGGGGTCCCTGAAAAGGGACGGGGAGGGCAGGAGGGAGGGAAGGGATGTAAAGGAACTGGATAGAATAGCCTTATCTGACAGTACTTAAGACCCAGCTGTCAACGGTGATTGAGCCCCAACCATTGTGAAAGCAAGCCAAACCGTCCCCAATCTGAGGGGATGGGGAGAAGGGAGCAATGACTGGAACACTGCTCTGGACCAATGAGTCAAAATGGGCTCCTGAGGAGTGCCAGGGGAAGGCATGTTGACTGGACAAAACCAGACCTGAATGCCACCTCTTCTGGGACCTATGCCCCTTTCTAGGGTAGTCCTACTGTTTCGGGGGAGGGAGAGGTTGCCCAATGTGTGTGGCAGATGATACTGGTGGTACCTCCATACTGCCAGCATATATGCAGGGTAGCCCTAGAGTTCTTGGAGTACAGAGACGTGTCCATCTTGTCCAAGACATTGTCGGCCACTGAAGGACATACCTTCTATGGCCAGTTCACATGGAGCATCCTATGGATTTCATAGAGGCCACTGGTATGGATAGGGCACCAGTGGCCAGTATGTGTTGGGCCAGGAACCCTCATCCTGACCATGAGACGACCACCAATTCTGCTATCCTCCAGTGTGGGTCAGACAGTGGAGAAGGAGAGGAGGAAGATCCCAACCTGGACATTGAGCAGTCCTGGGCTTCACGGGATAAAGGTGGAGCCAGCCTAGAAGGAGCGACTAACTAGTCTGACTTGGCCGATGCCCAGAATGATGATGGAACTGGTGCCAACACTGGAATCAGTACCACTGGCACCGAGTATGCCTCGGTTGTTTCCAGTGCCAGAAATAATGTTGTCCCCGAAGTTGGCAGCGGTACTAAGGTGACTGTTGGTGCTGAAGTGGAGGGCAGTGAGTGCCACTATCAGTGGTGCCGACAGCAGGAGTGCCAAAGAAGTCTCTTGTGCCAAGCCCTGTACCAGCTCCACTCCAATTAACTGTGGAAGGGAATCATTGGGGTGCGGTGTTGACAGACTTTCAGGCTCAGTGGCCTGCCCAGCCAACGAGGCTATCGTGATGTAGCCCTGGCAAACTTCTGGACCAGTGGTGGGGTTGAGACAGAAAAGGAGAGGAAGTCCATTGCTTCATGATGCACCACCAGAATGGAAACAGTGGGTGCTGGCATCACCCTTTGCTCTTGACCAGAATCAACAGATGCTGCAAGACCAAAACAGGACTCAGCGGTATGTATTCTCTGACCTCCCTGTGCAGTACTGGGGAGAAACTGATGGGACTTGCTCCATCCCGCATGCTGGCATTCACATTGTGCCAGCCACATGCCTTCTGGAGGATGCAGATGAGTCCACACGTAACCTAGAGCAACCTTGATCAGTCTTACGTGACCTTTTCCTCAGCACATTTGACCAGGACCTCTGTCTTTTCAGAGGCGCCAGTTCCAGACTGTAAAGTAGCAGCACTCTTGGAACGTGAGGGTGACCTCCGATCCAACACAAGCCTCAGTGCTGAAGCAGGCCTCATCTCTTGTTTGAGCAGATGCTGTTCTATATGAAGATCCCTGAGTCTGTTTCGTGAATGATTTGCAAATTGAACACGGCTCCTTGACGAGGGCTTCTACTAAGCACAGCAAGTATTGCGTGTAGCGATCATTGTTGGGGATTGCTCCCCCACACGAGAGACAGCGCTTAAACCCTGGTAAGGGCATCACCAAGGAAATACTTGAACTAAAGCAAACACTAAATCTAACATTATAAAGTACTAACTGACTATATACTACTAGAAAAAATCATGAAGAAATAGAGTAGTTGTGAGGTTAGGAACCACACAGAACACCAACTCTAGCCATCGACAGTAAGCAGGAAATAGGGGGAGAGTACGGGGGTGGGCAGGGCAGCACTGCCTCAGACAGCCAGGGAAGGGGCTATGGGCATGAGACAGAAGCCCATGAGACTTGTACTGTAAAAATTCTGTTAAACCACAGCCTCTTGGCATATGTTTAACTTCATGTACTATGAACATCCCACTGGCTTCTTTCCTAGATCGGAACATCCCATTGGCCTCTTTCCTAGAACCATAGAGGTTGTATGGTTTCTGCTAGGCAAAATTCTCCAGTTCTGGCATGCTGGGTGTGCATGCATCTAAGTGGAATACATGGCTGCATCTACTCAAGAAAGAACATGGCATTACTGGGATTCAGAGGGGTGTATGTATACAGATAAAAACATTTGGGCAGTGAAATTAAGCCCCAAACTAGGATTAGGATGCAGGGCTGTAGAACAGTCTCCCGCACTCATTGACTCCTGTTGCTACTCCACTTGTAGGGCTGAAGTGGATCAATGCCATTTAGACAATGTGTCAGTGCCACCAGACCTTGTGATCTCTTCCCTTGCTCACTTCCCTCACAGCTGCCCTCCTGCACCAGCTTATTTTGCATGGCAATCTCATCACATGGATGAAGGGGCCCCCCTTCTCAGGTCTCAGACCACAGCCCCAGCACAGTACTTGAGTCATGCAGAGGGTGTCTGTTGGCCTTACACACTTGGGTGAAATATACTCCTAGGTTTCGATCTAGGAAAGAGGCCAATGGGATGTTCATAGTACATAAAGTTAAACATATGCCAGGAGGCTGTGGGTTTAACAGAATTTTTACAGTACAAGTTGATAGGAACAAATGATGTCTGTGTAGTTGCGCTCTGGGTTTCATTAGTTGGCCACATTCAAAGGGAGCATAAGAAGAAGAATAAGGGACTACAGTTGGAACAACATATATATAATTCAATACTACAGATACATATATAGTAACATAGAAATAGATATTCTGGATCAGACCGATAGTCCATCTATTCCAGTATCTTCTCACTGACAGCAAACAGTACCAGATGCTTCAAAGGAAGCTGCAAGAATCTCTGCTGTAAGCAGTAGCGGGATAATCTGCCCCCAAGAAATGTATCCTTCAAACCCTCAATATTTAGATGCTGTCTCATAGCATGGAGAATGAAGGTTTCCCGCTCTTCCAAATTTTTTGTTTGGTATTTACTATTGGAACTCTTGATATTCTTGTTAATTCCTTTTGAATCCTGCTTTTCTCTTTGCCTGAAATGATCTATTGCAGCAATGAGTTCCACAGGCTAATAAACATCTGAGGCCACATGCTGAATCTGTGGAAAAGGGTTGGTCAGGGGAATCCTGGACCAACCCAGCTCGCTCTCCCCACGGAGAGGCTGTCTGCTCCCAGGATTCCCAATGCAATGTGCTTTTGCTCACTGACGGATTTTAAAGGCATGCTGCAATGGATGGAGATGCTGGAGCTTCGGAAAAAAAAAAAAGGTCACAAAAATCTTTTATAACGGAAAATGTTAGTCTAAAAAGAGGGATCACTACTAGCTCCCTCTCTAAAATACTATTAATTTTTTATATACTTTTATCATGCCTCCTCTTATTTATCTCCTCTCTAAGAGGATCAGAATCTTTGAATCTCTTTTCATTTGAATGTTTTGTCATGCACCTAATGATTCTTATCATTCAGCTCTATGGACCAGAGTTCTGAATTCTCTCCAATTCCTTTCTGAGATAGAGAGACGAGCGCTGAACACCACATTCTTGGTGAAGGTATAACACTGATTTATATAAATGGCATTTTAATAGTTCCAGTATTTTCTTTCATTTCATTCTTTATGCAACCTAACATCATTTCATTTTTTTTCATTTGCTTCATATTAAGCAGCGGCCTACATTAAAGAATTAAAATTCTTTAAAAACATTATTTTAAAAATATGTAAGCTATTGGTTGCCTAACTATGCACAACTAATTAGATGTACAAACCTACTCCTTAGACATACACACTGAGCAATATTAAAAAGAAATTTTTAGCCCTTAATTTCTAAATTTGTTATATGAATAAACATATGTAAATAATGTAAATAAAACCCCAAATTACTTTTTGTTTGCTGGTCTTCTTACCTTTATACAACATTCAAATATTACCTTTTTGTTGAAATGTGATTACAATCTAGAAGTGCAAATCAGTACTGGAAAATCTTCTCTTGTTTTAAAAATGCATGTAAATTATCATTTTCCCCACAACTTTTTGTTCCTACACACATGGTCTGTCTTAATAACAACGGTGACAGTTGATTATGGCAGCAAAACTTACAGTTCATTTCATCAACTTCACAATTGGTTAAAATTTCCATTCCACACAACTCAGTAATTAAATTCCAACAGAGAAGACCTTTCACTATGCTCATCAGAAAACATGCAATGAATCCAAGAAAATCCTTGATACCTAGATAACAATTTGTACACAAGACACATCTATAGCAGTTATGACACATCAGTAGTAAAGTAAAACAACAGTTATATAGCTTAACAAGCCTTGAAGCACTGCTGTTTTTTGTTGTACATAACAGTGGTTAAAAAATTCATGAATTAATTCTTATATTATTTTGGGGGCCAGAGTTACCCTTTTCATATACATATGTATAGCGCTGGCATAATGGTGTCTGTTTATGGTCTCCAGGCACTACTGAAATACCCAGATAAGTTTCATATTATTATTTGAGTAAGAAGATGCAATAAGTAAAGAACTATATCAACTACAGATATCGGTTTCTGAATCACCTCAAAAAAATAAAAGGAAAAAATATATTATGAAGTCTACTTTTAAATTTCAGCTTCCAGAATATGAATATCAGTTGACCATTCAATGAGAATTGTATGTTCCTGTTGTTCCATAATGAAGGTATTAAAAAAACCCAAGAAGATATCTTCAAGCCTCCTGACTTCATAACTTCCATTTTCTAAAATAATAATAATAGATATCCAGCAGCCTTCCAAAATTACACATATGTAAATAAAATCACTTTTTAATTGGAAGAAAATCCAGATAATAAAACATATAAAATATGCGACTGTCTTAAGGCATGAAACAAAACCACATTTTTTAAATATACAACTAGTTCCCTAACATATGGGTTACCATGCCCCTGGCCCAAAAGACGAAACGAAAAAATATTTGAAAAAATTTCCAAGGCTATGATGGAAAAAGGCCACACCAGGGACTCAGTGCAGTGCAGAGTGAAAGTTAAGGAGCTCAGACAAGCCTACGAGAAAACCAAAGAAGCAAACGGAAGGTCCAGGGCAGGGCCGAAAACATGCCGCTTCTACGCTGAGCTGCATACAATTTTAGGGGGCTGCGCCACCACTACCCCACCCCTGTCCATGGATTCCGAGGTGGGGGTTGTAATCTCAACCATGGCTAAGGATTCTGTGGAGGGGGAAGATGAGGAGGAGGAGAAAGAGGAGGATGAGCTTGCAGAGAGCACACAGCACTCCGTTAGCCCCAACAGCCAGGAGCTTTTCCTCACCCAGACGGAATTACCCTCCCAGCTCTCCCAAGCTATGCCACTAGCCCAGACAGTGAAGCCATGGAAGCGACCTCTGGTGAGTGTACCTTTGTAAATATAAAACATGGTTTAAAAGCATGAGTTTTTTAATGATTTATTTGCCATGAGGGCTTGGGATGCATTCGTGGCCAGTAAAGTTACTGGAAAAGTTTGTTAACATGTCTGGGGATGGAGCGGAAATCCTCCAGGGACATCTCCATGAAGCGCTCCTGGAGGTACTCCAAAAGCCTTTGCAGAAGGTTTCTGGGCAACACAGCCTTGTTCCGTCCACCATGGTAGAACACTTTACCACGTCATGCATGTAGCAAGTAATCGGGTATCATTGCATGACAAAGCATAGCTGCGTATGATCCCGGTGATTGCTGGCACTCAAGAAACATCCGTTCTTTATCTCACTGTGTTATCCTCAGCAGAGTGATATCGTTCATGGTAACCTGGTTGAAATTCAGGAATTTAATTAAGGGGACAGAGATGGCCATTTTCCTACTGGGCTGTTGCTTAAAAGAAATCCTTCCTTGCACGTAGTCAAGCGGGGGGAGGGGAGGAAGGATAGTGCTGAACTTCTTTGTGTTTGGCTAGCAGGAATCTTCCCAGCTACCAGCCACGCGGTGGGGGGGGGGGGAAAGGAGGGTGATTAGCAGTGATCTTCCATGATACCAGCCATACGGTGGGGGGAGGGGTAAAGCAATCATCCTAGAGAATTGGATGGGGGGGTTGGTTTCTGCTGCTGCATGTTAATAGGAAAGCAGCATCAGAGGGCACTGTGTATATGAAGGCTGGAGAAGCCGAAAGACAATGGCTTACCATGGCCGCATGCAAGCTGAATTCTGAGGCCTGGACCTGTGTCTGTGAGATCTGTAACACCAGAGCCGCAGGTACTCAATATTAAGATGCAAAACGCGACCATGTAGTGAAATCACATGTGCTATGTAAGGTGAATAGTGTTGTTCACTGTGAAAGAGTATAACCATTGTTCTGTAAAATGTATCTTTTTAAATACTTCTCTCCCTTTTTTCCCTCCCTCATGCAGCTGCACATTTTTCAAGTCTCCTTACTCCATCCCGAAGGCTATCTCAGATAAGGCAGAGGAAAAAAAAGACGCGAGATGAAATGTTCTCGGAAATCATGGAAGTAACCTGCAATGAAAGAGCTCATCTGAATGAGTGGAAGGACGTGGTAGCAAAGTACAGGAAAGATGCCAGTGAACGTGAGGACAGGAGGGACCAACATGAGAATAGGAGGGACACTCGAGATGAGAGGTGGCAGCAGGAAGATCAGAGGTGTAGGCAGGAAGATCAGCGGTGGTGGGATGCAACGCTGGAGCTGCTGTGTGATCAAACTGATATACTCTGACGTCTGGTGGAGCTTCAGGAAGAGCAGCGGGGTCACAGAGTGCCGCTGCAGCCCCTGTGTAACCACCCTCACCCCTCACTATGTTCCATATCTTCCTCACCCAGACGTGTAAGAACGCGTGAGAGAAGGCTTCGTGCACCCGCCCACTCCACCTCCATGGACAGTCCAACCAAAAGGCTGTCATTACATTGAAATGTGTTTAATGGCCTTTTCCTTCCCTCCTATCCTCCTCCCAAACCACACCCGGGATACCTTGTCAGTTCTCTGCTTCTTTTTATAATGACTTTTTAATAATGAATACATGATTTTTAAACAATAGTGACTTTATTTCCTTAAGCAAGCTGTAATCGAATGGGGAGGGTGGGTTGCTTACAGGGAAGGAGTCAATAAAAGGGGGGGTTCATGAAGGGGAAACAAACATAGCAGTCACACCATACCCTGGCCCGTGATGAAACTCGTTTTCAAAGCTTCTCTGATGCGCACCGCTTCGTGGTGTGCTCTTCTAATCGCCCTGGTGTCTGGCTGCGCGTAACACTGCTCTACAGCCAAAATGCTTCTGAAATAAATGTAGTCCAACTTTACTAATTCTGGGTCACTGAGAACGAAAATGATGCTTAAAATTGTTGATTGGCTCTAGTTTTCAAGATATGCTATTGGGTCAGTATATACGACCCTTGACTTGGGAATGGTGGAGGATAAGTGAGTTATAAAAGGGAAAGGATCTCAATTTAAACCAGAAATGACTAAAATACATCTTTGACTGGATCTATGAATAAATCTATGATTGGGTTTGGACAGTACTTGCTTTTTAGGCAAAACAATGAATGATGCAATCTGAAGCTGATATTGCGTCATACATGATATGAATTGCGTCATGTTATTCCTAGACGTCATGGATGATGTAATCATAACGAAGCTTACATCACTCTGCTGAACAAATTGCCCTATATCAGCTCTAGAAATCATACAGTGTCGTGCTCTCTTATTTGTCAGTGTTTGATTTTGCAAAGGGACACATTTCTGTTTAGCCAAAGTGAGCAGAGATGCCTCGTACTTGTGTGAACAGTGCAGATAACTTCTGCTGTGTTTGTGGTGAAGTGACTTTTGCATCACAAAAGCGCAGTATAACCACTATGGTTAAGAAAGCCTATCACCTTTCTTTTGGCTGCAAAATTGGAGATCAGGACAAGAGGTGGGCCCCACACATATGCTGCAACACTTGTGCAACAAATCTTGGCCAGTGGTTGAACAGGAAAAGGACATCTATGCCTTTTGCAGTGCAATGGTTTAGAGAGAGCCAACAGATAATACCAGCAATTGTTACTTCTGCATGGTGCCTCCAGTTGTGAAAGGTATGTCAAAGAAGACAAAGTGGACTGTGCATTATCCAAACATTCCATCAGCTATATGCCCAGTACCCCACGGAGGACTGCCGGTTCCTGATGCACCAGAATCATTCTCACTTGAGTCAGACGAAGAAGAGGAAGAGGATGAAACTTCTGGTCCTGAACCATCAATGTCACAGGACCCACATTTTCTCCCATCCTCCTCCTCTGAACCACACCTCATAACACAAGGTGAAGTGAATGACCTTGTCAGGGATTTGGAACTACCCAAGAGTAAGGCAGAGCTGTTGGGCTCCAGACTACAGCAGTGCAATCTCCTGGCAGGCTATCAGGGCAAATGGAGCCCATCAATGCTTGCAGACTATTGCTGGACAGTGATAAGAGATGCTCCATTTAATGAATACAAGAGACAAGCCAAGAAGCGCCGAGTAGACACTGAATAGGACTAAACTATGTACAGAATAGTTTTTTGCCTTTTGTTTCATAATAAATTTTATTTATATAACCCTTTTGTTGATTTTTGAAGTGTTACATAAACAGGACAGGTGAAATATTATCATGTAAAGCAACCATAAACACATGAAAAGACCTAGGTTTACAATTTATGATTAAAACTCTACTATCTACACGATATACATACACATAAAATGTAAAAACTTAAATATCTTAGAAACAGCAGTCAATCAGTTGTTTTAATTGCCATATTTGAATTCAGCATATCAAAATACATAATAAATATCACATTTTATCTCTGAAGCAGACGACTTCTCAAAAATTGTAGACCAGTGTAATCAGCGGCCAGGTGATTTGCCTCAGCCTCCCACTCGGCCATAAAGGTCTCCCCCTTACTCTCACACAGATTGTGGAGCACACAGCAAGCAACAATAACAATGGGGACATTGGTTTGGCTGAGGTCTGAGTGAGTCAGTAATATGCGCCAGCGCGCCTTTAAACGGCCAAATGCACATTCTACCACCATCCTGCACTTGCTCAGCCTGTAGTTGAACAGCTCCTGACCACTGTCCAGGCTGCCTGTGTATGGCCTCATGAGCCATGGCATCAAGGGGTAGGCTGGGCCCCCCAGGATAACTATAGGCATTTCAACATCCCCAACTGTTATTTTCTGGTCTGGGAAGTAATTCCCTTGCTGTAGCATTTTAAACAGAGCAGTGCTTCTGAAGACGTGAGCGTCATGAACCCTTCCTGGCCATCCCACGTGGATGTTGGTGAAACTTCCCTTGTGATCCACCAGTGCTTGCAGCACCATTGAAAAGTACCCCTTGCGGTTTACGTACTGGGTGCCCTGGTGCTGCGGCGCCAAGATAGGGATATGAGTTCCATCTATCGCCTCACCACAGTTAGGGAATCCCATTGCAGCAAAGCCATCCACTATGACCTGCACATTTCCTAGAGTCACAACCTTTCGTAGCAGCAGCTTAATGATTGCATTGGCTACTTGCATCACAGCAGCCCCCACAGTAGATTTGCCCACTCCAAATTGATTCCCGACTGACCAGTAGCTGTCTGGCACTGCAAGCTTCCAGAGGGCTATTGCCATTCACTTCTCCACTGTGAGGGCTGCTCTCATCTTGGTATTCTGGTGTTTTAGGGCAGGGGAAAGCAAGTCACGAAGTTCCATGAAAGTGCCCTTATGCATGCGAAAGAGTCGCAGCCACTGCAACTCGTCCCACACCTGCAAAACTATGCGGTCCCACCAGTCTGTGCTTGTTTCCCGGGCCCAAAATCAGCATTCAATGGCTAGAACCTGCCCCATTACCAGCAGGATCTCCAAAGCGCAGGGGCCCACGGTTAGAGATAATTCTATGTCCATGTCCTCATCACTCTCGTCACCGCGCTGCCGTAGCTGCCGCCTCCTCCTCACCTAGCTTTGCAGGTCCCGGTTCAGCATAGACTGCATGAGAATGAGCGAGGTGTTTACAATGTCCAAGATTGCGGTATTGATCTGAGCAGGGTCCATGCTTGCTGTGCTATGGCATTTGCACAGTTCACCCAGGAAAAAAGACGCAAAATGGTTGTCTGCTGCTTTCACGAAGGGAGGGGTGAGGCTGTACCCAGAACCACCTGCGACAATGTTTTTTGCCCCATCAGGCACTGGAATCTCAACCCAGAATTCCAAGGGGCGGGGGAGACTGCGGGAACTATGGGATAGCTACCCACAGTGCAACGCTCCAGAAATCGACACTAGCCTCGGACCATGGATGCACACCATCGAATTAACGTGGTTAGTGTGGCTGCGTGCACTCGACTTTATACAATCTGTTTTACAAAACCGGTTTATATAGAATCGGAATAATCCCGTAGTGTAGACGTACCCTCATACAGCCTATGATCAAGATTCCTTAAAATAAGGAACATACATAGCGTATCTTCCTTCTAAATGGGCCTTTAAGAAGATGCTGACACCATCAAAGAACCTAAGGCCAGTCTACACTAGAAACATTTCCTGGTATATTAATGTTGCTTGTTGTGATTATTAAAATCATATTCTTATAACAGCATCCCTTGCTGGTATAAGCTACATCCACACTAAGAGCGTTTAGTTATACTCCTTGGTAGCCTATCAATCTGATGATGACAAATCTGTGCAGATCATCTATTCTTGGTCTCATAGTATGCCCTCTGATGACTATACAAGCCAATTCTGGAGGTGCACATTTTGTTGCAGATGGTGCATGGGAAGTTCGCGGTCAGTGGGTTGTGCGCTGCTGATGCTCTGTGATGTCGTTCGCGTGCCTCTTGTAGACGTCGGCAGCGGTCTTCAAAGGTGATGCAGGTATTTCTAACTGTTGCACACCACTGTGTTCTGTCGCTGGCAGCATCCTTAAGGTCCCTAGGTTTGACACTGCTGAACTGCAGATTGGATTTGATGGTGTCCTTGTAACGTTTCCGTGGACGACCTATATGCCGGATGCCCTGGGAGAGCTCACCATACAGAAGCTGGCGGGGGATTCTGTTGGCATCCATGCAGCTGACATGACTGGTCCAACATAGCTGTGACTTCATGATCATCATTTCGATGCTTGTCATCAGGGCTCTCTCAAGGACCTCAAGATTGGGCACTGGCAAACATTTTAAGTCTAGACAAGGCTGAGGTAGGATGCTGACTGTTAAAAAGAGCCAGGCTTCCTGTTTCTCTGAATAATAGGAGGCTGGGTGGCAACACCATAGACAGTGTTATTCAGAGGAAGGAGCCTGGCATGGAAAACTAAACCCCCATGTTGGGCAGTCATGCTAGAAAATGATCCCCAGAGAGGTAACTGCTGGGATTCAGTCATTCCTTTCTGGGTCCCGTAGTGAACCATGACTCTGATGGATCCAAAATGAAAGGCAATGATGGGAAAAGCAGTGTCCTCAGAGACCCCTTGAATCTAAAACGAGTTCAGACAAAGAACCTGTAGATGATTACCCCATTCATTATTTACTGTACACTATTCAAACCCTGCTCTGAAGACAGAATTACTAATTTCCTCATGAGCTCTTCTATGCTGCTCCTGACTATAATATTCAAGTGCTTCATAAACAATTTATTTTCACAACAACTCTATAATATAAGGGGGTGGTATTATTCCCATTTTACAGATGAGGAACTGAAGCTTAAGTATCCACTAATTCTTGGTGCCTATTTCAGACACCTGAGGCATCAGTAATTAACATTATATTTTAGATACCACTTTATACATTAAAAATACAGCTCTCTTTGGCTTAGGATGCAGCTGTGAGTGTCCAGCACTATATCAGATCCCAGGGTCTCAAGTCAGGCACCCAGAAAATGAGGAATACACAAAGAGTGATCACCTGTGAAAAGTATGTAAGAACTCTGTGGCAGAGGCAGGAGTAGAATCCAGTGCACCAAGACAACATCTGACTGCCTTAACCAGGAGACCACCCCTTCTCTTCCCGCAATACCCTGCATCATTCATTATGTACCCTCCAACTTCTGCAGAAAATGAGGCAATGGCTCATCTTGTGCACTGAATGAGGCAGAGGTGCTATGGAAAAAATAGCATGGGATCATGCAATTAAAAACTATATCATAACATATGCACAAGGAAACTGAATTAAGGTTGCACAGGCAACCTTAAATTCTGACATTTCCTAACTTTCAAGTTCTTGAACCTTAGTAATGTTCTTTTAATATTGTTTTTTTAAACCATGTAAATAGATATTAAACATATTGAGTGGTTTTGAAAGCTAGTGTCAGTCCTTGCTCACATGCACAGGGTTATACCATGGCCAGGCCCAGGTTTGGATCCCTATTCACCTTTACCTGGAACATCTTACAAGGCTTACTTGGCTTTACATTAGTTTTGCCCTCTCCCTGACTGGCAAAACTTTCATAATGTGCTGTGTGCACATGAGGAGTCTGCACAAGACATAGCTACAGCAGCACAGTCATGTAGACACCAAAAGGTATTTTGTCTGAGATTTCATGTCAAACATGTGAGTCAGAGTCCATTTTAATAGGAGTATTTACGTCTTATCCGGTGTTTTATGGGAGAACCCAAGCTAGAGAGGTTTTGGAACCAGCAGGTAATTTTGACTTCCTGCATAGCGGTAGACTTACTGAGGATCATTGGCACAAAGAGACCTCACAATAGGTAAGCCTGACTGTCCACCATGCGGAAAAGATAGGCTGGGCCTGAAGTTTTTTGGGTTTAAATACAGTTGGGCCTGGGAAAGTTTACACTAAAGAACCATGTCTTGAAATTTTATTATCCTCAAAAGTAAGGTGCCATTGGCAATATGAGGATTTAGGGTTATTTATTTTATTGAGTTTACAGATAAGTAATAAACTTGATGTATCAATCTAAAATCACTTACTGAGTTGTTTCATATTCAGAATGCAATACTTTTAGTTCGCTATTTTTAACAACTCACTACAATAATCTGATATAGAGGTTGCTAAAACGAAATCCCTGAGGACTAAAAATATACATCACATACTTCTCTACTCCTCGTATGTTTGGGAAAGAAGGTGGAATTTATTCTCAGATTTTACTGCTGACGTCACTAAGCAGGACACAGTCTTAAATCAGGGTGGATATATGCTGTAAAGATTGACTGATTTCTGCCATACAGATTGACTATTTTTTCTAAATATTATCTCTAAGGCCAAGAGACAGATTTTTATAAAGCACTTTTGGATTTTTTCTTCAGGGACAAAATTCTGCTTTGAGACACTTATCTAATCATAGCAGCTAGGATAAAAAAAAAATGCTGCTGATCTACCAGTATACTGAATTTCAGAGCAACCTGGAAATTAAAATCCACCGATCCAAAAGAACCAGTATGATAATAGCCAGGCAGAAAATCCATGAGATTCTGCAAAATTTCTTCCATACATGGTATCCACTAAGCCACTAAAAGTGTAAGTAATAGCACTATTAGCAATCTCTTAATTATGCCCAAATAATATAATCAACTTATCTGTGATAAATATGCCCAGGTTTTTTACTATGTTATTCAGCCAGTTTGCTAAATTTGCTGTGAAAGGCTGCTATTCAGGTGCTCAACAACTGATTTATTGCCTTTGTAACTCGTGATCTTGAGCTGCCTCCTTTGTATTAATTGCTTCGGTGTAGTTCAGAATATTGGCCAGCAGATATCTTTATTTGTAATAGCTGTATACTGTTAGTGGGGACAGACATTCTCCTTAGAAAGATTATTTTTCTAGATATTAATTGTTTTTAATGGTGATTAAACTACTGGCACTGCACAGCAGAGCTAATGAATCCAAAACACATTAGGAAAGGTTTCCGCTACCTGACAAATGTAGCATATAGTATTTCTTATGCTCACTATGGATCTCAAGTTTGGCCTGAGGTTACGTTACTTCGTTTAAAAAAAAAAAACAATTGGATATGCTTCGTGTAAAAATGTATAATGGTGTACAATTCAACAAAACACATAACTATGTGCAAGACATTTTAAAGAATGAATAATCGCATGCCTATATACTTCACTGGGACTACTCACATGTTTAAAGTTAAGCGTGAGTGTAAGTGCTTTGCTGGATAGAAATGGGATCAAATTAAGCACACACTTAAGTCCACTGCTGAATCAGGACTGCAGTGCACACAAGTAAAAGCATTATTTTTTATTTTATATATAAACAATATACATATATTACCAATAATGATACCATCTCACAGAGTTGATGTGGAAATAAATTCAAAAACATTTGTGAAGCACTCAGCTCCTCATTCTAGTCATAAGCACCATAAAAAAGCCCATGAGGAAATTAATAACTCTGTATTCGGAGCAGGTTTGAAGTGTGTGCTGTAAATAAGGCCTAGGGCCATACACTGAAAATGAGGAGAAAACTAAATACTGAACAGCTGCTTATTCAGTGAATATGGTCCATCCTGTGCACAGAATAAGGCAGGAATCCCATGACCATGTAATTAAAGACTATTTTAATACATATTCATAATTTCATAGAATCTAAGGCCAGAAGGGACATTGTGATCATCTAGTCTGACCTCCTGTATAGCACAGGCCATGAAACTCCCCCAAAATAATTCCTAGAGCAGATCTTTTAGGAAAAAACATCCAGTCTTGATATAAAAATTGTCAGTGATGGAGAATCCACCACAACCCTTGGTAAATTTTTCCAGTGGTTAATTACTCTCACCATTAAAAATTTATGCCTTATTTACAATCTGAATTTCTCTACTTTCAACTTCCAGCCATTGAATCATGCTATAACTTTCTCTGTTAGACAGAGGAGCCCATTATTAAATATTTGTTCCTCATGTAAGTACCTATAGCTTGTAATTAAGTCACTCCTTAAAACTTCCCTTTGTTAAGCTAAACAGATTGAGCTCCCTGAGTTCATCACTAGAAGGCATGTTTTCTAATCCTTTAATCATTCTCAGTGCTCTTCTCTGAACCCTCTCCAATTTATCACCATTCTCCGTGAATTGTGGGCACCAGAATGAGAGACAGTATTCTTGCAGCAGTTGCACCAGTGCCAAATACCAAAGTAAAATAACATTTCTACTCCTACTTGAAATTTCCCTGTTTATGTATCCCAGGATCGCATTAGCTCTTTTGGACACAATCACAGAGCGGGCTCATTTTCAGCTGATTATCCACTATGACCTTCAAATCTTTTTTGGAATCACTGCTTCCCAAGATAAAGTTCTCCATCCTATAAGTATGGCCTACATTATTTGTTTACAGATGTACACTCTGATATTTAACTGTATTAAAACATATTGTTTGCTTGTTCCCAGTTTACCAAGCACCTAGAGTGCTCTGAATCAGTGACCTGTCCTCTTCCTTATTTACCGCTCCCCCAGTCTTTCTGCCATCTGCAAACTTTAATTCTCTATCAATCGAATCCCGCATCAGCGACTCCATTGTTTCCCCTGGGATCGATGTCAGGCTCACAGGCATATATTGCCCAGGTCACCCTGTTTACCCTTTTTAAAAGTTGACACACTAGCTTTCTTCCAGTGTTCTGGAATGTCCTCAGTGCTCCAAGACTTATTGGCCAGCAAGTTCCTTAGCCAGCTCTTTTAAAACTCTTGGATGCAAGTTATATGGACCTACTGATTTAAAAATGTCTAACCTTAGTAGCTTCTGTTTAACATTCTCCAGTGATACTAGTACAAAGGAAAAGGTATTACCATAAGATGAGACTGCATCATCTGTTTTCCCCAAAATACAGAAGAGAAATATTTATTGAATGCTTCTGTCTTTTCTTCATTATTATTGATAATTCTACCATTTGGATCTCGTAATGGACAAATACTGTTAGGATTTTTTTTGTTCCTAATACATTAAAATTATCTCCTCCTTATATTGCTTAACTCTTCTGGCTATGGATTTCTCCTTGTGCCCTTGGCTTTCCTTATAAATGTTCTACTATTCCTAATTTCTGATTTGTATTAATTACTATCTACTTCTCCTTTCTTCCATTTGTTATATATTTATTATTATTATTAACCTGCACAAGGGGGCCAACTTAAGGTTGTAGAGGCAACTTTAATTCTGGCATTTTGAGTGCTTGACTTCGCAACCTTAAAGTTCTTTTAATGGAGAGTGTGTGTATGTAATTTCCTAGGATTTTAATAAAGTAAACTGAACGCCCCCCTAAATTCCATCATGTACGATTGTACTGATGCCCATGTGGATCACCAGCAGTTGGACTCTTCAAATCCATACAATAGACCTCTGCCATCTGAGTTAACACAGTAACTGACAGCAGTAGTAGATTGCCACCCTTCATGTGCACAAGCCATTATGTTGGCATTAGTCCTTCATCTTGCCAGTGGATTTCACAGACGTTTTCAGACAGCAGAAAAATGACACTCAGGAATCTTGTGTTCCATTCCACCAACTGGAGAGGAGTGTGCGCTAGCGGCCACAGACTTTTCTGTCCCTGTTCCCCACAAGCCCTATCCCTTCTGTCTACCTTGTACCCTCCAGTTTGTCCTTGTGCCAGCTCTCTCGCTTCCTCCATCCAAAGCTCCTCATCCAATTTTTCCCCATACTATCCTACCTCCTCATCCCAGTCCCCTCACTAAACTAGAACCAGTTTCTCTTGTGAGACTCTTTATCCAGATCCAGTCCCAATCTCTTCCCTCCAAATTCTCCACATTGACTCTCAATTCACCCTGCTGTCCCAGTCTCCTGTCCTCCTCTTTTCCCCACCACCCAGTACCAGTCTTCCCTCCCACGTCTTGTCCGTCAGGTGCCTTCTTCCACCTCCTCCTCCATGTTGTCTGGGGTGCCCACAGAGGGAGCACTGGGAGCACAGGAGAGAACCTTTCTTCTCTCAGTTCCTTTATCTGGTGCCACAGTGGCCTCCAGCAGTCAGGAAGAGCAACTGAAGGTACAGTCCTGTTCAGCCCTGGAGACTTGGATTGGAGTCAGCCCAGTGCAGATGGAATTTTTGGAGAATTTAGCTACCAAACTCTAACAAGTCTCTACTGAGCATGAGCAAACTATGATTATTTCAAAGGGACAGCAAAAGGTTCATCTCACACATCCCTGTCAACATCAACTCCCTGCTTCAAAGCACGAGTGATACAACTCTCAAGTAAACTATTGTAAGATTTTTTTTTTTCAAACATGGACAAAACAATGTATTTTCCCCTCATCAGGGTCCTATAATGGAAAATGTTAGGCAATCTTAAGTACAGTTATCACTAACAGAACCACCTCTAATCATTCCTGTTATTTCTCAAGCAAATGCAGCAGTTAAGATTGCAATTACAATGCCAGTAAAAGGTTCACTAGGATTGCATGTGACCAAAACAGAATATAATTTCATCCTCTATCCCTTTTTAAGTCTGTTAGTTTATGTTTACTATAGGCAAAGATGATAGCGATGCCCACAGTTCAGGTTGCCTAACACTTCCTATTTTAAAACCCTGTTTTCAGTTGTTTATAACTTTACCAAACAAACTATATAGTATATGATTTTGTAATTAAGGACTACCATTATGTAAATGCAGAAGGGAACCAAATTAAAGTTTCATGGGCAACCTAATACTGGCCTTTCCTAAGGTTTGGAGTGTTTGACTCTGTATGCTTAACATTCTTTTAATGTGTTTTTTTTTTTTATTGCACACGTGTCCTGTCAAAATTTTCGCTTGCTTAGTTTCCTGGCTAGAAAACAGTCAGAAAGTCAGCTGCTGTTAGAGGTTGAGAAGTGTAAAAAGGAAAATGGTAGCCTCAAGATGTTTACAGACTAGAACCCCCACTCAGGAGTAGCTTAGAAGTGTTGGGAGTCAGCACGGAACAATAGTTGGAATGATTGTCAGCTTGTATAGTGTAGCAAGAGAAACCCAAAGTTATCCTTTGAAAGATAGTAGATAATCTGCAAAAATGAAACAAAAAAACCTCAAAAACCTCAAATACGTTGTCATTCATGACACTGACTGAGTTAAAGTGCAAAACACTTATAATTAATAACTATATTGCTAGCAGTGTTTTGAAAAATATACTACATTAACAATGGAGCAGAGTATTTTCATATTCAGGACTGAACAGTCATCCAGATTTATCAGCCCATTAACTTTATAAACATAGCATTAGCTGCAGTTTAGGTGTGATGTGGTGAATCTGTAATGAGAAATTCCTTGGGTGGCATTTTATAATTAAATATCTCATGAACCATTTGTAAGGTCAACACAGATTAATGTGAGATGTCAGGCAAAGTCACTGTGTGAATTTCTAAAGAATTCTATTCTCACAGACTGGAAATATCACAATTAATAGATATTTTCTAAAATATAGTATAACATGATATATGCATTTTATATAATTTTAAAAGAACTTACAATATTAAGTTAACAGGTTGCCAAAATAAATTTATTACTTTTAATGTGCTAGTCTCAATTTAAGGGTGTGTGTGAAATATTCTATATTTTGGCTACATATTGTTTTTTTCATTCCTTTACTTTTGAAAAATTCACAGTATATAACTTCTCTAGAAATACACCATGATATAAAAAATATATAGATTAGCCAAGCTGTGATAGGGATGGCCTCTGCAGCTCCTCCTTCTGGCCCTCTATGGCACTATTCACCCTGCCTCAGTTCCTGCTTCCCTCACCCAACTCATGGGGAAAATCTCCTAGGTAGTAATCTCTAGAGAGGGAGCACCTGTGTCATAAACAGATAGCTAGGGGCCATTACAGTTGGTGAAGCAGCAATGGGAGGGGTTTACGCCTTCTCCAGGAACTAACATTCTGGACTTTGTAAGCAACCTACAAAGCACCCTCCGACACTCTTTAGCCCTTGCTAGAGAGAACCTAAAGGATGCTCAAGAAGAGCAAAAGGCCTGGTATGACAGACATGCCAGAGAACGTTCCTTCAAGGTAGGAGACCAGGTTATGGTCTTGAAGGCACAACAGGCCCATAAGATGGAAGCATCATGGGAAGGGCCATTCACGGTCCAAGAGCGCCTGGGAGCTGTAAACTACCTCATAGCATTTCCCAATTCCTCACTAAAGCCTAAAGTGTACCATGTTAATTCTCTCAAGCCTTTCTATTCCAGAGACTTACAGGTTTGTCAGTTTACAGTCCAGGGAGAGGATGCTGAGTGGCCTGACGGTGTCTACTATGACGGGAAAAAAGACGGTGGCGTGGAAGAGGTGAACCTCTCAACCACCCTGGAACGTCTGCAGCGGCAACAAATCAAGGAGCTGTGCACTAGCTTCGCCCCATTGTTCTCAGCCACCCCAGGACGGACTGAATGGGCATACCACTCCATTGATACAGGTAATGCTCACCCAATCAGAACCCCACCCTACCGAGTGTCTCCTCATGCCCAAGCTGCTATAGAACGGGAGATCCAGAACATGCTACAGATGGGTATAATCCGCTCATCTACCAGTGCATGGGCATCTCCAGTGGTTCTGGTACCCAAACCAGATGGGGAAATACGCTTTTGCGTGGACTACCGTAAGCTAAATGCTGTAACTCGTCCGGACAACTATCCAATGCCACGTACCGATGAGCTATTGGAAAAGTTGGGACGTGCCCAGTTCATCTCTACAATAGACTTAACCAAGGGGTACTGGCAAGTACCGCTAGATGAACCTGCCAAGGAGAGGTCAGCATTCGTCACCCATGCGGGGGTGTATGAATTCAATGTCCTTCCTTTCGGCCTTCGAAATGCACCCGCCACCTTCCAGAGGCTGGTAGATGGTCTACTAGCTGGACTGGGAGAATTTGCAGTTGCCTACCTCGATGATGTGGCCATTTTTTCAGACTCCTGGCCCGAACACCTACTACACCTGGAAAAGGTCTTTGAGCGCATCAGGCAGGCCGGACTAACTGTTAAGGCCAAAAAGTGTCAAATAGGCCAAAACAGAGTGACTTACCTGGGGCACCAGGTGGGTCGAGGAACCATAAACCCCCTACAGGCCAAGGTGGATGCTATCCAAAAGTGGCCTGTCCCAAAGTCAAAGAAGCAGGTCCAATCCTTCTTAGGCTTGGCCGGATACTACAGGCGATTTGTACCACACTACAGCCAAATCGCTGCCCCACTGACCGACCTGACCAAAAAGACCCAGCCAAATGCAGTTAAGTGGACTGATGAGTGTCAAAAGGCCTTTACCCAGCTTAAGGCGATGCTCACGTCTGACCCTGTGCTCAGAGCCCCGGACTTTGACAAGCCATTCCTAGTAACCACGGATGCATCTGAGCGTGGTATAGGAGCAGTGCTCATGCAGGAAGCAACAGATCACAACTTCCATCCTGTCGTGTTTCTCAGCAAGAAACTGTCTGAGAGGGAAAGTCACTGGTCAGTCAGTGAAAAGGAATGCTATGCCATTGTGTACGCCCTGGAAAAGCTACGCCCATATGTTTGGGGACGGCGGTTCCAACTACAAACTGACCATGCTGCACTAAAGTGGCTTCATACTGCCAAGGGGAACAACAAGAAACTTCTTCGTTGGAGTTTAGCTCTCCAAGATTTTGATTTTGAAATTCAGCACATCACAGGAGCTTCTAACAAAGTAGCTGATGCACTCTCCCGTGAGAGTTTCCCAGAATTCAGTAGTTAAAAAGTGTTCTTAAAATGTAGAAGTCTGTTAGTTATATACTTAGGGGTATGTAAAGGTGCATGTGTTGTATTAATCTGTTTATTTTAAAGTTCTAGAAGGAAATCGCCGCCAGTGAGCTTCCCCACTGTCTGCAATTTGGGGGGCGTGTCATAAACAGATAGCTAAGGGTTAATGTCTCTTCCACCTGAAGCACCTGACCAGAGGACCAATCAGGAAACCGGATTTTTTCAACTCTGGGTGGAGGGAGTTTGTGTCTGAGTCTTTTGTCTGCCTGCCTGCTTTCTCTGAGCTTTGGAGAAGTAGTTTCTACTTTCTAGTCTTCTGTTTCTAAGTGTAAGGACAAAGAGATCAGATAGTAAGTTCTATGGTTTCTTTTCTTTGGTATTTGCATGAATATAAGTGCTGGAGTGCTTTAATTTGTATTCTTTTTGAATAAGGCTGTTTATTCAATATTCTTTTAAGCAATCGACCCTGTATTGTATCATCTTAATACAGAGAGAACATTTGTATGTATTTTTCTTTCTTTTTATATAAAGCTTTCTTTTAAGACCTGTTGAAGTTTTTCTTTACTTCAGGGAAATTGAGTCTGTACTCACCAGGGAATTGGTGGGAGGAAGAAATCAAAGGGAGATCTGTGTGTTGGATTGCTAGCCTGATTTTGCATTCCCTCTGGGGGAATAGGAAAGTACTTTTTGTTTCCAGGATTGGGAACAGAGAGGGGGAATCACTCTGTTTGGATTCACAGAGCTTGTGCCTGTGTATCTCTCCAGGAGCACCTGGAGGGGGGAAGGGAAAAAGGATTATTTCCCTCTGTTTTGAGACTCAAGGGATTTGGGTCTTGGGGTCCCCAGGGAAGGTTTTTCAGGGGGACCAGAGTGCCCCAAAACACTCTAATTTTTTGGGTGGTGGCAGCAAGTACCAGGTCCAAGCTGGTAACTAAGCTTGGAGGTTTTCATGCTAACCCCCATATTTTGGACGCTAAGGTCCAAATCTGGGACTAAGGTTATGATAACCTGCTTAGCACTGGGAACAAACTTAGAAAACAGTCCCAAGTGCAATCTAAACAAAAGGGTCTTTCACCTGTCAGTTCTTTCCCGCTCTCCTACAGATCACTTCAAAGCTTTTCCTCTCTGGGAGTCTTCATTCTTCCAGGACTAGTCACAGGAGCCAGTCTTGCTCCTGCAACCCTCCTCAATCATCCTCCAGGTTATCTGTTTGGAAGTTACGCTTCTCCAGGGCCTGCCAAAGAAAAACTACTTTCTTGTAACACTCCCTCTCCCAGTTAAGTTCTCACAGCCCTTTGTAGGCAGACCAGGACCCCTTCCAAGCTGAGTCTAATAATTAAACAGGGCCATCTTATCTCTCCAAACTGAGGTCCTGTACAAAATCAAGCTCAACCAGACAGACCCTAGGATCAAGGACCGACCATTTCATCATCTCCTAAGCTTTCATTTTGCTGCTCATAAACCCTTGATATCAAAAGGATCGGAAGAGGTTGTGAACATAAACCAATACCAGTTGCCTAGAATGATGCCAAATACCACAACTCTTGCCAACTTCTCCGATGAATCATGTAGAGCATGAGGACATGCCTAGAAATCCTCAACGGCAATATTTTTGGCATCTTCTTCTGCTAGCCCAGGAAACAATCAAGGAAAGGAAGTCATGGGTCCTGAAACTGGAATTGATATTAGGCTATGATGGCATTAATTGTTTACACAGATTCTCAATGTACCCAAGATCACCTTTCTTACCTAGATCAAAGTCAGTCTTTTTAGCTTCTTTGTTGCACAGAGCAGAAAAATCAACTCTGGAGCCCTTAGATGTGTCACTTGGGACAAATACAACCACCAAAATGGGAGTTAAGTGTGAAAACATATTGAAAACTGTGTCAGAACAGGTACTAACAATTTGCCCTTTTAAGGGCAGCAAGTGTAGTGGATGGCATCAGCCAAATACTTCATTGATGGGTCACCTTCCCCTTCTCCTGTATCTCCAATGTATCATTTAGATTATGAATCTATTCTTAGTGATAGTCTCCAAGAACTCTGTCATCCCAGTTCCTGAAACTGCCTAAGTTCACCACAAGAGGAGATGCAGACATGATGTATCACCAGGAAAAGCAGAAGACTGTGTAGCTTAGAAAATCACCTGATGTCCTCTACCACTAGTGTCTTGGACACAATCTGCTCACTCACACCAACCAATAAGATCACCATGATTCACAGATGAAGCTTACAGGCAGAAAGGTAGAATCCCAAAGGAGCAAAACACATTTCAAATCCATTTACCAAGATCAAACAATTCTTATAAGACCACACCAGTGCAGTAAATGAAGTAAAAGGAAATTTCTGCTCGTCTACACAGGAGAATCACATTCTGCATAGTGAACTGGCTAACCAACCCTGATTGCATCGTCCAACCACTGATTACTATGAAGAGTGCTCAGAGTACTTTGCTGATAGTTTTATATATACATGGTTGATCTTAGGAAAGAAAATTCCATTTCTGACCAGGCCATCTTGTCAAATCTAACATCTCTGCCAGGGTTTGACTCTATCAAACAGGATGAAGGTAAAGAAGCCCTGGAAAATATTAGAGCTACAACCTGTGAAATGGAGCCATGGTGATCCTGGCTCTTGAAACCCAGCAAAGAACAATTATGCCTCCTGCTAATACTTAATGCCTTCTTCAGGAAAACCAGTATTACCAAATTGCTTGAAAAATAAAGTCACACACACCCAGACCTCAAGAAGCTCCTTTCTGAATCTTCTCCAATTCTAATCAGGGCTGGCTTTACGAACTGCAGGGCCTGATTCAAATACCTGGTGGTGATCCGAGGCTTCAGCAGCGGGTGTGTGTGTGTGTGTGTGTGTGTGTGTGTGTGTGTGTGTGTGTGCGTGCGTGTGTGCGCGCGCGCTACGGGTCTTTGGCAGCACTTCAGCGGCGGGGGGTCCGATCCAGGTCTTCCGCAGCACCAAGGAACTCCCCCCCCCGCTGCCAAAATGCCGTTGAAGACTTGGAGCAGACTGCCCCCCGCCGTCAAAATGCTGCTGAAGACCCGGAGTGGACCCCTACCTCTCGCCGCAGATATGCGGCTGAAGACCTGGACCCCTCCTCCGCGCATGCCAGGTGAGTAAAAAAAAAATATTAAAAAATTAAAAAGGCACCTAAGGCATGGGGCCCTCTTAGGCGCGGGGCCCAATTCCCGGGAATCGGCCTAAAGCCAGCCCTGATTCCAATATATCTTTTCTGAGATGGGATGACCACATCTGCACACAGTATTCAAGATGTGCACTTACCAGGGATTTATATAGATTTTTGACTGTCATTGCAAATTGAGTGGATATTTTCAGAGAACTATCCACAACGATGCCAAGATCTCTTTCTTGAGTGGTAACAGCTAATTTAGACCCCATCATTTTATATGTATAGTTGGGATTATGTTTTCCAATGCGCATTACTTTGCATTTATCAACATGGAATTTCATCTTTCATTTTGTTGCCCAGTTACTCGGTTTTGTGAGATCCTTTTGTAGCTCTTTGCAGTCTGCTTGGGACTTAGCTGTCTTGTGTAGTTTTGTGTCATCAGCAAATTTTGCCACCTCACTGTTTCCTCCTTTATTCGTGAAAATGTTGAATTGAACTGTTCCCAGTACAGACTCTTGAGGGACACCAATATTTACCTCTCTCCATTCTGAAAACTGACCATTTATTCCTACTCTTTGTTTCCTGTCTTTTAACCAGTTACCAATCCGTGAGAGGATCCTCCCTCTTATCCCATGACAGCTTACTTTGTTTAAGAGCTTTTGGTGAAGGACCTTGTCAAAGGCTGTCTGAAAACTTAAGTACACTATATGAACTGGATCACCTTTGTCCACATGCTTATTGACCTCCTCAAAGAATTCTAGTAATTGTAGAGGGATATCATGCCTCACCAAAAACCACATTGACTCTTTCCCAACAAATTACGTTCATCTATGTGTCTGACAATTTTGTTCTTTAATATACTTTCAACCAGTTGAAGACCTAACTGAAGTTAGGTTTACCAGCCTATAATTGCCAGGATCACCTTTGGAGCCCTTTTTAAAAAATGGCATCACATTAGCTATCTTCCAGTCATTTGGTACAGAAGCTGATTTAAATGATAGGTTAGAAACTACAGTTTGTAGTTCTGCAATTTCACATTTGAATTCCTTCAGAACTCTTGGGTGAATACCATCTGGTCCTGGTGAATTATTACTGTTTAGTTTATCAATTTGTTCCAAAACCTGCTCTGATGACAGCTCAATATGGGACAATTCCTCAGATTTGTCACCTAAAAAGAATGGCTCAGGTTTGGGATTCTTCCTCACATCCTCAGCCGTGGCTTTATCGTCTTTTAGTGCTCCTTTAGCATCTCAATCGCACAGTGGCACCACTGGTTGTTTAGCAGGCTTTCTGCTTCTGATGTACTTACAAAAATTGCTATTACTTTTTGAGTCTTTGGCTAGCTCTTCTTCAAATTCTTTTTTGGTCTTCCTAATTATATGTTTACACTTCATTTGCCAGCGTTTATGCTCCTTTCTATTTTCCTCATTAGGATTAATTTCCACTTTTTAAAGGATGCCTTCTTGTCTCTCATTGCTTCTTTTACTTTGTTGTTTAGCCATGGTGGCACTTTTTTGGTTCTCTTACTGTGTTTTTTAATTTGGGGTACACATTTAATCTGAGCCTCTATTATGGTATCTTTAAAAAGTTTCCATGCCGCTTGCAAGGATTTCACTTTTGGCACTATCTTTTTTAATCTCTGTTTAACTACCTTCCTCATTTTCCACTTTCTGAAATTAAACGCTACAATGTTGGGTTGCTATGGTGTTTTCCCCACCACAGAGATGTTAAATTTAATTATATTATGGTCACTATTATCAAGCGGTCCAACTATATTCACCACTTAGTACTACATCAATAATTGCCTGTCCTCTTGTGGGTTCCAGGGCTAGCTGCTCCAAGAAACAGTCATTTAGTTATCAAGATACTTTATTTCTGCAACTCAACACCATATACAAGAAAAAACAACCCAACTCAACGCATACAGGCAGCAACTCAGACTGAAAAATCTGCTGCAATAAGACAGATTTCATGACCCTTAATATTGCCTCACCATCACCAATACATTTATCACGTTCTCACCAATGTAAAAACATTCACATACTTGGGCAGCACCATCAGTCAGGATGGTGAAAGAAGCCAGGATACCCAGAACAGAATCAATAAAGCCCAGAACACCTTCAGGAGCTTAAATACAGTCTGGAAATCATCAAAATACAACACCGAAACCAAACTTAAGATTTAGAGCGGTACTTTCAACACTACGTCATTGTACAGAATGCTGGGGACGAAAAAACATGATATGTCCAAACTTTCTTCATTTCATACAACCTGTCTCAGAAAAATCCTCTGTATCTTTTGGCTCAGAACAATCTCAAACCAAGACCTATTCATACAGTGCAGCCAAGAAGATATGAGCACCATCATTAGCAGGGGGCATTGGAGATGGATTGGCCATGTGCTTCGGATGGAAACTGATTCCATCACCAGAATAGCACTAAGATGGACACCGGAAGGCAAGTGAAAAAGAGGCTGCAGAAAAACAACATGGTGAAGAGCTGTGGAAGCTGAGCTGAAAAACCACAGCTGGGGAACCATTGAAAGACTTGCCAAAAACTGACATGAGTGAAGGAGCTTCGTCTCTGCCATAAACACCAGAGGTGTAACTAACTATACTTTGCTGAGTGCATCTGTTCTCTCAATAGGTATTCCTCTTCCCTTTCAGGAGCCAGCTAGGTGGCTTTTCCTTGTGTACCTTTGACTTGTAGAGCTCCTTCAACAACGTGCTTTTGGATATTAAAATAAGATAATAATTTTCCTGGATCTTAGGAGAATTCACAGTACTCAACAAAGTGACTCATTAATACCTCATCCTTGAAAACAACCTTGATGCAAAACTACCTACGCAGAAATTAGAAGTAAGTTTTAGAGGAGAAAAAAAAATTTTTTTTTTAAACAAAGAGGATTTCTTTGTTTAACCTCATGTATGCACCTGATACTTTACCCTGTAAAGGGGAAAAATTAAGAGGGTAAGAAATGAAGAGAAAACAGCATATCTTCAGACACGCTATAGTAGACAAAGCCTTGGTGACCTCTGATCTTAAGTAGGCAGGACATTGCATTATGAACTGACTGGAGCTTGTCCAGGGTCAGCATTTTCATTTTTAGGTGCAAAGCACTGCAGAAGTGCAGCCTGAAGGTCACAAATGCATGGATCATTGCAACTAGAATTCCACTGTGAGGACAATTTCCTAGATAGGTGAACACCAAAAAAAAGCATTACTCACCACTGTAACTGTACCATACATCCAGAAGAAATGAAGAATCTAGCATGAGTTTGAGGCCTGAACCAATTGTAGGCTAGAGCACTGGTAAGCTCAGTATAATGTTTTCACCTTTCCCTACCATAACCACTTATCTCTCTCCTGGACTGTGTTTGAGTCAAAGCACTAGAATGCTTTCAATCCATTTGCTTACTCTTTCCAAGTACTGGGTCATCATCGTATAGATGTTGCACTTGTGCAGTGAAGAGATATATTTTCATGCTCTATTAATTATAATTATTACAAATTATTCTTATTACCCACGTGCTGGTGGTACCATGGTGTCCCAAGATCTATATGAGTAGTCCAATGAAGATGTTGAAGAGGAGCGAGAATATTAAGTGGTCCTGCACTTCACATAATAAGGTTTCTGTCAGAGGTACCACAGCGCTCAAAACCTGTCCAAGATAAGTGAATGCACCCAATGTACATTTGCTCCTATTAGGTTCCACTGAGTGTTAGCATCAAATGATCATTCACTGGCACTGACTGTGGCAGACAGCAATATAAACATAGAAGCTTGTTTCCTGTCCACAGTCAGGATAGATCCATCAGCACCAGCAGGGCATGTCCTGTTCTGAACCCAACTATGAAGGGTTCAATATGCTTAACACAGGGGTTCTCAAACTGGGGGTCAGGACCCCTCAGGGGGTAGCAAGGTTATTACATGGGGGGTCGCGAGTTATCAGCCTCCACCCCAAACCCTGCTTTGCCTCCAGCATTTATAATGGTGTTAAATATATTAAAACATGTTTTTAATTTATACGGGGGGGTTGCACTCAGCTTGCTGTGTGAAAAGAGTCACCAGTACAAAAGTTTGAGACCCCCTGCTATGACAGCACAGATCTTATTGGACCTCAGAAGCCATCACATTTTCAGTAACCTTGCCAAACTCTTTGTTCTGTCATATCAGACATGCAAGTCCTATTTCAGTTCTGCCAGATAGGATCCTGGGTGACTTAACTGATCCTCGTTCATAAAGTATAAGGGAAGGAAGTAAATTATACTTGCCAGCCTTTGCTCAGAAAGAGTTGTGAAGTACTGAAAATTAAGGCCATTCAGTGAAAGAGATGGGACCAGAACTCAGTCTCCTAGTTCCTAATCTAGTACTTTTTCCATTAGGCCATAAAGGTATTTTTGAGAGGAAAGCAGCAGCAGTGGTATGCACACATGCACTCTTGGGTGCTTATAAATCTACACTATCTAGTTGGAATTTTCAAAAGCATGTAAGGGAGTTAGGCAACCAATTCCCATTACAAGTCCAACTTTGAAATAATTCAACTGACTTTAATGGGAGGGGAACCCTCAGGTGCTTTTGAAAATCCCACCATATATTCATAAACTTCATATATTGCTCAGCTTCATATTTCAGAAATAATTTCCTGATAGCTTCATATTAGTATGTTGACTAAGTTCTCAAAATTGGTTCCTTTTCCTTACTCTAGGAAAATGAGATTATTAGTGAACAAGGAGTTTTGAAATAAAACCTACTGAATAGTTATGATGTGGTTAAAAGAGCAATGGAGGACACAACATAGAATACTTACAAGTATGTCTTGCCAAGGAATAGTTTGATCCACCACTAGTTAAACCAAATCCCTCAGGAATTTGACTGGAACTGCGTGGCCTCGTCAACAGTTTTGGAGGTTCAATTTCAGCTCCAAATTCTGCTCCAATCACTCCTAGCAAGACAATAGCAGTGGCTTGCTTCCGTCTCTCTTCATAAGATGTAGATATTTTTTTCATTTGTGGGAGACCAGATAAACAACCTGAAATGTAAAATAAAGAGCATTAGGATGACTGGTCAGTAATACTAGAAGTGGAAGGCCATCCCAATCAAATTGTACACATTTATGAGAATTTTTCGTATTTATAACAAAACCGTCCTTTTCAGCTACTCAAACATATACTGCTGGGAAAATGTTATTGAGAGTGGTCATGAACATCAAATACATATCAAAGGTCAAACAGGAGGACAAAACTGTTCTCTTTTCAATCTCAAGGCACTTGTTTGCTATGCTTCCTTCTCCCTACAGGAAAACGTAGAGCCAGACAATTTTTAGGTGATTGGTCCTGGTTCAATTTTGTCTTCCAGAATCCCCAGTCCAGGCTAAAAATTTAAGCATGACTTGCCCCTTTCTCAGTCTTCAGTGCCACCTACAGAAAAGTAGCATGTTCTTATAGGAAAAGAAGTTTTAATTTCATAGTACCTCCAAGTTTGTTCATTGAAAAAGAGTGAAAGACTTCTAGGATTCTGTAGTTATTAAATCAGTATTCTCTGAAAGGCAAATTATGATTGTGATTCTTATTTACATCAGCATTAATCTGATTGAAGACAAACAAGTTTTTTTCACAGAAATAGTCTAGGATATAGACTTTTTAAAATACATATATTTTTCATGTTATAAAAAGCAGCCTGTTATTTAAGCGACCATCCCCTTCTTTTTTGATGATTACTTTTAACCCACAGCAACAGTACCTGGCAAATAATTATCGATTTCATCACAGTAATTACAGTATACTAACTAATGTGCTTGCTAAAACAAGGGGAAAAGTCTCACTGCAAATTTTCAAATATAGTTATTAATAATCCAATATATCACACACAACCTTTTTATTTCCCTCAAGTACTGCAGATTACCAAATTTGGTGATTTAGTGAGTAACCGCACAACCACAGTTAACCCCCCCCACCAAAAAAAGATACTTCATCATAAAATGTACCTTCTTCATATAGTTTGACAACTATAGTTCAGATACACTTATAACAATAACTCACACTACACCAGCAAATTCACTGGCATATATCTTGCAAAAGTAATGATGTCTTAGCTCCCACAGCACTCTGCAATTAAATCTTTGTGGAGAAGTTGGAAGAGACCACCTGGTATACTGTGAGAAAATACTGGGTTTGAATAATGAAGTGTGAATTAGTGAGTATCTACTATATGTCTAGCTTTTCTAGTGAATTTCATACTACTGTACTGATAGAAAAGTAAATATTACTTTAAAAAAAAAACAAGTATAAGAATCCCCATTAGAATGTAGTTCAAATTCTGGTAACGATGCTGTGGCTACGACCATGATATGCCAACCAAAGGGGTGAGGTGGGTTGGGGTGGGTAAGAATCTAAAACCTTAACAATGCTAAGGGGAAAAAAAAAAATCAATAGCCACTGCCTTCCCAGAAAGAAGGATGAAAATCTACTATAAACAAAGTGATACTTAAACATTTTAATTTGTATATAACTTATTTCATATATACATAATTAAGATATACAACACACAAATGGTACTGATATTTTGATATATAAATATATTATCCTTTTATGTGTTTTATATAGCATACTTAGAACATGAAGCAAACCATGCTCCCCTCCCCCAGCCCCAGCAAGAAGCATGCTCCATAACAATAGTTCAAAGGAAAGCTCTATTCTGCAGTTGCACTGATTGTTCTGTCAGCTGACCTCTGCAGAAGGGAATTGCTAACCACTGCCGAGCTCCTTAGCTGACAAATGAATGATCGCGGCTCCATCTATTTTCACTATGGCCGCCTCTAGCCCAGGTGCTCAGACAGAGAGCCCGGTGTGACATCTTAGATCAAGATGAATTGGCACAAACTCCTGATCCAAGATTGTTTTATACCATTTAATTTAGTTTCTTCCCCTGCTTGGATGAGCACAGCTCTGGTTATGGATTTCTATTCTAATGTACTGAAGCAGGCACTGAAAGAAGCCAATGAAGCAGATGCTGGAGCAGGGGACTGCAGGGATACTGATCAATAGGCAAGGCATTGACCCCAGCCGCTCAGCCTCTGCAATGGCCACTGCTTAAAGAAAAGAAAAGAAAGAAAGAAAAAACACATGTGCTGCTTCCAGTAGGAAATTAAACAACAGAGGCACTTGGTGAATTCCTGCCCCCACCTTGTTGTTCTTCCTTCTGTTTGATTACAATAATATTGAATTAACTCTTTATTGTATCGTGAAGGCTGTATTTTAAAACAATATCCTCAAAATCATAAGCCATGTCCAATAATCCTGTCAAATTTCACCCCTAAACTAACAAGTAACCCATTAACAGGTGCGTGTCCCATAATGCCAGAATTCTGAAGTTAAAGTATCAATCGCCCTATTGCCAGATATTTTAATTATATTCTAAAAAGTAAGCTATTATGCATTTATCTTACAATTTATAAATGAAAATTCACTGGCTGACATTGCCACTCATGGCCTATATTAAGCATATAGGAGTTTAAATCTCAGCAATTCTTACAACTGTACTTCTCAAGAGTCTCTAGATTGTAAGAATCTGACTCTTTGTTAATAAAGCAGTAAATGCTGTGACCAAAACAGGATGAAGGTAATATAGTTCCGACAGTCTCATTAGCAACTCATTGTACCAACATAAATTGCTCCTTCTCTCTCACCACTGTATTTTTTCCCTCCTTCAAAGGAAAAAAAAAAATCTCTGAGTGAGCACTTGTTTTTGCCCTTACTTTCTTTGAATTATTAGTAGGAATATACAATTAATTGGAATGATTTCCTACAAATAAACTGACAGCCAAATGGGAGATTTTAAAATGAAATGTCTATAAAAACAGTCCTTTCTACAGTTGCATTTGTCTCATGAAAATTTGGTATTTTCTCACAGCGACGTGCCTCCATTTAATCATGCTAAAGGGTGACACAGAGATCCATTTTCTTGACAGGACGGTTGATCACCCTATCACAGTAAGAAAATTAATAACCTCAAATAGCTCTATGTGGAAAAAAGAAGCTACAACGGTGAAAGGAGAAAATGTTCTACATTTTAAACCATATAGATAACACACTTTCTGTATTACACACAAATAGAAGTGAGATTTCTTCATTTTCTCAGATTTAGCAAAATGAACACATATATTAAAATATATTTCAATCTAAAATGAAGCTAGTAGTTAACAATTGTCTCTACAGATACCTTAATATGAGTAAATATTTTTCTAAGCTGTTTAAATAAAAATATGAGTAAAATATTTGAGAAGTTTAAACTGTTTAAAGGGCTGTGAGATATTGATTACTTCATTTAAAAAGCAGTCAGAGTGCAACCACGAGGTCAAGATAAATTTAACAGTTTGAAGCACTTTACTAAATAACTCTAAAGATCATGTTAATTGGCTCTGCAGAGTTCTAGGTTAAAATTAATTTTATCTTAGCTTACAATAAAAGGATTAAAAGACACATTAAGTTCTTCAGGTTTAACTGGAATAGGAATCAATGAATTTGAATTAAGGCTAAAGGCAGTTTTATGAGAGATGGACTACTACCAGATGCTTTATATCTGCTATTAGGAACATATTGATGGTACTCTGTTATTGTATTATGTATTAAAATCTCAGAGAAGTAGATGCCAGGACAACGTATTACTGTAAGGATAAACCATAAGAACATATGTTGCTAATGTAGTGGATTCTGATCACAGAGTGGATACCTTTTTTGGTTTGAGTTCACCCAGGATGTTATCCAACTGTGCCCTCATCAAGTGCTACGAGACTATATAAAGCTGTTATATAAAGCTACAGTGGACTATAAGCTTGCATATTTTAGCCATTTATGTAGAATGCTACACATGTGAATGTAATTAATAAGACTTAATCATTATCAATAAACATCTATATCATAATATTCCTCAGTGGAGAAAACTAACAAACATCAAGCTTTCAGCCTCTGCTTTCCACAGCATATCTTGTCATTTTTGAGAGACTTTTTGGGCATGATTATGTATAATGCACATACACAATACTTTCTACCAAACAAAACAAGAAATAAACAGTTTTAACAAGTTTGGTCAACACAGCAAATTAATTAAACAAATGGGGCCCTGTGTGGGTGCAGGGGGTCTGCCAGTGGAGAACCCATTACATGATCAATGTTTAAATAGAAAGGAAAGACAAAGGGAGGGAGAAAAGAACTATATTACTCATGCTTTGGCAGCACACATACTATAATTGGAATGATACAGAGATTATAATGGTCCCTGTGCAAGGATGACAGGCAAATTCATTGCGGATGGAGATTTGAGGCACAGCATGATTAAGTGACTTGCCCAAGATCATAGTAGTAAGGGGAGAACCATGCCTAGAACCCAAATCTCAATCCAGCACCTTACCCAAAAAACAAACGCTACTTTCAATTCTTGTATCTATCTCAGCAACTTCTCTAGCACCTACCATTAAACACTGAACACAGTAATTTAGATTTGGAAAGCACTACCCATAGAGAACGACTTTCAATGAGAATATTCTCAGGGCACATATCTTCCATTCAAGAGTATTTCACCCAAAATAAATAAAAATATCCTCCTTGTTTGCCATTATCATGCTCTCTCCATCTTTCACCCTCTTTTCAGTAAAGAAAAGCATATAGAAAACAATGTGGTAAAAGCAGAGATTAATAGCAACAACCAATGACACATTTTGTGGACTTGAAATTTTGGAGATAGTTTTCAAAAGATAGGAAGTTTTATAAACCGAATACCTAATAACTACAATGAAGTATGGGATTTGTTTACATTCATGTGAGATGAAAATAAATTCTATAATTGCAGTTTAACGTTGACAACTACTGGAAAATCTAAACATACAAAAAGGCTATTTTCAAGCCCCCACACATAACATTTACACAAAAATTAAAGCTGGGTAATTTAAATAATGCTTCCTCAGACAAAGCAAAACAATTTTCTCACAACATATACATTAACCCAATACATTCGTAATAAGCTGTTAAAAGTGTAACTCACTGCAGATAACCTTTAGTGTCCTATCTATATTGCAAATAAATTAAAGTTAAATGTATTTTAAAAATTTGCAAATCATATGCACACAACTAGCATTTGAAGTTGATCAGAACATTTAACAGAAAGCCAAATGCCAACTTACAACTTTTCCCAGATAATTAGCTCCTAAGACAATACACAGTAGAAGAAAATAATAATGTCTACAATATTTCAATGCTTTTCAAACCTTATAAAGAGTTAATAATGTCTCAAATAAACCAGAACTAAAAAATAATAGTATAAAGCAATACTCAGAATGGGAGGTAGCAGAATATTTGCCAAAAGTGGGAAGAGAGACAATATAATTCACTTGATTTAGCCTCCAGAGAGTTACGGTTCCTTCTTTCATTGATGAAATGAATAAAGTAGCCCTTTCTACTATGTACAAATATTTGGAGGGCCTGAAAATTTAGCTATTCATAATGTTGGTAGTTTCCTTCCACTGACGGAACAGACAAAATTCCTCCACAAACCCACCCTGTGATATTTTGGAGTGTTGTTTATTTTTGAACTGGAGAAGATTATAGATGTGCATCATGACCCCTGCTGGACTATAAATGTCCTGCCCATGTTTAGTAATTGTACATAATAAAAGTGAGCCGCCCTAGTTAACTAGATCAAGTTTTCTAATGTGGGGCCTGAATATCCTGTGTATTTCTTTTCTAAACTAATCATATCCATTGCCCAATTAGAAATCCAAACAAGCTCAAACTTTAATAGAATCAACACCATCGCTGTCACAAGATTTTACATCATTCTCTCAATACTTACATAAGTCCTAAGTAATATGGGTCACTTACATATGGCTGTCAGAATAAATACGTTGTCACATTTTCTTAGATGTCACTTTCTCCTAAGAGTAGTTATGGATTCTACACCACGACTATCCTAATTATGGAGATAAACTTCTACTTTTTGAAGTTCTTTACATTTATATTATAATTGTCTATTGATCTTAGTTGTAGAGCCTCAATGGAGTTTCATCAGGGATAAATTTGGTCCCATAAAATCTGTTTAAGCCTCCCATTTCAATGACTCTTTCCTGTTGTGCGCCAACCTCACAGTGGAATTATAATTAATAACGTGGTGCAATATTAATTTACAGTACAGCTTCACCGTGAGATGGAATTCTGACACCAGAGAACTGCTACAATTGAGAAATGAGGTTCTACGCATATTAATTCAGATTCTGGCTCTTTAAATGCTTGAGAAGTGTCACGTCACATATTTTGCAAAAGGTCATTCCAAGGAAATGGGGCAAGGATATTTAGTGACTTCTTCCCACTTACAACTTTTACCCCCAAACACACGTATGGAACAAGTTCTCAAAATTCCCTTACCACATTTATATACTACTTGCAGTGTCATTAGAGAACAGAACAAGGTTTCTAGAATAAGGGATAGATGTAAACAGATGATGTACATGCTTAATGCTAAACAAAAATCTCTCAACAAGAAACCTCAAATACTGAATGCTGGAAAAATAGTAAAAGAACAGTCATGTGAAAATATCATCCTTGTAATGCTGCCAAGGTCCGTGAAACACAGTGTGTTGATCTGCTGAGTAAGTGCTGGATATGAAAGTTAAGCTGCCTTCATGCAACATTAACTTATGCATCCAACTTTTGGGGGGGACGGCATAGAGGAAGGGGGTGGAGGAACAAACAAATATGTATAGTTTGCTCCTTTCAACCAATTCCTCTCTTCTTTCAGCTTTCTATTTGGCTGAGCACACAACAAATACCTGTTAAATACGGCAAAACCCTCTATGGAGATGGAAATTCCAACATATACCTGATGAGTTAGGAATCTCCTCTTACCTATAACTATTTTAGCTTGGGGTAATTACGTAGACTTCAATGGATTTACTGATATTTACACCAGTGCAAGTGAGAAAAGAATGAGACCATTAGTGCGTCCGCAGAGATATCCCCAGAACTGGTTTTCTATACAACTTATTACGATGATTACTTTTTTGATTTCTAATTTTGTTTTAAATTAGTTTGTAGCTTGACTGTCACCATAACCTTTTGGATGCAAACCACTTCAGTGCTATCTTGAATCTAGAAGCCTGACAACAAACAACAAAAGAGGGAGGAACTTCTCAGTGACTGTTAACTCTGAAGCCCAACAATGATAATATATACTAGCACTGTTAAGCATTTAATGGCTACCTGTAGTAAACATACATCTTATGTGGGTGCACCTATCTGTCATGTCGTGACAGCACATTCAAAAGCTTATGCTGCATGATAAAAGGTTAAAAGTTTAAATGAGTAAACTACTATTTTTTTCCTTGACCCTCAATGGAGAACTCTTCTCCTCTACTGCCAATCAATGGACTTCTTTATTCTTTCTTTCCCCAATATTAAGAGACTGGACTGGATTCTCACTGGAGAAAAATCAGTGCCAGTCCTTGTAAAACTGGGGTCAATATGAGGTGCTCCCTGCTCAGAAACACCTTGATCTGATACTTTCATAGCCCCCCCATATTAGGCTGGCTTGGGATTAAGACTGTACATTAAACATGGGTCTCATGCAACAGTTTAATGCACTAACTACACGGCTACCAGTCTAGCTATTAAACAGTCTTTTAATTATCTATATAATTGAAATAATAATTAAGGTCAGTAGGTAATAAGAGTGAAAGAGTAGTTTACCATGTAGTCATTTATAAAGTGTTGGACTCCTGTGGCACACCTTCTAGAATTCTGTGCGTTTCATATAAAACTTGCTCAGCAGAAGTACAAGCACTTCAATTTAAAAATCTAATTAGTGTTTTTAATGATTCTCTGTTTTATATACAGATAGAGGCTACTAAAATATTACACATTGGGCAATGTAGAAATAAGAAAGCAAAATTTCATGTTTTTAAAGAAAATATCTCACTGATTTTACCAAACTTTTCTGCAGTTGATAGAGTGTACAATTTCTAGAAAGGAGATTTGTGTATTTAGATAGCTTGAGAGCACTCAAAACACGATTTAAAAATTCAGTTTATGAAACATTAGTTATGAGATCAGGGCAGTGGCACATTTTTCCCCAAAAAGAAAAGTAATAGAGTGGCAATATTATAATATATTACCAATATACTATAATATTGTAAAAGTCAAGATTTTTTCTATTTAATTTTCATTTCAAACCATGTACAGTTCTTTTATATTTAAACATTTAAAACGTACAGAAAATTGCAATATCTTTCATTTGCAGGAAACATTCTATGGTTAACAAGAATAGCCATTTATATTAGTAATACAAAGAAGAATTTTTTTGTAACACTTACAACAGAATTTTTTTAAACAGCATGACTTGCCTTTTTGAGGTGCATATGATTTGGACACCAGTAATATAGTGACTACATAATGAAGCATCTCAAACATAGCACAGAATATTAAAACATCTTATGGTAAAACGAAAAACTGACCAGAATACTAGAGTGTATTCTTTCCAAAAACAATCATGCAATCATTTACATCCACCAAGAAAGCCCCAGAAATGAGCAGAAGGTACCTTAGTTTAAAGTTCTAATTTGAAGGGCTTTGTCTCTAACAGCATAGACATTCACTAATAAAAAGTATGATCGGAAATCTTAGTATGAGATTAGAACCCATCTGTAAATCCTTATGATTCTAGTGAGCTCATTTCATCTTATTCATTATGGACTCCTTGAAATATGTGATTGCAAAATTCAATGTCTTTATTAATGAGTTAATATTGAAATATTCAAGTTTAAATCTGTTAGCAATTTCAAAAATCTGTAACCAAAACATTTAAGAGTAGCTAACAGCAACCATCAGGATTAAGACACTGATTTTCTGCGGTGTAGCTGCTGCTATTCTAAGCTGATAATGTGTTTAAATCCACACCAATGAAACCAATACAACAGTGTTTTATTCAAGGTGAGACCAAATAAACCTGTCTGAAGCTTTGAGAAATTGGCTTTGCAGTACACTTTGAGTCCTAAGTGCCTTTCAGCCCAGGGATCTGTCATTAAATAATCATTAGCCATCATTCATTCTTCCTAAAAAGCTTAACATCTAAACTTGTTCAGCATTCACTAAAGTATTACTATAGACTACCAAGTACTCATTAGCACTTAGTGATGTTTATACCATTCTCTTTAACAGCTTATGGCCTTGTTACAACATACCTTGGAATAGCATGGTTTCACTGAATGCACATAGCTTCCAGGTATCCATGAAGATTAAATGATTTGTATGTTGTCTTGTCAAAATATAATACTATTTGTAATCTTATATTCAGTTATATATTTACGGTTTGCTGAAACTGTTTCATATCTTATTGCACATTGTCAGTCATTCTCGGCATTTCCTAATCTCAGTTTGCCTTAAACTTCAGATTTAGACCAGTGACAGATGAGATTTTAAAAACTGTACTAATCTATCCATGGATTTCTATTGAGATTCACTCTGTTGCCTGTTTTGTTACAGGTAACACGGACTTGGACTTTAATTGTTGAATTATAATGAGAATGCACTATACTAATCACAACAAACTAATTTCACCTTTAACTGCGAAATACTGAGTTTGTTACTGCCGGGCACTGGCTATCCCTAACAAGCTACAGAAAACAAGGAACAAAAATTAAATATTTATTTAATTCAGAATAGCATGTTAAGCCATAATGTTTCCTTTTTGGTATGTACGTATACAGTTGATTGTTTTCTTTCCAGTTAAATGAACCCTTTTTTTGCTCACCAACAATTTATTTAGAAAGTATGTGTGTTGGAAATTCCCTATTCTCTTTTAAAATCCAAGACCACAGATTAATTATTATGCCTTGCAATGTGTATCTCTCATTGGTAAGTCTGACTAAGTGATCATTACATTAGTTTAATATAATTCTGTTAAAAGCTGTATAATGTAATATTTATTTAATGAGTTGAGAATTAATTTAAGTGTGCCAGTGTATTGTATTTATTATGCTGACATCTGTTTATTTTACCATGCATTTATAAATTAAATTATACAAATATTTACTGTATGATGATCTTGTCATTTCAGTTACTAGATAAAATTGTGCATCTGTATGCAGCATTTAAAATTCCATAGATTTCTCAGTATTGTGCTGTAATATGTTAGAAATCTATACCTTATTTCATCAATATCATCTGCACAAATGTACAATTAACATACATAAAATCTTAAGCCTCACAGAATTGCATAACAATAAAAATAATATTAGAAATAGAATAACATACATAAAATATATGCCTCACAGAACTGGGATATTTTGAGTATGAGGTTCTACTGTAAATAAAAGGAAAATTCTATTTTGTTTCTATTAAAGTAAAAAAGAAATTTGGCCTACTTTCCCAATGTAAACTGTAAAGAATCCATTTTGTCTAGGACAATTTTTCACTGGTCTACGCTCTGAGAGAAAGAATCGTCTTCATCCATTTTATGCTCCTTGAAATTCAATAGAGTGAAATATTCAGACATAAAAAGAATGCTACAGTACAGAATAATAGTCCAGTGAACAGCAAAATACTATAGAAAATACAGTAAATAAAAATATCTACCTATATATATATAAATGCATTTTCTATAAATTATAAGATTAACAAACAGCAATAATTAAACAATATCTTGTGTCAGAGTTAATAGTATATTTAAGCATACATTAAACAAGAAATGGCAGAGTTAAATATTTGAGTAACCACACCTAGAATACCTTGTCCTGTTTTCTTTTTGAATTAGCAGATTAATGAAATTATATTCTTACAGTGTGACAGTATTTAAATTGATATGACTATTGAAAAATGAATCATGAGGTACATGTACATTGATACTAGAATTTCTCAATAATATTCTTTTCTTGCCAATGCATCAGTTCTGGCTACTTTAAAAACACAGCTAGAAATATCAATACCTACAACTCTAACAAGGAAATGAAATATTACAAAATAATAGTTAAAGGTCACTTGTCAGCAAGTACGTGTATGAAAAGAGAGTAGTTAGTTTGCATGTAGTTAATAGCTAGACAACAAAAAATAAAAATGCTTTCCTAAATGCTTTAAAAGATATGTTAGATTAACTGTTAAAAATAATTTAAAAAACCCCAAACCAAAACCAAACCAAACCAAAGCAAAACAAAAAACCCCAAAACTTCATCACTTCATCAGTAAAAACAATTCATTCTTGAATATCAAATCTCTCTGGACACAGGTAAAACATTCAAATATAAAATTCAGATTCACAGTGGTTTTACTGAAACATGATTACTATTTTCCTGAAAAGGAATGTAAGAGTAAAACTATTTTAAATTATAGTTGTTTTGAAAATGAGTTGCAACCTATCCTGATTCTTTATGAATAGACCAGGTTCTTACTAGAAATCATTGAGAAGACAGGTAAAATTAGATAGCCATGATTTGCAGGGAAATCAATAAGAGATACAGCAATATCAGATTCTAAGCTGTTTTTTTAGAAATTAAAATTTATTTTTCCCTGTAAGCAAAATTGTTAAAAGTTATCAGCAGAATGGATACTTTCAAATGTCATTATACAATTTTAGAGACAAGATGGGTGTCTCTTTACTATCCTGGGACCAAGACAGCTACAACAACATTGCAATCATCATATAATTTTGACACATCCAGCTTCAGAAAAACACTTTTTAAAATATATATTTTTTTAAAATCCCAATTTTAGTATGATTAAAATACATTTCTCCATGGCTTGTTTTACTCTATTTCCATTAAATATCTTAAAATGCTTAATTAAATCAATTTGACAGTGAAATGATCCAACTATTACTACACACAAACAATAGGATGTATTTATTTTTATGGTGGGTCTCATCATAGTATCTGTAAATTAATTTTAAGAAAATGTTTACCTCTACGCAAATGAAAACTTAAAAGGTAAAATTATAAAGTAAAAATTGGGTGCCAAAGTTGTGAAAAGGGAAAGGTGAATACCACTACGGGGAAGCATAGCAGAAATATATTTAGAATTATTTAACAGTATGGATTGGCAAATTAATAAAAGAAAGGGAAATTCAGAATTACACAAGTAGCTACAGTTCAACCTACCTAGTTTCTCAAAAGTAATAAACAGCAATTATATTTAGTGATAGATTCTCAGCCTTTTCTTAAAGCTGATTCTATATTCCTTGAGCACCAAAATTCCCAGTGATATCAATGGGAATAAACTGGATATGTAACAAATACAGGAAAGGGCCTGGAATTTATTTTCCCTGTGCAAAGGTGTAATGTAAAAACCCAAGCAAATTTTGTGGTCTATTATGCATACATATTTTATTAATATAAACATATGACTATTACATGCAATTATACAGTTCTGTATTATTTAACCCGTTATATTAAAGCATGGAATCTTTTATGGGGAAACACAGACTGAGTCAGAGGTTTACATGTAAAGTTAAATATTATTGGCTAGTATGTCAGCACAAATATTTTAAGATTCACAAATAGTAATAGGTACATTTTTAGCAATTTCTTGATTCTTTAACCCAATATTGTTTAACATGCATGTATATTTTATTATGATTACAGAGCACTGAATCTCCAATTAGGTTTCACTTCCAAATGGTATAATCAACAGGATATGCTTTTCACTTTCTGGTTTAAATCTGTATATTCGTATTAATTATGAGAAACTACTATATACATCTTACTCAGAAAAATGCAGAACATATCATTTTAGACGTTACCAATATTTACCAATTTATTTAGAAGTAAAAGCAAAAGAACGCCATCAACAAGGAAAGCACAAATCAGCATCAAAATTATAACAGGCCCTACTGTATTGCAGAAGCTCAATACTAGAGTGCAGCTGCTGGAGGAACTCCAGAGAGAGTTAACCTGATGTGATAAAAGGCTTGACAAAGCAATTCTGACTGTGCAGCAATGCTAAGTTGTGGGCTAATACGAGAACAGGGGGCCCAATCGGTGTCTTTCAACATGCGCAATTTACACATGGCTTTATCAATAGCTCTAGTGCTGAATACAGAACACACTCTATTTGGCTTTCAGTCAATTAAGCTTTAAGCTGTCAGCAAACAAGACTTTTAAGTTAATTTTGAATCACCACGAATCAAGTTGAAGGTTGTGAAAGGGCGCGCTCACATGCCGGCATGAAAAAAGCAGTTTAATTGCCTCTGAATAGCTATTATTATGCTGCAATTGGCCTACTGAATCTTAGATGATCTATTTATTTATCAAAGTGCAACCAAAGACTAGTAAAAGAATTAAATTTATGAGCTAAGCTTTTAAAATTCAGTATAAGTAGGTAAAATTACACGCTTCTGTGTACAATATAACAGATCAAAATATTAGATTGTTTTATGTTCAACATGTTTTATTTAATTACATTAAGTGACATTGCTTATTTAAAAGAAATTATTGCAAACTTAAACTAGATATCTGAAATATAGAAAAATAATTTTCCAATACAATTATTTCAATTACAGTTAATATCTTTTTCTCAACTTGAGTCAAATGGACTTTGTATAAGTAGGTGGTTGTTTTAAATCACCATAACTTTGAAAACAGAATGTATTTAACTTTATAGAATAAGAAAATAGCAAAAAGTACAACTATGAAAAATCTGAAGTTACAGCTATAAACTGTGTGAGAACTTTATTTTTCTTGATGTCAAACAGAGTAAGAAGATTGATTAGTTTAAATTTATGTCATAGGAATCACCATTATGAATTTTTTTTGTAATTTTGTAAGTTCTTTTCACTCTGTATAGTAGCTTCTTGGGAGTTTGCTAGATATTAGACTTTATAAGGAAACAGATTTTTATTTCAAAGAACTTCATAATGTGCAGAACTTTAAGCACTAAGGTACTCCCATTGACTTCACTGGAGTAATCATATGCTTAAAGTTATGTATACAACTAAATGCTTTCCTGGATCAGAGCCTAATTTTTTCCTTTTGCATTATACATACATAATGCTCTATTATTTGACGGTTACATAAGTACTAGGCTGTTTATGCAAACTTTTTTTTTTTTAAATAGAAAGATCATTGAAATATTTAGACTGGAAAATTCAAGCACACAAACTATTTTGCAAAGAGAAAAATGAACATTTTATCTATAAACATCAGGTGGGTTTTTTAAAAGATGCAATTGGTACAACCAATTCCTCTATTGCAGGATGGTGCAAGGAGTTGACTAGTTACTATATTATTGGGAAGTTCAGTGTTGCATGAACACCTGCTATATTCTCACAGAGTTAGAACATATATGGATTGGCTTTTGAGGTTGCTCATTTGGAGTCTGGGCAACAGAAAACCCCAAATAATGTCTCAAGACCTAAATCACTAATTTTAAATCTGCATTTAAACAAGCAAAGTTCCACAGCATGTATCTTTGGCAAGGATTGGGGACTTAGATTGTAAACTCTGTAGGGAAGGAATCAAATTCCATCTGTATTACACAGCATCATGCTATCTTTTTTGCTACAGAAAATATTATTAACAACCAAAATCTGATTGCAGAATTTTTATAATTGGTGATATGTGACCTAAAAAGAACATGGCTTAATTTCATATTCCACAATGGGTTTGCAGCATTGCAATGTGAAGGAAAAAACCTTACTTGTAAACTGTGTAACTCTGACCTGACATTCACTGGTATACAAAATCCCAGAATGCTTTGAAATAAAGAAATCGTAGTCACTTTTCAGAGTAGAATCACACATATTTCACTCAACAAAATGGTGTATCATATAATATACTGGGCATCAGGTCCATGTAACTGATTTGATATGTGATAAAACAACTGATGATCCAAAAGTTCTATCTGAACTTTTAGAAGCACTCAGGACAGGAGGCATTTCCAAATGCAAATTTGTAGATTTTAAAGATTTAGTGACAGTGTTTGTCTCAGACCCGTAGGCACTTTATGTAAGTTAATACCATTAAGATAGTGGATATTGTGCATAATGGGAAAACAGTTTCTAAGAGTCTTTGGCCTACCCTTACATTTACTTGTCCCAAGAGATTCTGCCCTAGTGCTCCAATTCTAGCCAGCACAGGTGATCTAGGGTGTCCGGTTTTCAAATGGAACACCCAGTTCAAAAGGGACCCTGGCGCCAGAAGTCCAGTCAGCGGCGAAGCAGGGCTAAGGCAAGGCTCTTTATCTACGTGGCTCCCGGAAACAGCGGCATGTCCCCCTCTGGCTCCTACATGTGCTCTGCAAGGTGCTCTGTGCCCCAAGTGCCAGCTCCTCAGCTCCCATTGGCAAAGAACCATGGTCAATGAGAGCTGCGGGAGCGGAACCTGCGGATGAGGCAGGACACACTGCACAGAGTCACCTGGCCATGCCTCCGCGTAGGAGCCGGGCGGGGGGGCCTTCCTGCTGCTGCTTCCAGGAGCTGCCTGAGGTAAGCGTTGCCTGGAGCCTGCATGCTCCACCCCACACCCTTAACCCCCTGCCACATCCCTAATTCCCGTCCTGCCCTCCAAACCCCTCAGTTCCAGCCCGGCGCACCCTAATGCACCCCAAATCCCTCATCTCCAGCCCCACTCCAGAGCCCACACTCCCAGCTGGAGACCTCACCCACCTCTGTGCCCCAACCCCGAGCCAGCCCAGTGAAAATGAGCGAGCGAGCGAGGGTGATGAGAGCGAGAGATAGAGGGAAGGGGAATGGAATGAGTGGGGGCGGGGCCTCAGAGGAAAGGCGGGGCAGGGAGCAAAGCAAAGGTGTTCGTTTTTGGCAACCCTAAGGTGATCTGACTGACTCAGATTTAACCTGTGATATCCTACTCCTACTATTCATTTTACACTTGGTGTGAAATTGCAGAAAATCCTGAATGATTAACCTACTCTTGTTGTGACCTAAAAATGTGAATTTCCATAGATGAAAAATCTGGCAGAAGATCACACCTGTTTCACTGCAATACCTGCATATAACAATTCCACAGCTGCACTAGCAGGAATAGAAGCAAAATGGTTGTGAGAATTATATAATCTGTATTTTAAATCAGTAATTTTGTTCATTTGTCATCTGTTTATACAGGCTCTGATCCAACTTCCAGTGAAGTCAATGTGAATCTTTCAACGGTTTTTAATGGGATTTGGTCCAGGTAGCTCATAGCTACAAAGAAGGCTGCTGTACATCAGAGAGTATCTTAATGCCACATCTACTGCACATGTATCTAATTTTAACCTTGTGTTATAAGAACTGCCTCTGGAATTCTTCTGCACTTCACTGCCAATTTATGTAGTACATGTTAATAGATTCTACTGGGGCTGCCACACGGAAAAGAAAAAAACAGATCTCCCATCGCCAAATAGTGAAACTCTTATTTCATGCTGTGTTGTCTGAGTGCAATATTTCAGTGTGTGAGCACTACAGCTGTCAAATATTGCCTTTCCTTAAAATGTGAGAAAAAGCTCAGACAATTTGTACCATATTTTAACCAGTAGTGTTGCAATATGTAAATTAACTAACCTAATGTACTGTGATTAGAGGCATTATCACATCACAAACCCACCTTCCAACAGTGATTTGTTCATGATGATCTTGAAATCAAACCAAACTTTAAAAATGTCCTTTCCAAACAAGAAAAATAATCTTGCCTTTCCTCATCTGCTAAAAACGTACAAGCCAGAGCTTGTCTGATAGCTGCTTATTGACCTTGTTAAGTGAGGTGAAAGTCCAGTTCTAGTTCTTATGGACAGGATTTCCTATTACAAAAATCATCAATCACAGTTGGCCCTTGGCAGTCTCAGCAGAGAGGCTAGGAAGGCAGTGAGAATACACACTTTACTAGCCTATCACCTCTTGAAGTGGATCTCTCCATATCAGCCTTAAAAACTATTTTCACGGCTTTGGGAGTAAAACAGTACAGATACTGTTGCCTGTGCCGTAAGTAATATGTGGGTAAACAATCCTTCAGCTTTCAAGCACAAAATTCCCGTTAAAAATACTAACTCACTAAGAAGGGCAGACAAACATTTTGTTTAGAGTATTTGTTTTTAAAAAAATTTCTGAAAAAGGTGTGATATTTTACAAATACATAGGGAAACCGATATGATACATATGATATATTTCTGCATTCTAATGGTATAGGAAACCTCTTATATGCTTTGATTCTGATAGATCTTACCGTGTGCAAAACCTGAAATTTTACAACTATGCATTCTGTGTGTATGCCTATAAATTAAATAGGCATTAAAAAGATTAATCTAATTAGCTGACAAAGGCTTAATTGTACAGGCATCTAATATACAGTGAGAATTTGTCAGGTCACATTACCCTCCCTAAATCCACAACATCTACGAAAAGGGAGAAATATTGGAGAAAAGGATCTTTAAAAATCACCATTTTGGGAGATGGTCATTAAAAACCCCTCTTTTCCTGCCCCCTTCCCTATTTTTGCTGCTCTGACATCCATTTCCATGGAAACAGCAGCGTCCAGTTGGAACTTTTGCAGGTTCAGCTGTGGCTGCAGTCAGAGGGATACACAATACCCTTTACTTTTAAAAAGGCCTAATTGTAAAATTAAGCAATCAAAAAGACATTTTATGTTAGACATGAAAAGGCTGTAAAACTTCAACTCCTCTTGCCCTCATCCAGTTCCCCCTCATGCTTGGATATTAGTTACCACCCGTTAACAGAAATTAACCACAATCACAACAACAACATATGGCAGAGAGGAGAGAAGTGGCTAAGCAATCCTGCTAAATTTTAAACTTAGTTTTGCAGTTAGCCCTGAATTCCATGAGGTTTACTGTAGTAAATGAAGGGGATCTGATTCTATTTAATCAATCATCATGGAATTGAGGTGCATGATTATAAATGTGCTTATTTAAAAATAGACAGACTAAGTTACACAATTTGGGGGAAAGAGAATTCCTCTAAACATCTATGAAAATTATGTAAATAGGTTTAAGATCTCACTGCGCATTTTTAAAAGAAAGTCAACTCCAGTACCTCTCTTCAAGTCTTTTCTGCACCCACAAAATGGATTTTAGATTTGATTAGGTCAGGACTGCCACTAAACCCATTACACTAAATGCTTATCTATTTAAAATACTATTTCCCTACACTGAAATGAAAAGGGGTTTTCCCACCCAAAAAGAAGAAAATATAAATTCCACATTTAGAATAAGCATCATTTCTAAACCAAACAAAAAAAGGCATGGTTAATAGATGCTGTGTTTAGCATTTGATTTCTTAAAAGCTAGTTCAAACACACATGCATTTCTACTTCTAAGTACAGAATGCATAGGGTGTTTAAATCAGTATTTATTAAGGGAACCATAGCCAAAGGGAGCTGTGGGGGCAATGACTGCAGGCAGCGCGCAGAGCTGCCTGGTCATGCCTCCGCCTAACAGCTGAGTGAGGGGGATGTTGCCGCTTCCAGGGAGCCCCCCAGGTAAGTGCTGCTCAGAGCCTGTCTCATGGCGCCTCATACTCCAACCTCTTGCCCCTCCCATATCCAAACTCTGCTGCTGCTAGGGGTGGGAGGAGCGGAGCCAGGTAGGGAGGCTGCTGGCCCTGCCAATTCTCTCCCCAGCACCAGCGGGTGTCTCGGGCCACACGCTGCTGGTCACCCCACCTCCAAGCAGCTGGGCCGCCCCCAGCACCCATCGGGCTCCTGGGCAGCCCTCCCTCCCAAGTTTTATTCACTGGTATTTTTAGTAAATGTCATGGAGAGGTCATGGGCAGTAAACAAAAATCCATGGCCCGTGACCTGTCCATGACTTTTACTAAAGATACCCATGACTAAAACATAGCCTTAATCATCACCATGTATGCTTTCAAAAAATGTAAGTATTAAGAGAACAACTTCTGTGTCCTGAAAATCCTGTTCCCTAGGGACGACCTAGTAAGCCAATCCTAAAATCAGTAATTGCTGATTTTGCTTTAAAATTTGAGTTAAAAAAATAAAAACTTTATTACTAAGATTAAAATAAATAAAATCTTTTGTTTTTCACCCTTTAAAACTCATAGCATTTTTTAAGATTTCACAACAGTTGCTGAAGCAGGAATCAATGAGAACAGGCAAACACATTTATTTAAAATGTGGCCAAAAGGCCAGAATTTTATTATATACAAATTTAACATGATAACCCCTAATGGCAACAGGGTCCTGGTACTGGCTGAAAAAGGTGAGGAGGCAATAGCAGCCACTTAACTCACTTCACTGATACCGACCTGTCACCATCTCCTTTCAGTACACATACTGAGTTCTGAGCGTCCTCTCTAATCAGGGATTAATACATTCCATCTAATAGCAAAGCCTAAATTAATCTACAGTTCTGAACAATTGACTGTTCATGGATAATTTTAAACCTTTAAAACCTACACCTGGTTTTCTAGCAACAGCACATATGCACCAGCAACAGCATAAATGGCAGTATAGAACACACTCAAGTGTGTCATGAAAATCTGCTCAGGTCAGTCTACTGCATATCAGAGAATGAAATAGCCCTGAAAGAGCTCCAGCTGTTGCAAAATGCATCAGCCTGCCTACCACGATGGGGTGACATGCCCACATGAGCACATCACCCCCATCTTCTGGATACTACATTGGCTTTCCAATGAACACCAGATCAAATTTTAACTTCAGATCCTGATTTTCAAGGCTTTTAACAGGCTGAGGATGAGGCTACCTCGGGGACTATTTCCCTCGGCAGCCAGGACCTTCCATGGCAGATGCACTCCTCAGGAACAATGGATTTATCAACAACAATGATGAGACTTGCAAGAGGAGACAGCTTTTCCTGCAGCTGTCTCCCAGCTTTGGAACTCTCTGCCTTCTGGACAAAATACAAGAATCAGCTCTTCAAAGCTCTCTCACAATAATTATGTTAAAAACAAGTATTTTTAAAAATGTCTATACAACCTTCCCTCTGCCATCTGACAGGAAAAAAGGAGATGAGTCCCAAAGTATCAACGCTAATTAAACTAAACTACAGAGTCAATCAAATATTAAGCTACTCTGGAACTACAGCAGTAAAAAATAGATAGGAATGTTTTTCCATTAGTAAGGGCATTTAACCCTTGTCTCCTTGCCAAATTCCAATCTACATAATTACATTTTGCATATTTAAATTTCCAACATAGTTTCAGTTGGACACTGTCTACTCTATATATTCTTAAATAGCTTCCTTACACTACTTCAATGAAGATAAATCTACACACACACACCCCCCACACACTTAATTTGTTCTTTAGAAGTGTTACTGAAACTACCCGATGTTTTATTATGTGAAAGTAGTGAGCAACTCAATCTATTGTGCAAAACCTCATGATCCAAAGCACCAAATCAGCTTTGAACTGAACCAACTCAGTTTAAAGAGACAGCAGAAAGCAATGCTAATCAAATACCAAAAGCAAAACCCATTTAACCTACTAAACGACATTTTTTTCTCTCTCTCAAATGGAGCAGTAGCTGCACAAAATAGAGGCATGGACTTTTAGAACCTTGTGATTAACCTTACAGTCCCCTACATCAAAGATCACAACAGTGGATGTTAGGACAGAGTGGCCAAATCATGTTATAACCACAACTGCTGAGAAATACTGTACACAGACACAATTTTTGTATAAAATGAAGTATGCCAGCAGTGCAGGTATTTCACTGCAGATGACAATCCAATCTGAAGTTTTACCCAAACACTAACATAAAAACAGTTTGGAGGAATACAAATTAAACATTGTAAAAACAGCAAAGAAGCTTGTGGCACCTTATAGACTAACAGACGTTTTGGAGCATGAGCTTTCGTGGGTGAATACCCACTTCGTCGGATGTATTCACCCATGAAAGCTCATGCTCCAAAACGTCTGTTAGTCTATAAGGTGCCACAGGATTCTTTGCTGCTTTTACAGATCCATACTAACACGGCTACCCCTCTGAAAATTAAACATCGTTTGCCTTTCACTGTGGGCCAAGCAATTATTTTAAAAACTGTGCTGGAAAATCATTTTCCAGATCCAGTTTCCTAACATTGTTTTAGAAGAGTTTTGTCAGATGCACAATGACCAGGCAAAATGAGGTTAACGTACAAACCAATTTTTAACCACTGTTTATTTCTAAGGAGCAAGAAAATCAGATGTCATAAAAAAAAGAATTTTTGTTGTGGTGGTGAAAGTCTTTGTCACTGTCTGGACTACCCCACTATAATATTGCGAGGTATGAATCCATCAACTCCTAGGAAATGAACTAGTATAGAATGCTACAGCACATCTCCTCAGCAACATGGGTTACTGTGATCACATCAAACTTGTCTTCTGCTCTTTACACCAGCTTCCCAGAGGGTATCTAGTTGAGTTCTCTGCCCTTATCTTCGAAGTGCTCAATGGCCTGAGCCCAGCATGTCCAAAAGATTGCCTAAACTAAGATCTGGAATGAAGACTGTAGATAGCAATTCTGCTCCACAGGGGTAAAGCTTATTTGTTAAAGAGAAAGAGAATTCTCAGAGAGCAGACAAAGACTGTGGAATTAACTCCAAAAGGAACTAAAGAAACATCACAAACCTTACCCCCCTCCTTAGACCCTGACTTTTCCAATACAAAGAGACAGCGGCATGTACATTTACAAATAAAACCAAAATCGTGCCAAAACTAAGCTCTACACTGAACAGACTTTTCTCCCCCAGGCGAGAGGATGAGAGAACAAACCACCTGACAGACATTAATCACATTGCTTAATTCACTGCAGGAAGTTTCTCAAAAACTACAGTAGTAAGTATCAGAGGGGTAGCCGTGTTAGTCTGGATCTGTAAATGCAGCAAAGAATCCTGTGGCACCTTATAGACTAACAGACGTTTTGGAGCATGAGCTTTCATGGGTGATGGCATCCGACGAAGTGGGTATTCACCCACGAAAGCTCATGCTCCAAAACGTCTGTTAGTCTTTAAGGTGCCACACGATTCTTTGCTGTTTTTACCGTAGTACAGGTGGTATAAGAATATATAGAATAGAACAGAACACATCTTACTGAGAACCAATTTATCATTTTTAATCAAACATTCTCCTTTTCAATTTAAAGTCACTAACTCAACAGCTTATTTACAAGTATTAAGCTGATTAAGATATACTAAATAATACTGTTTCACTGATGAAACCTCACTCAGTGATTGCTATTTTCACATACAAGGGTGACTCTATGTTTTGTCCCAGTGTTACTGATGATGTCTTAGCACTAGCAAATTTTGCACTCTACTTCTAGAATAGCAGAGGGAAATCCTAGGATATGTCATAAAAGATTTACTGATATAGCATTTTTGATAATACAAACTACATGTTTTATCCTTCTACCTGAGGTGATAAAGCATCTCTGGACAATCTGGCTTTTTAAGTGAAAATTTAAAGTTTGCAGTATAGTTACAGCCATATTGGTATCAAGGTATTAGAGAGACGAGGTGGGTGAGGTAATATTTTTTCATTGGGTCAACGTCTGTTGTTCAAAGACATAAGTTTTTGAGGTACACTAAAGTCTTCTTCAGCTCTGGAAAAAGTACCACTTTACTACCTTTCCCAGACCTGAAAAAGAGCTCTGTATAGCTCAAAAACTTGACTCTCTCACAAACAGAAGTTGGTCCAATAACAGATATTACCTCATTCACCTTGTCTCTAAAAAACTAATGGCTGTTTACCAAGCCAAATTTTGTAATCTCAACTCCATGCTTTATGGGCCTGATCCAAAACCCACTGAAGTCAACAAGACTCTTTCCATGGAATTCAATAAGCATTGGATCAGACTAAGACAATGTAATTTACAGTGTTCCCCTGGTGCTTTTAGAAATGAACTACGAAGACAAAGAAAAAAAGTTTTTGTGCTCTTTACTGCTTCTTTATAATTAATATAGATGCCTCATAGTCAATTTCATGTAACTTAGATGTAATATTTAGGATCTGTTAAACATCTAAACAAACAGAAATAGTTTCATGAATTTTTCTGTTTTCTCACATAAAAGTCTGGGTAGATTTAAACATCTTCCTGCAGCATTTGCAACTCAAACATACAACACTGAACAGTTAAAAGAGACCCAGACTGAAATGACTAGAAACAAATTTGAAAATTAAGTCAGCTTTCATTTTTCTCCTGGAGAACAACCCCAAAAGAAAATTTAAACAGCATAAATGAAGAAAAATAAATTACTTCAAAGCCAATGAGCTCCAGTGTTCTCAGTAACACAAACACTGAAAGTTTGATTTTTAAAATACATGATTCTTATACAGCAGGGTAATGATACTGATCTCCTTTGTAAAGCACTTTGAGATCTACTCACGAAAAAGTGCTATATAAGAGTGAAATACTGGTATTTATTATTAACCTGACAATGTTCCTTTAAAAAGAAAAATGTAAAAACCCCAAAGACTTCTACAGTGAACAAAGTCATTCTAAATATCAGTTTAGAAAGATAAATTAATCAAAAGAAAAACCTTTAACTGAATTAATGAAACAGACATTCTGAAAAACATCTACCTGATGTCAATGAGGAAAGATGGGGAACCATCAGAAAGCAATAAAGCTATAAATGCTTTTCTAAAGGAAAGAGGACAACCTTTTGCCAAGTTAATAAAATTATTCAGAGTAGTCATGGAACAAAGGAATGTTGCATAAAGTTGGAACAATGCACCTCTCACCAAAAAGACAAAGAATTAAAGACCACCTTACTAATTCTAAAAGCTTTCCTCAAACACCGACATTCTTGCAATAACCAGCAGAATAAGTAGTACTGACATATTACTTTAACACACAAACAGGGGCAGCTCTAGGCACCAGCTAAACAAGCAGGTGCCTAGGGCGGCAAAATATATGGGGCAGCATAATACCGGGGCCCCAGTTCATACCAGAAGCAGCATCCTGGCTGGATCCTGACCGCCCCGGGGGGTGGTAACCAGCCTGTTGTTCTGCCGCTGAGTGGGGAACCTGTCCCCGCTGTTCTCCCGCAGGCAGCAGCCACGCCCACTCTCAGGCGGGAGCCGGTAGTGCAACCCTGCCCGGCTGCAGAGGACAGGCTGCTGCAAGTCGAGGAGCAGCCCGTTCTCTGCAGTCGGGGCAGGGCCGTGCTACCGGCTCCCAACTGGGGGTGGGGGTGGCTGCTGACCATGGAACAGCGGTGGGAGCCGGTGGCGCGGCCTTGCCCAGCTGCAGAGGATGGGCTGATCCTTGGCTTGCAGCAGCAGAGACAAGCCGAGGAGGAGTGAGTGGCCCATCCTCTGCAGCCAGGGCAGGGCCGTGCTACTGGCTCTGCTTGGGGGGTGGGGTGGGGAGGATTGGCTGCTGATCGCAGAAGAGCGGCGGGAACCGGTAGCATGGCCCTTCCCCAGCTGCAGAGGACAGGCCACTCCTCCTTGGCTTGTCCCCGCTGCTCTTACATGCTCAGTGGCCACCTCCCACCCCCCAGGTGGGAGCCGGTAGCGCAGCCCTGCTCCGGCTGTAGAGGATGGGGGGAACATGGTGCCCGGGCGGGCCGCTCCTACTCGGCTTGTCTCCGCCTCTGCGTCCTCCTCCTCATCCCCTCTGCGCCACCTCCTGCCAGAGGGGAGCAGAGTGACAGCCCAGGCTGAGCCCAGCTTGCGCCAGGGCCAAGACGAAGACGAAGGATGAGCGGGGCTGGGATCCAGCGGCTGGCCCCTCCAACCCCTGGCCCTGGGAGCGGCAGTGTTGGGAGATGAATCCACCTCAGGCCAGATCTGCAGCAAGGTAAGAGTTGGGCCAGGTGGGTTTTGTTAAAATTAAATGTTAAAATTACACTAGTAGGAAAGGTTTCAGAGTAGCAGCCATATTAGTCTATACCCGCAAAAAGAACAGAAGTCCTTGTGGCACCTTAGAGACTAACACATTTATTTCAGCATAAGCTTTCGTGGGCTACAGCTCATCTGATGAAGTGGGCTGTAGCCCACAAAAGCTTATGCTGAAATAACTTTGTTAGTCTCTAAGGTGCCACAAGGACTCCTGTTCTTTTTTACTAGTAGGAAATTGTTTTATTTCACTAACTACAAATTCTCTGTTTTCATTTTTAAAAAAATTTTAAACAGTCAAATCAAAACTGCAAAGTGCAAACACGTGTAAAAGCCCCCCCCAAAAGCCCTGGGGGGTGAAGTGGCAGCAAAAATTTTTTTTGCTTGGAGCAGCAAAAAACCTAGAGCCGGCCTGCCTGCACACAAAATAAAAAGGTTTTGAGTATGGTACTCATCAGCTACACATTACACTGAGTGCCATCAAGAAAATATAGGCAAGAAAAATGTAAAACACATGCACAGATTTAACATTTTTTTTAAAATTAAATATGTATACATGTTAAAGAAGAGGATCTAAACTATCAAAATTAAAGTAATTCAGATTTAATTCTGCATTCTTTCTTAGGTACTGCATTGGAGTAAAAATATGAGACTTTCAGTGTGTTTAACATTATTGAGGTATATAATAAAGTAGGGAGCAATAGTTTTAAACTTTAATTTCCTTGCTTTTGTACCCTTAGTCAGCGCCTTGAGATTAATACACACACTGTACAGAAGTTTGTGATTGATAACTTACATATTTACAACGCCTTGCTAAAGTTGGATTATAATATTGTCTACACTCTAGAATCTAGAAAATACAATAATGCAACTTAATGTAGATGTTTTAGTTGAATACCAAGATGGATTTTATCCTTGGCATGTGACAGCATGATTTACACCTCTGGAGGGCTGATGTTGCTTCTGTTCTGCTCCAAATGTAAAATACACACAATATCTAATCTCCAATCTTGCAAACACTTAAAGATATGTATAATTTTAGTTGAGTGAAGTTGTAGACATGGCTCAAGGGTTTGCAGCAGCAGTGCCAGGGGAACAAATTCTGCTCTCAGTCAGGCAGCTGCTGAAAACAGTAAAGTTGGTATATGCATGTCTGAGGGCATACCTCATCTTTAGTTAATCTCTTTTCATTTTTGTAGCTTACATGCTGAAGCACCGCAAGCACTGCTTTCCACTGATAATATAACAGACATTTTAGAATGCCTTTTTAAAGGCTGTAATTGTGATTGGTGTATCATATAAAAGGTACATCACCAATAGCTAAATAGATCTTGTTTTGACATTTTAACAAAAATTTGCTAGCAATTCAAACTGGAAAAAAAAAACATCGCTTTTCTATGCAGCCATTTTGAAATGTCAGCCATTGCTAATCAATAGGAATATGTTATGACTAGACACAGTGGCTCACAAACTGGTCAGAGCGGCAATTTTACAATCCTCTAATCTGGTCACATTACCAAGACTGCCAAAATGTTTCTTCATTAACCTAATTTATTACAAATGGGAATTTTAAAATCTTGCAATTCTTCCAAAGTGTTCTATACTGTATACTTTTGAAAAGAAATTTTGAAAAAATTAACATTCTTATATTAGCACTTTAGAAATAAATATACGTAGCACCATTCCTGCACTGACATCTGTCATTCAAACAGATGTCGGCCTATAAACCTCAAAACTGTTAATTCAAGTTTATTGGGTGACATCTGTTTGAGTGACAGATGCCCATATCTTTTCAGTTATGTGCATTTATATATTAACTAAGCAGCTGACCCAAACCACCTTTTTGGGACACTTTTCTTACAAAAAAAAACAAACAAACCCTAGACTTCTTATCCTTAACATCTCATTGTTCTTTTGAAACTACTGCTAATTGTGAAATACGGGATTTTAGATCAAATGGATAATTAGACTAAATACATTTTAGCAAAACATTTGTCAAAACATCTTTTAAACCCATGCTACTGCAAATGAAATCAACACAAGGAAAAAAACCCAAATGTTTAATTTCTAAATAACCTGAAATCTTAGTTATCATTCTATTCTTAATTGTAATACTTAAAAGATAAAAATGACATACAAGAAACAATATACATTTTCTTATTTAGCATCTGAAAGGAGCTGAAATTTGCTTCAGATGAGAAAACCTCGCTTATCTGGTGTTCTATACAATACCCAGTGCAGGATATGGTGTATGGTTTTTCAAGGAGTGATTAAACACAAATTAAAAGCTTCTTTGATCTCTGTATGACAGGCTTGTGAGAGACCACATACCAAAATGTGTGTTGACAGCGTCTGTAGAAGGTTCTCAGGTTTGGTCTAACCTACTTAAATGAAACCCAGCAGGAACTTTGTCAAGAGCCTGACTCTTTTGGCACCCTTATTGTCCTGAACAGTGGGTCACTGGCTTGTTTGTTGGGGATGGCAGATGGTTTCATTTGTTGTGTACTTCCACTCATCACCAAATTTTAGGTAGTAGCCTGGCCAGTGATGGGAGAGAAGTAATGCGTGGTTGCACCTGTCGCTTTCACTTCAAAAAAAGTCCAGCTCCAATAGTAAAAGACAGTAGGGAAAAACGGTTAAGACTGGCTTGAGAAGCTCAATAAATCAAACAAGTAGGTGGCCTTAACACTATCTACAGCTTTTAATTAGTAGTTCTTTCTGGTTCTTTTAAATGTTTTCTTTTATGATAAGTTTCAAATACTTGTCATACTTTAGGGAGAGATATTGAGTCATAAGAAACTAAATGTTAATTTTTAACAGTCGGTAGAAGCGAAGGGGAAATTACACAACGAAATAAAGAAAATAGCTCAAAAAATATAATCAGAATTGAATCTGAAGCCCGATATCTACCTCATGAAAAGTGTTAATGCTCTATTGATAATGTTTGTACAGATTCAGTGCCTGAAACCCCTAATCACAATTGCAACCCCATTTTGTAAGGCATGGTACTGAACATACAAGATACAGTCCCTACCCTTACACGCTTACAATCTAAGTAGCACTGAAGGTAATGCAGGCACACTACATTTTCCACTGTTATCAAAAGAAAAAATATCTGCAATGTGGAGCACGCGTGAGGTCTTTATTCATGTCACAGAATTCTTCTGAATAAAGACTAAGCATGCTTAGTAACTGAGTTAGAAGGTTAAGGATTTGCAGCATTTGGCATGTATTTATGACAGAAATATCATTTACTGTACCCATACTCATACAAATGTATTAAATATTGAAGAAAAAGATGACAAGTTTTTTATTTAAACATAATTTTAATTTTCAATACTTTAAAGATATCAGACTACATTTTCATGATATATTTATACATGTAAACATCATATACATATAAACTTATATGTTTATACATGCATATATAATATGGTTATATATATGTGTGTATATTATATACTGCATATGCTGCTGTAATGAGCTGAGAGCTTGTTCACATCGTAGCATCACAACTTCTGTGCACTTGGCGATCTATAATTAAAGATAATCACTTGGGCTAGACTTTACATTGGCTTGCGTGAATGCACAAGGAATATGCTTAGAGGACCCCCTTAACCAGCTACTCAGATTGCAGGTAGTAGTATAGCCTCCATGGGGCTGTTATCTCCCACTCTAAAAGGGTGAGATGGAGATGGAAGTGAGCAGATTATTGGCTCTATCCTGCCACCCCCCATGCACTAGCTAGCACATTATACCAACATAATGGAGGAAATACAAGATACCAACTAAAAACGTGGTAAGGGGTACTTTCTCTTGGAAGAAGGGGGAACCAGATTGTTCACAATCTGCCTTGTAGTCTGCTCCTAGGGCAGAACCTACAAAGCACTGCCTCTTACTTGGGGTTCATAAACAAAGCCAGGATTGAGACACTGAATTGCCAGTGTACTGTAAGTGAAAACTGAAACACACTGACAAAGCTATGTGGGAAAAGTTACCCAGTACAATGCATTTATGCATGGCTCTGGCATTACTTTTATGGGAACGAATTCACACATCAAATCATCACCCAATTAGTCTTCACATGTTCCCATGCCATATAAAATTAAACTAAAACGGTTACTATCTTTTGTAATTGTTGTTCTTTGAGATGTGTTCCTCGAGTCCATTCCACGTTAGGTGTGTGCACGCCGCATACACTGTTGCTGGAGATTTTTCCCTCAGTGGTATCCTTCGGGCCGGCTCTAGCGCTCTCTGGAGCCCGTGCACATGCACTGGTATAAGAGGCGCCACTGGCCATGCACCGTCTCAGAATGGTGCCTCGGGAGCACCTCACACTGACACCCAAGTACTCGGCGCCGAATTGGAGCAGCTCGGCTCTGAGACTGATCTGAGGGGGCTCCCATGAGGATAGACTTCAGCATCATGTCTGTTCTTTTTAGTGTAGGGTCTAAAGTCCCGACAGATCTTGCACTTGTCTCTCATGTGAGTTTTCCCTCCAAGCACTTTTGAGCAGTTGGAATGTGGGTCACTCATTGGAATCGATTTGCCAGAGGAGGCACAAAGCTTGAAGCCCAGGAACTGAGGCACGCCTGGCCCCTGGGGCAAAGAAGTCCCTCGTTAATAGGAACTACCTATTTACACTTACTATATACACCAACACTAATTAAAAAACACTATATACACTAAACTAAGATAACTACGAACCTCTGGGAAGAAAGCCTTGCCAGAGAAAGAAGGGTCGTTCCAACAATGGTGATGGGTATTAAGAAGGAACCGAGAGGGTGCATTGCCATTGGCGCTCCTTCTACCAGTGCATAAGTGCGCAGCTCCAGAGGGCGTTAGAACCGGCCCAAAGGATACCACTGAGGGAAAAAAATCTGGCAATGGTGCACATGGCACACATACACCAAACATGGAATGGACATAAGAAAACGCACAAAGAACTATATTATCCTCTGTACTGTGCCTACTTTTGAGTGTTGCCAGTAGTATTTATCTTGGTGATTCAGTTCTTTAGCTTACCCAATTCCTCAAAGCCAATTTCCAAGATATCGAGTCTACTCCATCAAATGCCATTATTTCCAACACGAATCAATGTTATGGTCCTCTCAGCTCCTGACAAGAGGTTTCCAACTTGTCTTTTCATATCAGATACCGAACTACCCAGACCAATGGTCTTACTCAGTACGCAATTCCTATGTTTCTGTCTCTAACTGTAGTTAGTACCAGCTACTTCAAAAGAAAGTTCAAGAAATTCTGCAGAAGGCAGTTATGGAATAATCTTCCTGCCAGGAAAGTTTCCTTCCTAACATGCATTAGAGTCTGGCTTATGCCCTGAAACATGAGGGTCTATACTGTTTCCAAAACTGTGGATTGCTTTTACTAATCCTTGCTTAGCACTGAATATTCTTATTGTCCACAGAAGTGTTCAATCTGTTTAAATCTGCTATGTTGTTGGCCTTGATAGTATTTTGCTGCAGTTAGTTCCACAGATTAATTGCATTATGCGAAAAAGTGTTTTCTTTAACAGTTTTGAATTTGCCACCTTTCAAATCCATTTAATGTCACCTGTTCTTGTAATAAGAGATATGGTGAACAGAAATTCCTAATCTAACTTCTCTGCATCATTTATTATTTTGTAAACATTTTCATGTCTCCTCTTATTCAGCTCTTTCTAAAAGCAAACAATACCAGTCTTTTCAATCTCCCTTCCTATGGGATTTTTCCCATTCTCCAGTCATTCTCATGGCCCATCTCTGAAAGCAACTCTATATTTGCTATATCATTTCTGAGATAGACAGACAAGTACTTTTTAGTACTAATACCAGGAATTTTATTAATTAGTTCTTTATCCACTACTTTATTAAGAAATTCAAAGATTTCTGATATATCTGTGAAGCAAAATTTTCTGTTGGAAAAACTATGTGGGTTAGATCTTATCTAATGATCAATAAGATGTTTTATAAATGTATTTTAAAAATTGTTTAAGCCAAATTACCAGGTATGGAAGCAAGACTTCCTGGTTTGTAATTCCCTAGATCTCCTTTATTAAAAAGATAGCACAAAATTTTCTACCCTCAAATCCCCTGGTATGGTAGCTGATTATATCAAGTAATTACATAGGATTGATAGCAGTTCAGCTACATCATTTTTAACTTACTCACATGGTCCTAGTGACTTGCTGAATTTTAAGCTTATCTGTTTGTTCCAATATCAACAATGTCACCTCATTCCGGGAGTAACTCGTCTTTATTGAAAAATAACAGAGATAAAACATTTAGCTTTTCATCCTCCTTAATTGCTCCCTTTATCCCATGGTAGTCCAGCAAACTCATCAATATTTTACAGGCTTCTTACTTCTGATGTATTTCAGAATTTCTTACTTGTTTTTACATGTCTGGATATTTGCTCTTCATATTCTAACCTACCCTTTCTTATTTCGTTTTACAAGTTGTCAGCTGTAGCTTATGCTCTTTTTTAATAGCTTTATTAAGATTGGGTTTCCATTCTCTGAAGGGTATCTGTTTGACTCAAATAACCTCTTGAACCTTGCCATTTAGCCATACTGTTTTACCTCTTGCTTCCCCGCTTCCTTTTTGTTGCTGTTGCTGTTTAAAGGAATACATGCCCTTTGACACTGTTTTGTATGCTGAGGTAGCCTCCGAATAAATCTAAGGATTATAAATTTCTTTATTTTTGACTTGAGTGCTTTTTGATTAGCTCTTTACACTTAAGAAAGGGAGATTTTAAATAGACGAGTGCTACCACGTTAGTTTTTGGTATCTTTCTTGCCCAAATGCATAGATTATATTATTTAGGTATGAAAGCTTTTTCTATGGTCAGTGTTTTCTTGCCTCTACAAACAAATTTATATTATCTCAGGATCCATCACTCTTTCAAAAAAAAATGTTTTGACTTTGATTATCCTTCCTGGAAGACCATATATTTTTTTTCCACTTCTCAGCTTCCACTTGCTACTGCAATATATCCTGCACAATGTATTCCAGATATACATTCAGATCTTGAATATCTGGGTAAAGGCCAAATTTCTAGCTGGCCCCAAACCAGCCTCTAAAAATTGCACATAAAGCCTGCATTTAACAGATAATTTGGTGCCAGATTCTTGATTTTTCAAAAACAAACTCCTGTTTGCAAAAAGACAACCTTAAATCCAGAACTGGCAAAAGCAGACATCTTAGAAGATGTAGTTTAAACCTGGCCCCGTATGTCACTGGTGTTACTACCTCATTCCCTACTGTTCCTTAACTGAATGAAAAGAGAATGGGAAGGTAGGAAGAGGGTTACACTTATAGTTTAAAAAAGGCAATAAAGGAGCATACCTTTTTTTTTTTTTAAACCCTCTTCTATAGAAGTTCCATTTCCAATTTTTGTGTTATCTGGGTTCCCGTTTCCTCTCGCAGATAGAAATATTCACATTTTAAGATTCTCTACTGACCTCAGGGGGTGAAAAGCAATCTGGAAAAATTATTTTCAATGGTCTGAAATTATGTTTCTCTTTTTTTCAGAAGAAAGAGAAGCATTTTCACAATTGAAATTTAAGCATGTTTAGTTTAAAGAAGTTGAAATGATACTGTGAATTAGTACAACAGTCTGATTGTATCCTGTGATGCAATTTTACTTGACAATTTAAAACGTAAGGTACACGATTATTAGATGAACAATAGCTAATTTCTTAAACTATGATCAAAACCAATTTAAACAAACTAAAAACAAAACTTAACGTCACAAAATGCAGTACACATGAAAAGGAGTGGCAAGTGTTAATGGCCAACTCTAATATTTCTTGAATCACAAGTTCTAGCTTTTACCAGTAGAGTGGCTCTCAACCTTTCCAGACTACTGTACCCCCAAGCTTCACCTCACTTAAAATCTATTTGTGGACAAAATGTGACATAAACATAGAAGTGTGTCACAGCACAGTATTACTGAGAAATTACTTACTTTCCTCATTTTTACCATATCATCATAAAATAAATCAACTGGAATATAAATATTGTACTTAGATTTCAGTGTACAATATAGAGAGCACTATAAACAAGTCGTTGTCTGCATGGAATTTATGTGTGTACTGACTTGGCTAGTGCTTTTTATGTAGCCTGTTGTAAAACTAGGCAAATATCTAGATAAGTTGATGTAGCCCCTTGGAAGATCTTGGTATACCCTCAGGAATAGGTGTACCCCTGGTTGAGAATACACATCACAAACAAAATTATTTTGGTGGATCTTAACATACTAATGTGCAGAATCAGTTAAACTACTGCTCAGTTTTGTAAAGTTGGAAGTGTGATCAAAAGAAACCTATAAATGGAACAGAGATGTTGGCGCAACTTGACAGACCTTTATGGATGCTAATTATATTCCTATAATGTGTCTGGCAGAGATAACAGGAGCTCAGAGATCACAGTGATGGGCACAGTACGAGGACCTCAATGAGAGCAACTTTCCTCTGCAAACACAGAAATCCCAAAGACACGATTTTTTTCTAGACATGTTTTATTGTAATCTGAGAATCCAGAGTCTGAAGTACTGGAAGGATGCAATGCAACAGTACGTAATTTATTAGAATATAGAACCTTAACAGACAAGAACCAACAACAGAGACACAAAGCAGGCTAATGTTGGAGGCATAGAAGCACAACTCATTCCACTTTGTTCTAGACTGGCTTTTTGTAGACAAACCCTGAAAACCCACATTGTACTTCCCCACAGAGCCTGCACGCAGAGGAGGAAACCCCTTTCAAGTTGAAAGTGATAGCTTGCAATTCTAACAGTTTTCAATACATGACAATGCTAGCATCTTCAGAAAAAGTTGAAATCTCTCTCAGAAGCACATGTAAATGGGTTGAATAAAATTTCTAAATCAAGCACAATTCTTAAACCTCAGTTCTGGTCCTCCTACTCCCCGCCACTACCACTATTAACAAATAACAGCAAACAGAGATGCAAATTATGTCAGATGAGATGTACAATAAACAGATCTTTCCTATAAAAGTATTCTAAAGCTATGTTGATTTTAAGCTTATTATAAGATGCAGTCCTGAAAATTTAGGCCAAATGAGATGCTGGGTTCTTTTGAAAAGCAAATTAGTTGTGTATGTCCAAATATAATTTTGGAAAACTAAATGCAGGCTCTGAAAGGTTTCTGAAAACCTTGGCCTCAAGCTTTTGTATTCCTCGTTCTTTTGCTAGTGGACAGTCTATTGTTTCTACAGACTTTGCTGCTGATCTGACTGCACATCCTACGGAGAGATCACTAATAGGCTCTTCTGAAATTAAAATACTAACAGGTGAATGAAGAGGCTTTTTTCAACCGAGATCCAGTACAGGGTTTTGTGTTTTCAAATAACACTGTTAACTGACTGTAAATTACATTACAAACGTAGTACAATTGTTCTCAGTATCTACCTTTGCGCCATCCCTTCTGTTAGCCAATATATATATGTTAGGTGTAATGCACACCACGTTATACTATCCAGCATGTGAGAGGTTAGGTTAATTGAATGTATTAAGCTCTTCCCACAATGCTCTGTTCATTCATGTCTAGGTACATATAGAGTGCTATCAAATTCACAGCCATGAAAAACACGCCATGGACTGTGAAATCTGGTCTTCTGTATCTTATGCTATGCTATGCTATACCAATTTCATGGGGGGAGACCAGAGTTTCTGAAATTGGGGGTCCTGACCCAAAAGACAGTTGCGGGGGGGGTCACAAGATTATTTTAGAGACGATTGTGATATTTCCACCCTTACTTCTGCACTGCCTTAGAGCTGGACAGCTGGACAGCAGTGTCTGTTGGCAGGGTGCCCAGCTCTGAAGGCAGCAACCTGGTAGCAACAGTGCAGAAGTAAGGGTGGCAATACCACACCATGCCATTCTTAGTACTGTGCTGCTGCTTGTGGCAGCTCTGCCTTCAGAGCTGGGCTCCCAACGAGCAGCCGCCACTCTCCAGCTATCCAGCTTTGAAGGTGGCATTGTTGCCTGCAGCAGTAAGGATGGCATGTTATAGCATTGCTACTCTTAATTCTGTGCTGCTGCCTGCAGAGCAGGGCCTTCAGTCAGCAGCCGCCACTCTCCAGCCGCCCAGCTCTGAAGGCAGCGTCGCCACCTGCAGCAGTGCAGAAGTAAGGGTAACAGTACCACAACCCCCCCTGCAGTAACCTTGTGATCCCCACCCCCCACAACTCCTTTATGGGTCAGGACCCTTAAAATTACAACACCTTGAAATTTCAGATTTAAATAGCTGAAATCATGAATTTACTATTTTTAAAATCCTATGACCATGAAATTGACCACGATGGGCCATGAATTTGCTGGGGCCCTGTATATATCCCACAATACCCTGCACAACACAGCTTAGCACTTGGCATACGCAAATATGAAACTTGTCAGAATGAAGACACCTGAATGTTCTACCATCTTTATGGTCCCTAGCCAGGGGTAAAAGTAAGCTGGTATGGTCCGGTACGCCATGCCGAACTGGACCGGCTTCTCCGGCGGTGACTTAAAGGGCCCAGGGCTTCAGCAGGGAGCCCCGGGCCCTTTAAATCACCACTGGAGCTCCGGCAGCTGGGCTCGGGCGGCGCTGTAAAGGGCCCAGGTCTCCCCGCAGTGGTCGAAGCCCCTGGCCCTTTAAAAAGGGGCATGGCCTCTTCCGGTTGAGGCCACGCCCCTGCTCAGGACTCCGGTGTACTGGTAAGTCCTTTAAGTTACTTTCACCCCTGTCCCTAGCACTTGGAATGTGATATCCAAAACAATAGATAAGGAAAGGTACAGAACAAGTTAAGGAAATGGTATGAACTGGTGGGTTGGATCTTAACTGACATATAAACTGACTATAAATATGGCTAATTTGAATGCATACTTCAGAGCACACCTTCTGTATAAGATGAACTGAATGTTGCGAAACAGTTTCCCAGAGGAAATGATATGTGTAGCTCCTTTTCATATTGTACTATGTTGTCTTTGGACAATAAACTGGCTAAGTTTAGTTATTTGGGCTCTTGAACATTTTTAATATCGAACCACATGTATAGTCAACATCAGTTGACTACACCTTTGGAAATACGTCCTTAGTTTCTATTACTTATCAATTTTCTTCTAAGGGCCTTTACCTCTCCTCTCCTCACCTTTAGATATCAGCTGCTGTTTCTCTTTACAACCTTATAAAAATAAAACAAAAAACCCTAAGAACTGTCAACTTTCTCTCCAAAAGCACTTAGCTATGGTGGTGGTGATTACTGAGTTGTTATAAAAAAAGCTAATGAGGAGTACTAAAGAATTAGCTCTCTTTTATATTTATACATATATGTCCACACACACACATGCACAAACATGAATGCATAGTATTTCAGAATACATGCGTGTATTCTGAATGCTGGTGCATGTTGCGCAAGGCCTAAAGAAAGCCGCAGCTGGCCAACAGCCTGTTTTTTAAAATCCCTTTTTCCCCCTTTATCTGGGTGTGCACACTAAAAGCCATAATTCACAAGTGTGATGTAAAAACCTCTGAAATATGAGACATTGCTGTCATTACTCTTGTGAATTACACCTTTTTTTCATACAGGTTTGTGATCAATTATAAGGGCAATCCATGTAATATACAGAATATATATAATAGTATGCCACAGTATAATGTAATTTATTTCCATCACTGAAGTAATATCACACAGCTCACCAGAGGCCAAATTTGAAAGTTCATTCTGAAGGTTATTCCTTCATGTAGGTCTATTTTATACCATTGTTCAATTTTCCTTTTTTATCAATTTCAACTATTTTCTAAATAATGATACTTTATTTCCACATTGTTTCTGTTTAAACTGAATTTCAATATGAAACTTGTTCAAAGATTAAAACTAAGCAATCAGGAGACTATGCCTCTAAGGCCTAATACTGAACATGATTCAAAAGCCAAGTGTGGTTTGGAAAACAAATTCAGACCTGTATGTGAACCTTTAATCTAGCATATTCTGTGTTTCTTCTTCTTTTTTTTTAAAGTGTCCTCAGGCTTCTGATGTTAAGTTAGCATTATTTTTTTTCTTGTCTCTTTAGTAAAACCTTTATCCATTGGTGCTATGTCAAGTATAAGAACTCAGAATCTGTAGATTGCATACATTTCTGTTTTTCCAACTGGTCACCCTTTGGGAGTTGGCTGGGTGCCCTGGGCCAGCAGTATTGCCTAATGGTGATACTCCAGAGCATAATGCCTAGTTGTGAGAGTTCAAAGGGGATGCTTCACCTAGCAATGATATCAGGGAAAGGGTCACCCAGTGGCAAGAGTGGGGAGAGTTGGGGACCCAAGCCTGCCCTACTCTACTGGGTAACAAGTTACCCTGACACGGACACGTTCAAGTCCCAATACCCACCAGTGTGTTCTCTGGGTTGCTTCCTACCCTTATCCCAGTCACTCTGGTGATGTCTCCAGGGTTGGACGTAGAGTGTCTCTTGTGTCCTTTCAGTTTAGTCTCTAGCGGCTCCTCTGTTGGCTTCCCTAAGTCATCCCTCTTGGCTCCAGCGGTTGGCTGGCTTCAGGCTCAATCCTGGCAGCTTAGAGTCCCAGCAGCTTCCTGGCAGGAGGCTGTCACACTCAACTGCTCTCCTCCTCAGTCAGCCCAGACTGAGCTGAACTGCTTCCTTTTGAATGCTCCCTCCACCAGGAGCATGCTCAGCAGGAGTGAAGAGGCATGGCTTCCTGGTCCAAAAACGGTTCTTTAACCCTTATTTTGCCCATGGGGAGTTGGTATATTGTCATGCACCCAGATAGATCATTAATGTGTCTTATTGGGAAGAGAACTTGTTTACTTGGTACTACTCACTTGAGGATGAGCTTCCTTCACAAAACCACATAGGGCATGCAAGTAGCGTTCAGCAGTTGAAGTTTTCCCATCAATTGCCTCATTCCATTTCCATTTGGTAGAAACAGATGGAATTTATTTCCCACACATCATACGCCAAGGTCTTTTAAAACTCCACCACCCAAACACTAACCATATGGATACAGAAACGTATTGCAGGCAGAATAGGTTGCTAGATTTAGGTGGCCTAACAATTTCCATTATACAGTATTATTGCAGCCTTTTCTTTGAGAAGGTCTCACATCTCCATTGTTTGAAGTAGGCTTTTGATATTCAGCAGGGGAAATACTTTCAGGCTACAGAAGTGCCTTTTTTTTTTGTCCCATGTAATTCCACTCAGCTTTGCTGAGGTATAAATTGTTAAAATTCACCATTTCCTTTCTTTTGTTTGCATTCCTCAGGAAATTTTTGGGAGCATGGCAATTAATAGACGGATATTCTAAGGCTGGGCTCATGCTGGCTGCCATCACAGCACCAAGCTATACTCACAATGTCTGGGAGCTGCCAGAGCAGCTATAATGAGAGAGGTATGCATAAAGGGAAAGCGAGCTGAGGACTCCCACTCCAGACCCAGCACAAAATCCCAATAGCCTATGACCCACTCTGGGGGAGCCACTCGAGGCAGGAACTGGGTCAATTCACTCCAATAAATATCTCCTGGACCCAGTGCCAGGCCTCAGCAGCCCAATTCCCCCGGGGCATGTGGGGCTGGAGCTCCTTCAAATCCCAAAGAGTGGGGTGAGAAGGGGAGAGAGAGGAGCCAGACTCTCCCTAACTAAGCCTGGACCTAGCAGCCCACCCACACCTTTAGGGGTTTGGTAGGGGGCAAGGAAATCCACCTCCTGAATCCTATGGGGAGAAGATGAGGGGAAAAAAAACATGCTGGGCCAGGCTGAGCTGCTTCCCAATCACTGGAACCATTGGTCCAACCTCTCTCTGGGATAGCAGCCTTGTCCTGTTGTTGACTAACAGTCCTCAAGTGCTAGTGGTCTGTGCTGCAGTGATGAAGGGTCAGGCTTCAAAGTTGACCGATTATGAATTAAATTCTAAATTTACATATTAAAAAGTTTTTTAAAGTTATTTTGAAAAGTCAAGCATGCAAAAATTAGAAAATTCCAGATTTATAATTGCTTGTGCAACCTTAATTTTGTCCCTTGTGCAAAGCGTTAGGATACATTCTTTAATTACATGATCTCATAATATTTTTTTACCACAAAATCCTGACCTAATTCAGTGCACAGGATGGATGTATAAGGATACAGAATTAATGCTGTGCAAGCAATCATAAATCTGGAATCTCCTATTTTTGAGTGCTTGAATTTGCAAAATAATTTTTAATGCAATTATGTACATAAGAACAGTAAGTTCCATTTATACACAGCTGAGGATCATTTATAGATCAATAAGCAGAAAAGACTGCTGTCCCAGGGCCAAACTATGTCCAGAGACTTAAACAGAAGCCACGTATTAAGAGCATCTGTGGGCAGAATATGTCCCATAATGCAATACACAGTGCAAGCTAACACAGTAAATCCAAGACTACACTCATGATATATAGAGGAATCCCCAAAAATAAGGCACAGAAGATTCTTCCATTATTTATCTCCAGTGTACTCTCAGTCATTTGTAATTGTAGTATATAAAATCCTAGTTTGTAGTGCCATTTCCTTCAATAAAGTCCACATACAAGTTTAACAGTTATTTTCTTTCACTCTATATCATTAATTGCATACAGTGCTATCATAATCTAAAAATATTACAACAATAAATTGTTAACTAAACGTGAGAATACTGCAATGATAACCTGGGTCCAGAATCTCTAAAACACATTAGCAGTGAGCTGCAGGACACATTATGTAAGAACAAGATTAAATATTTATCTTTACACTTCTCCTATTCACTCCTCTCTTTATAAAATTTTGTTCTAAAACACTGTTTGTAGCCAATTTTTTTTTTAAACCAAAAATCTCATCCTCTAAAACACTCTCAGTTTCTGCTGGGGTTTGGCTTAATACAGTATCACCAAAAGTTAACATTAAGGGCTAGTCTACACTGACAACGCTAAAGCATTTAAAGATGACTTGTGTAGTCATGGCAGAGCGCTGGGAGAGAACTTCCCCAGTGCTCTAGAAAACACACCTTCACAAGAGGCATGGTGCACTGTTTACACTGGCGCTTTACAGCACTGAAACTTGCTGCGCTCGGGGGGGCGGAGGGAGGTTCATGCCCCTGAGCGAGAAAGTTGCAGCACTGTAAATTGCCAGTGTAGACAAGCCCTCGGCAAGAGTTATCATTCAGTTATAACACATTTACTTTCTATACTACGTAACTTGTAGTCAATACTCTTATTATTTTAAATGTAGTGACCATAGCATCTTCTGTCATGGGTATGATGCCAACGCCATCTCCCAATACTAGCTCCATTGTCCTACCTCTTGTCTAGACTGAGAGCTATCAAGGAACATAGAAATAATCACTTCTGTGAGTTCTCTCTTACCTCCAAAAGCAGTCTGGGCTTTTGGGAAAGGGAAACCCCGCTGCCTGCTCTAACATGTTTTCATCCCACTAACCCCGCCCCCACCTTTTTTCTTCTATGACTGCAGAGGTGTTAATGGGCTACTCTACCATGAACGGTCCCTTACAATATATGCTAACTACTTATTATAAACAGTCTGTTCCATCTTGCATTTAACTGTGATGCTTGGAGTACCTTTCCTAGAACTGAAGAAGAGCTCTGTGTGGTTTGAAAGCTTGTCTCTCTCACCAACAGAAGTTCACCCAATAAAAGACAAAGATAAGGTGGGTGAGGTAATAGAAGGCTGTAGCTGGGTGGTCACTCGCTTTGGCCTTAAAGGGCTTAAAACAGCCCAGGAGAGGGCTGAGGCTGGGAGCAAGCAGTTCGCAGGCTGATTAGGGAAGCAGGCTCAGCTGTGGCCATGCCCCAATCCCGGCTCAGCTGGCCCTTATAAGAGGGCAGTGGGCCAGGAGCAGAGTCAGTCTCGCTCCATCTCTAGAGGGAGAAGGGTATGGCTGCTGGGAAGCTGAACAGAGTACCTGAGGGGAGCAGGGCTGGGGAATAGGGCAAGGGAGCTCCTGCCCTGAAAAGTCCCAGGCTGCGGCTTTGTCAAAGGCCAGAAAGGAACTAGAGTGCAAAACTGCAGCCCAGGGTAGGCAGAGGCAGCCAGTCCAAACCACCCTTGCCTGTGATGAGTGGAAATTATACTGCAATCTGTCCCAGTGAGCGCGTGCTAGATTGTGACTAGCAGCGGCCCAAGACTGAGACGAGGTGGGGATAGTGGGCAGGGGTTCCCCTGGGTGGGGAGACCCAGAGAGCAGGTGTACTGCCAGGGGGCAGCAGCACCCGAAGACAAGGGGCACCGGGTCCAGGAGGGACAAGGGGCACAGGGTCCAGGAGGGACACGGGGGCCAGCGGCCAGGCGAAACACCGGCCTGCAAAGGGCACTCCATAGGCTGCAAAATGCTAATTCCCTGGATGACCAGCAGGAGGCGCTGCAGGGATGAGTCCTCGCACCATTACAAAGGCCTTATATACACTAGTCATCTTACTGCGGCACAGCTGTACGAATGCAGCTATGCTGCTGTAAGATTGCTCGTGTAGCCGTTCTATGCTGATCCTTCACTACCTGGCTCTTCCTCCTGATCCACATGGAAAACATGAATCTTCTCAAATGGAGAACACCAACACTTGGCTCTCATCAACCACCAACAGGAAAAAAAATCGACCACTAACAGAAGCTCATAGACTCATAGACTCTAGGACTGGAAGGGACCTCGAGAGGTCATCGAGTCCAGTCCCCTGCCCTCATGGCAGGACCAAATACTGTCTAGACCATCCCTAATAGACATTTATCTAACCTACTCTTAAATATCTCCAGAGATGGAGATTCCAGAACTTCCCTAGGCAATCTATTCCAGTGTTTAACTACCCTGACAGTTAGGAACTTTTTCCTAATGTCCAACCTAAATCTCCCTTGCTGCAGTTTAAGCCCATTGCTTCTAGTTCTATCATTAGAGGCTATGGTGAACAAGTTTTCTCCTCCTCCTGACGACACCCTTTTAGATACCTGAAAACTGCTATCATGTCCCCTCTCAGTCTTCTCTTTTCCAAACTAAACAAACCCAATTCCTTCAGCCTTCCTTCATAGGTCATGTTCTCAAGACCTTTAATCATTCTTGTTGCTCTTCTCTGGACCCTCTCCAATTTCTCCACAAGCTGGTGCCATAAAAGATATTACCTCACCCACCTTGTCTCTCAGAATGTTGCGGCTATTTCCATAACTAAAAAATTCTAAGATACCTCCACTGCTGCCATTTTACTATTACTTATCTTCCGGGAAGGAAGTCTACTGAGATTGGGGGCAATAATGCAAGTCTTATCCACTTAAACATAGCTACTTCTTTGAGTAAGGAGCACTTATGTGAGTAATGCCTGATGTTACAAGTCCATAATTGTTACTAAGTATTTGAGTGCACTATTTTACAATATGTTCTATCATAAACCAGTAATTGTGTAGAAAATATATTTTATTAGTTTAGCATTGCTTTAATGCAAACACAGCATTAGAAGAATGTGTTGAAAACATAATAAAATTTACCTGCAAGTGACTCAAAGGTCTCCAGCCTCTTTCATGCATTAAAATATTACCCAATATTTCTCTTGTTGTCAGCTACGTCAGCACACAAGGAAGATGACAGATTCTGGTTTCTTTAATTTTTAATATTTATAGTTTTTTTTAAAAAGAATAAATTGCAATTTCCCTTTAATACTGTAAATATCTTTAATTATTTAATATCTCATTTAGTTTTCCATTTTTGCAACTCCTTTTATACAGCAATACAAGCTGTCACACACAACAGAAATGCTGATGAAAGGAAAAGTCTGAGGTTTTTGACAGCAGCAGCGAACTCTGACCTTCAAGGACCATAAAATAGCCAACTTGGGTCCATTTTACATGAATGAGTTGAGTGATATATGTGCCCTAGCTTAAGCTTACAGAGATAGAAGACATCCTATGAAAACCATAGAAATTATATAAAAAGCCTTCCAGGCTCAATAAAAAAAGTGAAGCTTCATAGTACATATGTTTCCCTTGATTTTGTCAAGGATGTTTACATGATAGTAAACAGAGAGATTTCTATGTGGGATTCAAACAATTTTTAAACGAACAGTTGCACATGAAAATGAACTGCGGATACACAGACAGAGCCAATGCAATCTGTAGGAGAACTGGTCATATATTCACAAATGGGATTACAACAACTACTAATCCATCACAGCACACATAGGCATATTACCTATCATACGGGCCTCAAAGGAATAATGGGGGAAAAAACACTCACCTGATAAAAGTACAGTAAAGGCTTTGTTATCTGGCATATTGAGGGAATGGGGAGGGGCGGTAAGTGAAAAATGCCAGTTAAGTAAGAGTTTGGGTGTGGGAGGAGGTGTGGGGTTGGGGTGCAGGGCGTGAACTCTGGGAAGGAGTTTGGATGCTGGAGGCTCGGGGCAGGGGGTTGGAGTGCGGAAGAGGTTAGATCTGGGGGTGCTCACCTTGCGCAGCTCCACGCAAGCTGCGACCTTTCCCAGCTGCTTTTAGGTTGAGGAGTGCCAGGCGGCTCTGCATGTTGCCCCTGCCCTGCCCTGAGCACTGGCTTTGCAGGTCCCACTGACCAGGAACCGTGGTCAATAGGAGTTGCGTGGGCAGTGCCAGCGCACAGAGCTGCCTGCTGAGCCTCCGGCAAGGAGCAGCCAGGACAGGTCACCGCTTGCGGAGAGCTGCACAAGGTGAGCACCCCCCAGATCCAGCACCCTCAAACCTCTCCCACATCCCAACCTCCTGCCCCCAGCATCCTCCCACACCCAAACTCCCTTCCAGAGCCCATGATCCACACCCCCTCCCACGCCCCCAGCCCCATACCCCCTCCCACACTCCAAACCCTCATGTCCGTTCCTCCACCTAGGAGCAGCAGAGACAAGTCATTGCTTCCTGGGAGCCACGTGGAGCCAGGCAGGGAGCCTGCATGCCCGCACCAACCGGACTATAAAACAGACTTTCTATGAAGATTAGGAAAGCCAGTTTATAGAGCTTTCCAGGTGGTACAGGGCTGGATAACACAGCTTTTACTGTATTAATTATTCCTTCAACCCCTCTTTTTCCTCTTTCCAACAAAGAAAATCAACCCACAACATAACACACACACACACAAAATAATTCTGAAGGCATTATTATGAGACAAGGGTTGGCGATTCTGCTTCATGAATTTCCCTTTGCACTCATTGGCATCACTTCTCCATCTTGCAGAAACTACTGCTAATATACAATGAAATCCAAGGAGGTCTGAATTGCAGCCCGTGCCAACCTATGCAAGATGGCAGCCTCGGAATGAAATGCACATCAGAACACACACAGCTAAACTGAGGTGCTGTGGTGAAGGTTAGTTCAATAAAAATTGGAAATATTTTTGAAAGTGCTTCAGGTTGCTCTTGCAGTAGTCATCACCAGCCAATCCCAGAGGAGTTCATCCCTACCACAAAGTGCATAGGCAGGCATCCTTGCTTCTAAGCCGCTAGACCTCTCCTGGCACGTGTCAAAAAATTACCAGAATCTGAATGACTCTTCAACATTCACCTCCCAGGAATCCACCTGAAGCCCTGACTAAGTTTCCTCAAAAGATAAGCTTACATTAGCTATCTTATTAAATGGATTCAAACTACTTATATTACTGTAAATTCTAAATCTTTAGTTTTCTACTACTCTTTAAAATGAAAGTGGCTTCAAGGCAACGGAAACAAATATTCACTGTTTTCGTTCCAAATATCACTTTTGTTCAACTAAGTAAAATATCTGAAAATTAATATAGAAAAGAAAAGATCAAATTTAATAGGTCACTTTTAAAATTGGTTTGTAGGCTGCTCAATTTATTAGCCCTTGTATATCAATATCTGAAGACAGAACTTTTTCTATGGGCTAATAAGGGAAACATTTACAAAACCCAGACTCCAAGTTACCTAGAAAATTCTAAAAAATATTATAAATTCCCAGACAAAAACCTACAATTGAATGAAATTAAAGTTGAGACTAAATACGAGTAACAGAGAGAGAAAAAATGTTACATGGATGCTGCAATTATAACCAAACCAAACATAAAATCCAGGAAATTCAGAAGTAAGTTTATGTTAAGATACCCAAACAATTTTCATTTTAACCACAAGTGATGTAATGGAATAACTGTATTATGATGATTCAGGTATTTTAGTATTTGTAACCCCATATTAGTTTTTACAGGTTTTTTAAAGACGTCACATTTTTTTCTCCCTGTGACATCTATAGGGTAGAGTTAAGGTTGTTCATGTGCTTTAACTACCCATGTCTTACCTTAAGAATCTAGCTCAGGGGTCGGCAACGTTTCAGAAGTGGTGTGCCGAGTTTTCATTTATTCACTCTGATTTTGAGGTTTTGCGTGCCAATAATACCTTTTAACCTTTTAGAAGGTCTCTTTCTATAAGTCTATAATATATAACTAAACTATAGTTGTATGTAAAGTAAATAAGGTTTCAGAATGTTTAAGAAGCTTCATTTAAAAATTAAATTAAAATGCAGAGCCCCTTGGACTGGTGGCCAGGACCCAGGCAGTGTGAGTGCCACTGAAAATCAGCTCGTGTGCCGCCTTCGGCACCTGTGCCATAGGTTGTCTACCCCTGATCTAGCTCTTAATTTGCAATTGCTTAGTTATTTTAAATATTGAGTTAGTGAGACCAACATTATGTGAAGCAGGAGAAAGAAGAGCTCAGTTTCCAAGTCCCAGTGTCTCTGGGTATGTCTATATGGCAATGTAAGCCCAGGGTTTGGATTCAGGCTTAAGCCTAGCCTCTCTCTTTCCATCTACACACCTCCAGAATATCATAATTATATATTTATATCTCAATATACATATAGGCCACAAATGCAGTACGATATAGGATAGTGACATATGTTAAATGGCATGTTTGGCTACCTAACCTAAATTCTGCCAATTCAGGGCCTGACTCAGAGTCCACTGAAGTCAATGTAAAGATTCCTATTTCTTTAATAAGCTTTGGATCATGCTTTTAGTTATCCTGTCTTGCAGTTATATCAACATTCCAAACGCCTGTTCTATTTTATGTATTTATTTGGGCAGAAAAATATCCTTCAAGAGAAACAGACTCTTTTCTTCCTAAATTTGGAATCCCCCCTCATCCATAATTACACTGGTTTATTGTACAAGACAGGCAATATTCAATTTTGGCCCAGTGACAAGCCTAGGGTCCTATAGTCAGATTTTTTTACAATACAAGATGTATAGAAATGTATAGTAACAATAAAGGTGAGTCCCAGATTTCTAGAATTTTGGATACAACAGACCTTTAAGACATACAGTTATGTGTTGAAATGGCATTTTATGTCTAATTGATTTTTTCCTTCTGAGGTCTGCACCACTGAATTCATAGGAACTAAGCACAGGTGGAGGAATAACAAAAAAATGCGTCCAGATAGAATGTTTTTCAACTCCATGAAAATTGGCCCTCTGTAAAAAGCAGCATGTACTGAACACATCATGAATATGTGGTGAACCTGCCCACCATTAATAAATAGTTTTTGGAACTAATGAATAATATGGTTATCCCAAATGCATGCTAACAAATTTTTGTCAATGAAATGTTTGTTATACACTCTTATTATACATACGTGAGTTTAAAATCAACTTAATATACTCTGCTGTGCTATCACTGATCACAGTCTGTAGTGTGGTGTGAAGAGCATCTTTTTTTTATCTAAAGTTTTTTCTTGTTTACACAGGGAAATTTACTTGTCGAACTATGCTGGTCTAATTATAATGTTATAGCCATGCTGATATAAGTCTCCATGTGGATGCTCTTATTCCAGAAATCAACAGCAGTGTAAGTTATACCAGAAAAAAATATCATTATTCTGGAATACGAGTGTTTCCACATAGGGAGTTATATCAGCACAACTACAACGGTATAATTACGCTGCTACAATTCTATTGGTAAATTGCACACAAGTCCTTAGTATTTACTACAGGTAGAATTCTCTCTCTTTTACTACTGTGTGTAAGTTTTGAGTTATTTTACCTTCATATTCTGGATGGTGAGATATTAGGAACTCTGAAGGGGTCTAATATGATCAATTCAGTAGGGTAACTTGGGTTTTTGAGTGTCAGAGAACCAAGGTGCTTTTTGTGATACTCACGCATATTGGTTCGCTCAAACTAGTAAAGGTTTATTTTTATGTTGTATTTATTGCCACTAAATTGCAGAAAGAAGATGACTAAGTTAAGTTTAATGCTGTATATCACTGCAGTGCACTTCTGAGTTCAAATAAAAAGAGGGACAGATTTGTAGGGCAAACCCAAAATGTTCCTATAGCATTTGAATGTATTTAGTTTTCATTTACCATGTGATCAAGGAGATTAAGTACGGTATCTTGAGGATACTGTTATTTTTATAAAGAATCTTAGGATAGTAAAAAATAAAAAAATAAAAATATGCAGAGTTTATTAAACCATGAGAAGTAAATTAATACAGATCAGTGCAAACATGCAGAAAGGACTTTAAAAAAATTACAGAAATATTTGGATTAATAGAGCATCTTAAGGCATATTAATTTGCTATTCCAAGCCTCAAAGCAAGACAGAAAAACAAGAGGAAAATGAAATACAAATAATTATCTACTAGATTGAAAGGCTGTAAACATGCTGACCATAAAGTGATTGGGAAGTTACTGCAGAAGAGTCCCTAAGGCCATCACACCAATGTGCAGCTGCAGCATGCTGGGTTGCACAGCTGAAGGAATACAGAAGAAACCAAGAGAGGTGGCATTTTGATATTACAGTTACCAGCACTGCAATAAAAATGGCACTTACCATATTTTATGTTGGTATAGTGACAGTATTGGTATTCTAAAAATAGCATTACACTTTTCTAAAACTAAACAGAATTCATTCTTTGTAATACTTTGAGGTATTCATAATATTAGTAGTAGCAAACCTTGACTTGTAAATTAAATCAGGATGCTAGGTTTACACGCTAAGGGGAAAAAGTTAAAGATCACATTTTCAAGTCTAGTTGCCTACAGTTCCACTCCTAAAGCCATATTTAAGTAATTAATAAAAGCAGCCTCATTTTCAGAAGCACTGACAACTCACAAATCCCACTCAAGTGAAGGGAGCTGAAAGCGCTCAATAGTTCTGAAAATTAGATCACTTATTTAAATGCCTAAATTTGGTTTCAGATGCCTAAGTAAAGGCTCCTCAGTTAGATAATATTGGCCCAATTACCTACCTGCAATTCTTTACTAAAGGTATAAGCTGTAATTGTCACATTCTTGGACTCATGCCACCAGCACATTACTCAGAGTTTTGTTTGTTGATAACCCTGGCTAAGAAAGGTGGTACTTTGTATTTCAACATGAAAGGGAATAACCAAGAATCCCTACTTCCCTTTTTAACTACTGTTGCAGAAGAGCTCCCAATGACATGGCTATTCCATGCTGCTGATCAATTACCTTTTTTTTTTAAAATGACTCTCTCAGGACAGTTATTTCCTGTAAGACACTGAGTCAAAATTATTGTAATAGTGAAGGAAAGACGTGAAGGAGATACTATCTACTCTCTTGATTTATGAAGTTTGTCACTGGCCACTTGTGTTTGCAACTTAGAAGTAATGTTTGGACGCCCTGTTGCTTTTAACCAATATTACAGAAATATCCAGGATGGTTTCCCCTTCCCCATCTGAAAATAGCCAGGAGGATGTCACCTTTTCTTTCAGATGTAGCTACTGCAATCCATGCTTTTGTCACCTCAAAATCAACCTAGTGCAGTGTGCTCGACATGGAGCTACACCATCTTAAATCCATTAAAAAACCAAAGGTGGTACAGAATGCAGCATCTTCCTTAGCAACTGGTGTATTCCATCAGAGCACACAATATCAATGTTACACACTCTATGTTGGCTGCCTGTCATTTTCTAGGTGGAGTTTAAAAGTGATTTTTTTTAGCATATAAAGCCCTGAATGACCTGATACATGCCAACTTAAGAGATAACTGTAAACTGAAGCTCATTCAGTATAGAAGAAAGGAAGTTGCTGGCAGAGTGTTTTCCAAATGGGTCCCTTGAACTTGGAACTTGCTCCCCTCCTTAGTCTGAAGCAGACCAAATATATTGACTTTTAGAGCATACCAAAAAAATAATCTATTTACAGGGTTTTGGGAAAAGGTTGAAGACATGAGTTTGATGGGGTTTTGATAAGACTAGTCTTTCTAGAAGCCATCAAAGACTGTATCTGTAGGGTCTGACCAAACACATTGTCCTTTGAATTCAGACCTATAATTTGCAGGCAGCTTTCCCAGTATCAAAGAGCCTTAAAGACAGTTCACATCTACAGCTATGGCAACTTCCACAGCCTGCCCAGATAAATATTTGCATTCCTGAGATTTACAGTGGGCACGTGGAGATTGATACATATTTTTACTCACCATTACTCTCTTGAAACTACAACCAAATTTAGAAGAATTTGCTTATAATCCTTTCTTAAATTTAAGACAAGGCCTTCTTCCTCAGATGGATTACTGTTGCTCATTATCTCCAGCTTTCCATACATGCTGAGTAAGTGGTGTGGCAGACTGAACTGGATCACAGTTGGAGCTAAAAAAGAACTCTTGTCCCAGGAACAGCCAACAAGCTAACTATACAAGCAACAGATGTAATCCATGTGTTAAAATGGGGTGTAGTGCATGGATTTAGGCAGTGTATATCACAACAGGCTTTCACTATAAGCAACAGCAGTTTACCACACTTTCAAGCCTCATATAGACAAAGCCTAAGAGTTGATATTTCATTAATAGATTCATATTTACCTTCCCCCCTTTTTGAATCTTCTTGGATCAGACAAAGACTGAAGGATGAAGGGGCAACAGACCTTTTTAAATCTTGACAAGTCTTTTTGTGTACGTGACAGAGACAGACCATCCTGGAGATGAATGCCTGGCTGCAAAGATGTCTCCAGGAGAGCTTCGGCTTACTCGGTCACAGGATGCTGTTCCAGGAATAAGGGCGGCTAAGCAGAGGTGGGATCCACCCAGAGATGGGATCCATCGGTTCACATACTGAGGGAAGGAAAGAGCATATTTGGATACAGACTGGCTAACCTAGTGAGGAGGGCTTTAAACTAGGTTCGAAAGGGGAGGGTGACAAAAACCCACAGGCAAGTAAAAAACTTGGGGATCTGGGGGAAGAGTCAGAATCTGGGGTGGGGTGGGGAAGAGGGAGAATAGGCCATTATTGCAGGAATAAGGGAGAGACAAGAGAGAACATAGGGGAGGAAACAAATCAGTATCTTAGATGTCTGTATCCCAATGCAAGAAGTATGGGGAATAACCAGGAAGAACTTGAAATGCTTGTTAATAAATACAACTATGACATAGTTGGCATCACAGATACGCATAACTGGAATATTGGTATGAAAGGGTACAGCTTGCTCAGGAAGGACAGGCAGGGAAAAAAGGGAGGAAGTGCTGTCTTATATATTAAAAATGTATACACTTGGACTGAGGTTGAAATGGAAATAGGAGACAGACTTCTTTAAAGCCTCTTGGTAAGGAAAAAAGGGGTACAAAAGGGGAGGTGATGTCTTGGTAGGAGTCTATTATAGACCATCTATCTAACCAGAAAGAAGAGTTGGATGAGGCTTTTTTTAAACCACAAACAAAATCATCCAAAGCACAGCACTTGGTGGTAATGGGGGACTTCAACTACTCAGACATCTATTGGAAAAATACAGCAGAACACAAATTATCCAATAAATCCTTGGAATGTATTGGAGACAATTTTTTATTTCAGAAGGTGGAGAAAGCTACTGGGGGAGTGGCTGTTCTAGATCTGATTTTTGACAAATAGGGAGGATCTGGTTGAGAATTTGAAAACTGAAGGCTGCTTAAGTGAAAGGGATCATGAAATGATAGAGTTCATGATTCTAAGGAATGGTAGAAGAGAACACATTACAATAAAGATAATGGATTCCAAGAAGACAGACTTTAACAAACTAAGGGAGTTGGTAGGTAAGATCCCATGGGAAGCAAGTTTAAGGGGAAAAACAGTTCAAGAGAGTTGGCAGTTTTTCAAAGAGCAAAATAGCCCAGTGTATAGGAAAAACAGTAGGTATGGCAAAAGACCACTCTGGCTTAATCAGATTTTCAATTATCTGAATTTCAAAAGAGAGTTCTACAAAAAATGGAAACTAGGTCAAATTACAAAGGATGAAGATAAACAAATAATACGAAGATGTAGGGAAAAAATTAGAAAGGCCAAGGCACAAACCAAGATTAAACAAGCTAGAGACATAAAGTGTAATAAGAAAATATTCTACAAATCTATTAGAAGCAAGAGGAAGACCAATAACAGAGTAGGCCCATTACTCAATGAGAGGTTAAAAAAAAAAAAAAACAACAGAAAATAACTTTTTTGTTTCGGTTTTCTCCAAGAAGATTAGTAACAATTGGACACCTAACATAGTAAATGCCAGTGAAAATGAGATGGGAAAGAACAAGTTAAAAATTACTTAGACAAGTTAGATGTCTTCAAGTCACCATGGCGTAGTGAAATACATCCTAGAATATTCAAGGAGCTGACTGAGGAGATAACTGAGCCATTAGTGATTATCTTTGAGATGTCATGGAAGACAGGAGAGATTCCAGAGGACTGGAAAAGGACAAATATAGTGCCTATCTATAAAAAGGCAAATAAGGACAAACGAGGGAATTACAGACCAGTCAGCTTAATAACTTCAGTACCTGGAAAGATATTGGAGCAAATAATTAAGCAATCACTTTGCAAATACCTAGAAGATAATAAAGTGATAAGTAACAGTCAGCACAAGAAAAAATCATATCAAATCAATCTAACAGCTTTCTTTGACAGGGTAACAAGCCTTGTGGATGGAGGGAACTGGTAGATGTGGTGTATCTTGACTTTAGTAAGGCTTTTGATACTATCTTGTATGACTGTCATAAACAAACTAATGAAATACAACCTAGACGGAGATACTATAAAGGTGGGTGCATAACAGATTGGAAAATCATTCCCAGAGAGTAGTTATCAGTGGTTCACACATATCGAGCGGGGTCCGACAGGGATCGGTGCTCAGTGCGGTTCTGTTCAATATCTTCATCAATGAGTTAGATAATGGCATAGACTTACACTTGTACATTTGTACACTTACAAAGTTTGTGGATGATGCCAAGCTAGGAAGGGTTGCCAGTGTTTGGAGGATAGGATTAAAATTCAAAATGAGCTGGACAAACTGGAGAAATGGTCTGAAGTAAACAGGATGAAATTCACTAAGGGCAAATGCAAAGTGTACTCCATTTAGAAAGAACAATCAGTTGCACACATACAAAATGGGAAATGACTGCCTACAAAAGAGTACTGCGGAAAGGGATCTGGGGGTCACAGTGGATCACAAGCTAAATATGAGACACAGTGTAACACTATTGCAAAAAAAGCAATCATCATTCTGGGATGTACTAGCAGGAGTGATGTAAGCAAGACATAAGAAGTAATTCTTCCGCTCTGTTCTAAGCTCACTGGGCCTCATTTGGAGTATTGTGTCCAGTTCTGGGCACCCCATTTCAGGAAAGATATGGACAAACTGGACAAAGTCCAGAGAAGTGCAACAATAATGATTAAAGGTCTGGAAAGCATGATGGATGAGGGAAGATGGAAAAAATTGAGTGTGTTTAGCCTGGAGAAGAAGACTGAGAAGAGAAAAAGGTTGTTACAAGGAGGAAGGGGAAAGTTGTTCTCCTTAACCTCTGAGGATAGGAGAAAAAGCAAGGGGCTTAAACTGCAGCAAGGGCGGTTTAGGCTGGACATTAGGAAAAACTTCCTAACTGTCAGGGTGGTTAATCACTAGAATAAACTGCCCAGGAGGTTGTTGAATCTCCATCATTGGAGATTTTTAAGATCAAGTTAGACAAAAGTGTCTAATATGGGGATTGGTCCTGCTTGGAACAGGGGGTTGGACTAGATGACCTCCTGAAGTGCCTTCCAACCCTGATATTCTATGAAAAACCTGTCAGGGATGGTCTAGATAATACTTAGCCTTACCATGAGTGCAGGGGACTGGACTAGATGACCTCTCGAGGTCTCTTCCAGTCCTACGATTCCATGGTGGTATGTGGCCACATCCAAAGGCTACCTGCGTTCAAGAATTTTAGGGTCTGCAAGGCACAATATGCTAACTCCAGTCACTGGAATCTGTGACGGTAATGTCATCAGAGAGAACTGTATATCAAAAAATAATACACCCAAGATAAAAAGGAATAATATGAAAATATTTTATAAATTCATGAGCGGAAAGTCTGATGAACATGTATATTTTAATAGTGAAAATAATATCTATACCATGTAGAAGAGATAAAAATCATTGTCTGATCCACAAATTAGGCAAAAAGTAGTGAATTTTTGCATTCTAGATTTAGTTTGCACTTTAATATGGTGCCAATTCCCATAATCTTTCAATCAGAAGGGACATATAAATGTTTTGTAAGTAGGGACCTCAGAAAGCAGTGATGTGCAAAAATCAATATTCAGTCTCAGACTAAGAGTCTTCCTTCAGTTACACTGCTATACAATGCATATGGTTATTTTCAATATTGAAATATACAGTAACCATTCAAAACTTGCTTCATTCATTTATTTATTATTTAAATTTCTAGGTGTCTTCTAGTAGCCTTGTACTTCAAAAATCCAGCAGGCAGTTTGCAGATGCAATGGAGATACTGAAAAAAGGAGGATATTTTTGGAGGGTGGAGGTTAATTGCTTAAGGATCGGACAAATGGCTATAGCGAGCTATAATTTTAGGATTGCTTGTACACATTTCTCACACCGCTGTATTTACTACTTGGAGCGAAAAGGATCAGAATATGAATAGCTCTAAAGCAGATTTCCAAATTAGATCTGTACTCATTGACAAGACTATAGCTCTTCGAAGAATGCTTTAAAACACTTTATAATAGTTCAAAAGAGCTACTGTGAATCAGTTGAGTATATATATAAGTAGAGAGTTCATACAGCTGAAAAAACCACTGATTTACCCAGCCCCCCTAAGCAGGAAACTTCTCTTGAAAAGTGGGAGGACCTAGTACATCACATTTTCAGGATCTAAGCTTGAATTATATATATGTATATATATACACACACACACACACACACATATATTAGATAGATAGATAGATAGGAGTGTGCATGTTTGTAACTCTTTACTGGTTGCAAAACAAAAACAAAAAAAAACAAAACAACCCACCACATATAAACAGAATGTGAACGGATGCACTGCTATTTTACTAGTCTGAAGACACACTGCTCCAGTGCGTCTGATCATGATCACAGGTTTATCAAGCTACAGCTACATGGGAAAGCTCTGAACATCAACAAAGGCAGACGGAGGAGTTATTCAGTGGGGAGAAGTGTCACCTTTAATCCTCTTCGTGGTGTGCTCAAAGAATGTCGTCTCAGGCCTTTAAACAACACCTCTCTGTGAGCAAGGACCACGTATCCCTTCTCTCTCCAGACTAGGTTTTAGTCTGCAGCTGCCTGCACTTGAATTATGATTATCTCAAGCAGGTCTGATTTACCTCCAGTCCCTGTGCTTTGCTTTCTCTCCAAGAGCTATTACCAGCAGTTACAAATGACCACACAGCTTTTCCTAAGCAGAGCACATTTAAGGACAAAAGCATACAGAGAAAACATACAAAAGAAGTTGCCCGTATATGACAACCCTGGCAGGTTCAAGCCCTTCCACAAGATTTGGCCTCTCCTTAAACAAAAGGTCATGTCTATTTATTGAATCATCATGAAGGCCTCTCTGTCGATTCAAACTCACCTTTTATATCCCAAGTCCTTTCTTTGTCACTGACCCTCTTGAAACCTGGCCTGAATTAGTATACCCAAACCACCCAGGTATTGTATTTCACTGGAGTTATTTACAGCCCTAGGAACTGCATCAAATTTCCTCCCACTGCATCTACTTCCTGTCACAAGGAGAGACCAAAACAGAGGCTGATAGAGGGATAGGAGAGCTAAGAACTCCCACTACCAATCACTCCCTGCTGCAGCGAAGAGACTAGATGAGGGGATACAATTGCATAGACAGCCTTTCTTGTACCCACCAAATGGCACTAGTATGTGTAGTAAGAAGAGGGCCTGAAACATAAGCCCATGTATCTGAGGCCTGGTATGAGGCCTGAGGTAAAGTAGTCAAAACTTGACTGATATAACGCAAAGTTAAGTTGTGAGCAAGAGGCAGGCCCCGCTCAAAGAATCTGGCAAGAATAGGGCTGATATTGCAGAAACACACATTCCTAAGTAGTGCTAGACATAAAAATATATATACAAAAACATTCCAGAAAGGTGGTACCAGAACACCCTGATACCAAACACATTCCCCAAAGATAACAGGGACAGACTGACCCATCCTAAAGATAAGGTCAGGATGACAGCATAATGAATAGAGATGTTTTGATCGAACCAACATGCACAAGCTAATGGGTGGCACCCAAATACATCAGGAGTAATATATAACTTGTTTGTATCGGTGTATAAAGAGGTATCTCAGAGGGAGTGTCTTTGGCTGGCCTGGATATAATGAAAAGTCCCACCAATAACTGAGATAGTCCGTTGCAAGGGACATACATGAGTTAGTGTGCCTGTAACCAATGAGCCAGGACATTAGGCCCATGCTTCGTTGACAACAAACCTGACCAAGTTCTTTCGCTACGAAGTGAGTCTGTGGATTTATTGGGCCATTTGATCGGAACCTGCTGTATGGGATATCTGGACAGAGTCAGTACAGCACGCAGAAAGAACACACACTCACCCGAACATCTCACAACAGCACACAAAGGAAGAACAGAGAGGGGCAGGGGAGGGAGGAGAATTCCAGGCACCAAAGGGATCAAGACGTTTAACATCTACTAAAGATGCAGGGTGGGATTCCATAAGGGTTGATACCATTAGAGGTTTAGAGTAGTCCCTCCACCATCTTTCACATCAGCCTCTGGCTAGTGGATGTAATCCACTATTTACTGAGTGCTCAGCACATTTTTCAAGCCCAGAAAGATCTACCTATTTATGAACTCTACCTTCTGTATATATTGACAGTAATTAAATTACATTAGAGAGCAGCAGGTGGCTCTAATTCTAAAGAGCATAAAGACTAATTAATGAAGACACAGATCACAAGGATCCACATTTGAATATAAATTGAAAAATTTACAAAACATGTTAATCATTTTCTGGTTGATGAAACATATATACACCACAAAGGTTCTTAATTCTTATTTCAGTTTTACTTCTTGAGAATTTCTTTTCAAGGCAATTTCCACTACAGTAAATTCTGTGATGTTTAAGACAGTTATCTTTACATTCCACATATCTCTATTTTGCTTTCTTTGTAAGCAGCTGAATCTGTCAACAGAGGTACTGATGTAGTATCATGCTGTCTGTTTTTGACAATGTCAGTGACATTTGATCCTTTACCCCTGTTATATGGTCAGCTATGTCCTTGCTATATTGAACAAGTGGTGGATTAAAACCATTTATATACACACTGCAGTACAGACCCTCAAAATTCAGCAGTAGCACTCCTGAGAAGTGTATATGTACATTTCTAAATGAAAGAGAGATCTAATTGATTTTAAAATTATTTTGTTTCTCTTTTACCACTCGGGGAAAAATATATACTAACATTTTTAAAATTGTTACATTAAATGGAAGAAACAGTGCATTATATTAACAGAATGTTCTGGTTAGTGCAAAATATATTTTGACAAATAGATATTTAATTTATAAACAAAGCTCTTGTCTCTTTCACAAAAAAGCTAAAACTATTAGAGGGTGTAGGAGTTGGGGAAGGGTTAAATAATCAGTTTAATATATTTTCTTTCAAGTCCCCCACATCTTGAAATCTACAATATATTTAGAATATAGAGTTTTCAAAGTCATCTGACTTCTATTCTGAATCCTGAAGTCTTGACTACTGAAGCCAGTGGTATTTTTGCCCAAGTAGGAATTGTTGTAAATTGCAAAGTCATAATGTTTATGATTTGATCTAAAATGTATGTTCAATTCATGCAAAATAAAACATTTTACTGGATAACTGCAATAGAGCAATCATTCCAGCCATGAAAGATAATGTACATAATACTACTTTTTTGAAAGAATATTACTTAAAAACATGTATGTTCAGTATTTTTAAAAACAGATCCAATTTCCCTGAGGACTACTATAAGTAATTTTTAAAAAATGCTTAACACACAGTCTAGTGTATTAGTAAAAGTATTTTTCTGAAATAGGCTTCAGCAATTTTTTTTAAACTGCCTAAACTAGAATGTCCTAATCTCTAAAAGGATTGATGTGAAAGTGATCCTTTTAAAAAATTAGATGGATAAATGAAAGTGTTTGGTGAATGTCAAGTTGGACTGAAGAAATTCCTGTTGACTGACCATTGCATACTAGCATTACTTTGTGCAGCTGATCAATAGATATCAGCTTTAAAAAGACAGGCAGAAAAAGAAGCTGCATCTTATTTTTAAGATAACAAGGTGAGATGAAATTGTTTCATTCAAGGCTCAATTTTATTTTTTTTCTTAGTCCCATTCCCCAGTTAGAACTATTCTTTTGGGAAAAAAATTATATTCAAATGATCATAAACTTAAGTTATATAGCTTTTAGCTTTGTCTTTCTACCCTTTTAAGTCAATCACTTTCAATATGTAAATGAGAGCTTTTTTTGGTCCCATTTTTCTAACTATAAATTATAAAATTATGCCACAAGTATTCTAATTACCTAACACAAATCATAAAATTGTACTAGCAGTGAACTCACCAGGAATCCTTACTATTTTTGACCAACACCCATCATTGCAGATGGACTTCAATCACATACGAGGGTCTCCTGGCCTGAAAACGCTGAGCGTAACACAAAGCAAAAGCATGCTCACGTCTTAGAATTTCTCCGATATGAGGAGGGCCCATCTTCTGTCTCTTCCCTGTCCTCATAAGCTTGCTTCCTTTTCTCTTCAAAACCTTTTATCAGCTTCAACACTCAATGCTCACAATAGTGCTATCTGACACTACAGGAACAGTTTCAGGGAAGGAAGAAGGGAAACTAAGAATGGGAGAGTCAAGGAGTAGGAGAACAGTAGGTAGGCAAAGGGAGTACTGATATGAAGAAAGAGGTCTCGATTTCCTTGTGAATCTACATTCTATACTCCTAACTTTCATAATTTGTTTTCATTTTCATAATAGTCAACTTTCTATTAAATGTGGATTTAATTACATTTAGATATGCCTTAAGCATAACAGCATTTTTCACTGCTGATTGGCTTTTATAGGAATAATTATACTGCTATTAAACAATGCTAGAAATACATTCTGCATATTACATATATTACATTTACAACTTATAATGCATACAAACTGGCAAAAATAATTATGCAGTAACGATTTCCTTTATAAAGGAAGAAAAAATGAATAAGTGTATTCCTTTTAGTTATTGTGAAAATCAGACAGATAATCAAGAAATCTACTAGCTACATTACCCATAGAGCCCTACAGAACAAATGCTCCAACCATTGGATGCTCCCAAAATAAATGTACTCTTCTTGATACGGGTTTCTGTCAGCATGCTGATCAGATTTTTCATAATGTCATTTACATAGGCTTCTAGTCAATAGAAACAAATATAGTTTTCTTTTAAACCCTCACAAAATCCATATACAGCTCAATCAAGTCACACAAACTAAAGGTAACTTACACAATCTATAAATTGTGGTATCCTAGTTGCTTTGATGGTATGTTAAGAAAATCTTTTAGCTATTTAAATTCTGAGGATATTGAATATTCTTCATTTTTAATACACAGCATGTAAGGTGGCATGAAAGGAAAGATTCAATTCAAGAGAGCAATACAGTATATTTTGCATATTTTTATGGTCAGTCATAATATATTTTGAACTAAATAAACCAGAACTCTTTAGACTTCATCAACCTTGCCTACAATAAAATCTAACAGTGGTGACAAGTTATGATGGTACTGTATATCTTTAACATACTGTAGTTCAACCTGCTGTGCATGGATTTAAAAAGTGCTTATTTGTTCAAAACCCTCTATATCATCTATAAGTCAAATAGTGAAAGATCAAAACATCACAAAGTCAATTCTTTAAGTAACCATAATTGCTAAGAAATAAGCCATTTCATCTCACGGGCAGTAAGCTGAACATACCAGATCTTGCCAGATTTAAAACACTAGCTGAAAACATGTATAATGCAAAATAAATGAAGGAGGTAAAATTTGCTCAGTAATAGGAATTTTCTAGCAAATATAATTACAGAAGACACAGCTATTTTGTTTCTGTCTGCAACTATTATAGTACTATTTCTCTGCTTGTGAATCATTGAAATGATTTCAGTTCCTCAAAGGCTTCTGAAATAATTACTAGTTACTTTTCAAACCACACTTCTTCATATGGACCTGACTGGAGAACTTATCTTGTCAGAGAACCTATTAACAAGAATAAGTTAATTCTCTCAACATGTTTATATTCTAACATAATAGAAGATAAATGGGGACAAAACAGGAGATCCCATGTTAATTAACTATATGTTTGCTACACGTGGATCAACTCCACATGTAATGATGGTTTTACAGTTGTCTAGAGAGATCATTAGGGTTCCTTAGCTTCTTTTCCCAGTGGAAAGGTTTTAAATATTTTCAGTTGAAAGAGGTTGTTAGATGGAGATCAGAAGAATCAAGATACTGGATTATTACAACAACAGAGGCTGACTGTGTCCACAGGTTGCAATTTTACAATTGGTGATTTCATAGATTAATAGAGGACTTTTTTTGCTTTGTAATTTAGCAGTCAGATCACAAATTGAGATTACTTACTGTAACTGGAGGTTCTTTGTGAAGTGTGATCTCTATCTTATGCCACACGTGTATGCATGCGTGCTATTTGTCTGAGTCTGAAAATTTTTCAAATCAGCGTCCACTGACTCATACATGCGCAGAAGCTTCCCTCATGCTCCTGATTGAGGGTATAAGAGGCAGTGTGGGTCGATGCTTCTCCAGTTCCTCTTCTTATCATGATCCAACAGGATCTGAAGCAGAAGGGAAGGAGGGTAGGCAGTGGAATACAGATAGAGACCACACCCTAGGTTACAGTAAATACCCTCCATTTCTTCTTCAAGTGATGGTCCCTATGTGTACTGCACACGTGGGTGACTGGCAAGCAGTATGCAGGTGGAAAGGAGGGTGCGAGGAAGATGGTAGCAGAGATGCTTGTAGTACTGCCATTCCTACAGCTGCTATCAGCAGTTTCAGCTTGAGTTAGAGTGTAGTGTGTCATGAATAGGTTGACAAAGCTCCAAGTTGTTGCTCTGCAAATCTCCTGTAGTGGAACATCTGATAAGGATGCTCTGAAGGCCACATGTGATCACATGGGGTGAGCTATAATACCCCCAGGAGGAGGGTTCTGTTTGTTCTTTCGTAGCAGTCTAAGATGCATCCTGAAGCCCACTTAGAAATCCTCTGAGAGGATATGGGTTGTCCATACAAGCTTTCTGCTATGACAAGAAAGAGTCTCAGAAATTTTCTAATGGGTTTGGTTCTTTGCAGGTAGAATGCCAGGGCGTGCCTGACAATGAGGGAGTGACGTCTCCTGTCTTTGGAAGAATCATGGGGTTTCAGGAAAAATACAGGTAAGTATAATGATGTAGATCTCAGAAACAATCATGGGAAGGAATTTTGGAACTAACCTAACGGAGATCTTCTCTTTGTGAAATACTGTATAAGAAGGATGTGCCATCATGTCTCCTTGCTCACTGACACTTCTGGCAAAAGTGCTGCCGTTAAAAACACCAGCTTCATGGGTCATGTTGCCACATTGTGATAGTGGGTCATGGCACACGTTGTGATAGTTTCAAAGAGCAGACCTGTGAGAGTTTACAGAACAAGGTAAAAGTCCCATTGAGGTGTAGGTTTAACGATTGGTGGGAAGGTCCTGATCAAGCCCTTCATAAATCGTACAGTAGCCAGTTACGTAAAGACAGAACATCCCTCAACCAGAGAGAGGAAGGCACTAATCACTGCTAGGTGCCCCTACAGTGAACGAGGGGCCAGACCAGAACTCTTTGAGGAAAGGAGATAGTCTAGGATAACTAGAATGCCCACAATATGAAGTGAATATTGGTGGCGATGTGCCCAGACCAAAAAGTGATGCCATTTAGCCAAGTAGCAGGACCTAGTAGAATCTTTTTCACTTTGGTTAAGGATTTCCAGAACGGGGTGGAACATTATCATTCTATTTCCGACATCCATCCAAACACCAGGCTGTGAGGTGGGGTGAGCCTTGTTTGAGGTGCTTGATTTTCACCTCCCCATCCTGGATTAGGAGGTCTTAAAATAGGCAGATCATGATAGATAGGTGTTTTAGGAATTCTGTGAACCAGAACTGTCTGGACCAGTACCTTTTGTCCCAACTGTGGTAGTTGGGACAAAAGGTATATCTGACATTATTTGTCCAGTACAGCAGGAGAGCATGACCGTGGGAACTGCAGCCCTTGATTCTCCTGGAGTAATACATGGAAAGCTTTCTATTCGTCTGAGGTGCAAAGAGGTCCCTTTAGTGGAATACCCCATTGTGCTAATATGTTGTTAAGAACTGTGTGGTGGAGCTCCCATTTGTGGTCTACAGAGAAGCTTCTGCTTAACCTGTCTGACAGGAAGTTGTAAATACCCGGGAGGTATGCAACTTGTATCGTAATATGGTTTCTGATACATCATCTCCGAAGTCTGACTGTTTCCAGGTAGAGGGGATGAGATCTTTCTCCTCCCTGCTTGTTTATATAGACCACTGTGGTGATATATGTTATTTTTACATGGAGTAAGCGTATGAGGGAAGGAAGGCCTTGCACGCAAGGTGGACTGCTCTCAGTTCCAGTAAGTTTATGTGTAATCTGGTCTGTTTTAAAAACATAAGAACGACCATACTGGGTCAGACTAAAGGTTCATCTAGCCCAGTATCCTGTTTTCCCACAGTGGCCAATGTCAGGTGCCCCAGAGGGAATTAACAGAACAGGTAATCATCAAATGATCCATCTCCTGTGTCCCATTTGCAGCTTCTGGCAAACAGAGACTAGGAATATCATCCCTGCCCATCCTGGCTAATAGCCATTGATCAACCTATCCTCCATGAATGTATCCAGTTCTTTTTTGAACCCTGTTATAGTCTTGGCCTTCAAAACATCCTCTGGCAAGGAGTTCCATAGATTGACTGCATGTTGTGTGAATGCACACAGGGCCCAGGTGCCCTGAGCAGTGTGGTAGTCCAGGTGAACATCCCACCCTGGAAGGGAGGCACCTGTGAGAATGGTGGCCCTTGATATGGGAAGGTTGAAGGGAGTTCCACCATGAATTTGTTTGGGTTGGACCACCAAGCAAAGGAGGTCATAACTCTGGTGGGAACTGTGACCTTGGAGTCAATGCAATCCCTCTGTGGTTGGTAGGTCGAATGGAACCAAGCTTGCATGCACCACAAGTGAATCTGGTGAATGGCATCATGCAGGTGCATGCAGCCATGTGTCTAACAGAGAAAGACACCGGCGCACCATAGTTTGCGGGTTATGTAAAAGATCAGATTGCTCACTGTGTAAAACCTATCTATGGAAAGAAATGCTCTTGCAGAGACTGAGTACAGCCATGCTCCCATAAAATTTATTGTCCTTGGGGGTAACAAAATGTACTAACACCTAAAGTAGAAAGAAAGTACTGAAGAGGTCCCATTGCTGACATGACTTCCTGATGAGATCAGCCCACAAGGAGCCAGTCATCCAGGTATGGAAACACTGTATAACCCTGGTATTGAATCTGGGCTGTTACCACAGGGAAAACTTTAATGTATACCCTGGGGGCTGTAGCGAGCCTTCAGGCAAGGAAATGAAACTGGTAGCGCTCTTGGCCAATGAAGCACAGAAACTTCCTGTGAGACGGGTCAACATCTATATGGACATATGCATTCTTCCTGTCAAGAGCTGCAAACCACATTCTCTCATGAAGGGAGGAGATTATAGATGCCAGCGCAATCTTCCTGAATTTCAGCTTTCAAATAAAGTTGTTGAATTGCCGAAGTTCCAGGATGGATCTCCACCTTCCGTCTTTTTTGGAGATTAGAAAATATGGAGCGTAGAACCCTTTGCCTTGATACTGAGGTGGGACACGTTCTATTGTCCCCCAGCGTAAAAGGCATTCCGTTTCCTGTTGATCAATTGATGAGAGCGCTCTCCGAAGAGGGATCAGGAAGATGGTTTGTGAGGAGAGAAGAAAAGAAACTCTGTGGAGTATCACTGATGGATAATCTGCAGGACCCAACTATCTGTGGCGATCTTGTTCCAGTTGTGGGCGAACAAAGTAAGATGGCCTCCAAAGATGACAGAAGAGGAAGTAGGTACCACTCAGGGGTGGTATGCAGGTCTCGACCTGCATGTCAAAAATGACTGCTGGCCTGTGGTTGGGAGTAAATGGAGGCTATGGCAGTACAGAGAGCCACGAAACGGGATCCCTGAATTCTCTGTCATTTATGCAGAGGCTCAGGTGGACATATGGAGCGTGCCACAGGAGTGGTCGTGGTCTAAAGAGCTGTCTCTAGTGTTTCCTCTTGGGGGGCTGGAGTGTAAATCCCCATGGATTTCAGAATGGATCCTGAATCTTTTAGAGAGTGCAGGAATTCATCCATCTTTTCATTAAAAGGTTGGATTCATTGAAGAAGAGGGCTTGGATGGTGTTTTGGATCTCTCTAGGAAAGCCTGATGACTACAGTCACGAGTCTCTTCATGTGATCAGTTCTGTGGCCAAACTTCTGGACACTATCTGCAGCACCAATTGCAGCCTGGGGAGCCAACTGTGCCACTAACCTCATATTTTGCTAATAAAACTTAATAATTAGCTATACAAAATTGAAGACCTGCAGAAGAGAACACCTTCTTACCCAGGAGGTCCAGTCTCTTTGAACCCTTATCTGTTGGGATGATTTCTGGTAGTGCAACCAAGCTCTTCCATAGCTGCCTGTATTACCAACAAATTGGGGCAGGATGGGAAAAAAGTCAGCTCCTTTGGCAGGAACAAAATATATATTTTTGGTATACAGTCACAAGATGTTGGTATGTGCCAAACTGCTAAGGTCAGTACTAATATAGATGTGTTAATTGGAAGGGCCACCCTGGTCGGTCCCTGTGGTTGCAAATTGTCCAAGAGATGGTGTTAAGGGTCCTGGACCTCTTCTGATGAGATCTGCAGATTGTTAAGAGATCCTTTGCAACAGCTCCTGATATATCATGATGGTGGCCATCTGTTGAAGAAGGCAATGAAGGAGCGATGTCGTCATCTGGAAATTATGAAAAGGCACCCATTGGAACTGTTGGTACAAATGGAACTGGTTCCAGCTCTTCCTGCTTATACATGGATGGAATCATCTGACGAGAGGTGGAGGAGCTGTACGACTCCTGACAGGGGTCCGGGCACCTGCCACAGAGATCCGCGCATTGGCCACAGGGATCCCAAGGGCCCCAATATCGAGGAATACATTAGTCGTGGTGACTCCCAAGGGAAATTGGAACCAACTATCCCTGGCGGGGAGGGTCATATCTGAAAGGATGGTAAGCATAGCTTCTCAACCATCTTCCGGGACCAGAGAGGATTTCCCCCTATTGGAATTAGGTGGGAGGTGGGGGGAACAATATTATACTATAACTAATAAGCTAAGATATAAAACTATGTACAAACATCTTACTTTATACAGGTTATGCACAGAGTGAAGAAGGACATGATTCCAACTTAGAACATGCGGCAGTAAGAAGGAACTAGGGAGGCATTGACCAAAACTGCCTTGGCTGGGAGTAGGAGGGATGCTACTGCATATGCGTAGGTCAATGGACACTGCTTTGAAGAATTTCCAAACTGGGTGCAATGGCATGTCTGAGTACTCATAAGGAATATACATAGGGACCATAGCTCAAAGATGAAGTTAACATTGTCAGGGCATAATCAACTTAGAACATGCGGCAGTAAGAAGGAACTAGGGAGGCATTGACCAAAACTGCCTTGGTTGGGAGTAGGAGGGATGCTACTGCATATGCGTAGGTCAATGGACACTGCTTTGAAGAATTTCCAAACTGGGTGCAATGGCATGTCTGAGTACTCATAAGGAATATACATAGGGACCATAGCTCAAAGATGAAGTTAACATTGTCAGGGCATAATCAACAAGTATCCCATCCCTGGAAGCAATGTATGCAAATTTTCAGCCTGTAATGTTAAAGTTTGTCTTTATGATCTTCCTCATGCAACAAAACCTTTTTCTTTTTAGCAATACTTGTAACCAAGTACTTTGTACTTTAGGATAATTTGTTGCTTGACAGTAAATTTTATCCTAATTTATAATTTCAGATTCTACATTTATGTTAAATATAAAAGATCATTAGATCCAATTCACAAATATACAACACATTCAAATACACATTCAAATTATACTTTCTTGGGAAAGGGTTCTTAAATAGTTTTCCTCAAATTCATGTTCCCTCCAAGCACACACTAGCCTAAAGGATTTAAAAGGAATGGGACAACAAAAGGAACATAGTAGTGTTATTAAATATACTCATGCTCACCTGCTGTTATGTCATCATCAACAAGATCATGCTCTTCTTCCTGAACTTTGGCTTCTGACCCTGATGAATCTGGACTTGCACTACCAGTCTGAATGGCTTCCGCTGTCACTCCAGCTGAAACAAATTCAGTCACATTAAAAAAATGACTATTTTGTTTTTAGTTGATCTTTTTTGTAATTTATAATCACAAACAACCTTAATTTTCTCCCACTAGGAATTGCCAATGCTTTGAAATAATATCTTTATAACTCTTTCTGATCAGCACTAAGGAAAGTTTCTTTCCAATAAAATTTCAAATTTTCCTTTTATATCAGCAGATATAAGTAGGCTTAATATTGAGATTTGGAGACAAAATACAGACACACATTTAGCCTTCTTTAAAATATATTAGTATCAGATTTTTTTCTAAGTGTGACAAAATGGTATACAATTTTCTATAAATATAAACACAGGAATGATTTCTCTTAAAGAGAAACATTAAAGGAATTTATATATTTCTTGTACATCTGATGCAATTTAACTATAAAAAGGATTGGACATTACATGGATAATGAGAACATTGAAAATTACATCAGAAAGAATTTTTAAAAACTAGAGTTTGTAAGGTGTGCGTGGAATCTCATGCTTCAGAGCACAACAACTGGTGGCTAATATAGTTTCAAAGAAATATCCCTTATGGGCAAATTATTCAGTAATTGCCCACGTCATGATTTTTTGGGGGCGGGATTTTTTGGACGAGTATCTGAAGCCATTGCCAAAGGCAGGATACTGGACTAGACAGAGTACTGGTCTGGTTGGATACAGCAATTCCTATGTCTCTGATGAAAAACAAAACAGGACAGCCCCACTGTGGTATACTCTTGTGTAAAAACATTTTACACACACACACACACACACACACACACACACACACACACACACACACTTCTGTGTCAAAATATTAGTTCAGCTGTCATTATAATATGATCAGGGGGCACCCTGAAAAAATGAATTTCTAAATCCAAAGTACAAGAAAAAGATTTCTCCATAAGTGGTTGTCCATAAATTGAAGGAATGGAGTAGTGAAAGAAGGTAATGAAAAGACAGAGGACAGAACACAACCACATCAGTAGCAGTTACTAGTATTACTTCGCTAAGCTTGCTAGTAGTGATCACATGAAGACCATTTAAATTACTAGCTTTGAAACACAGTACATTATTAAAAAATAAAGTTTATAGTTTTATCTTACCACTATCGCAACTAATGTACACCACAGTTCATAACTTTAACTCTGCTCCTCTAGGGATGTGAGCATTTCAATGCTTCCTTTACCAGGCTACCCATTCCGGACTATCCTTCAGCCGTCTCTCTGGCACACACCCTTCATCATAATATCCCCTTTCCCCCCAAATGTTATTAGTTCCCCCTGTGATGAACCATGGGGAGTTTGTCAGACAGAGGTGCTGGCTTTGTAACTGGTGCTACTTTATAAGGGATCTCTGCCCACCAGATTATCCCTATCCTTATACCTTTCAACAGCTAGGTCAAGAAGGAAGGCTAGGACTAAAGAGAAGTGATAATTGCACTGACGGACATAGCAGCAGTATTTCCAAATACATGTACTCAAAAGTCAGGAATTGGTTTCCCCAAATCATGAAATGGGCTTAAATATAATGAGATTTTAGTGGGAAAAAATTCATTTGCCTGCTAATTTTTGAGCCATTAAGGGGAAACTGCCCACATTTAATTTGAGAGTGATCATTTGACATTCCAAATTCAACCATAAACGCAAAAATTTGAGCCTCTCCATTTGGCTGTTGGGAAATGACTCTACTTAAGAACTCTTAACCCTATATTGAGTGAGCTGCCATCCCCCTCACTCATCGCTATCCAGTGTCTTCCCAAATCTTCCCTGCTGTCTCAGATCAATTTTGTGTAGATACATAATTGTTTTAATGATGCACATCTACAACAAAAAACTAGAAAGTCTCATAGATTTCAGATAGAAACTCATTGCAAACACTCTCGGTTAATAATCTATTACAAAAAGCTAAACAAAAACTCAAAAGACATAATAAACTTTTTGTAGAATTTACAACAGAAAGATCAACATGTAGGAAACCACCTTCCCTCCCAGGTATGCATGCCCTAATTTCAGCCTCTTTTGAGAAGGTAACCTTAACTATGGAGTCACAATCAAACCCTCCATAAAGGAGCACCACTCCACACCTATTATGCTATATAAATAATCATAATAACCTATGCACTGAACAAACAAAAACATACATGAATACTTATCTCTACTGAGCCAGAGAACACATTGGTCCTCTGCATAAAGGCAAACAAAACCACTCTGCAACAAGAAGCTTCATAAATTCCATCTTCTGCATGCAGCAATCTAGAATATGGTCCACTTATTCCTAAACTCTCTATGCAGAACCCACTTCCTTACATTAGCATGTCAGAAGGCACAGCAAACATGTTTGATGCATCCCTCAACATGACTCTTAAGACCCCAGGGCTAGGCTGTGTCTGCAATTCTTCCATTTCTTTTCCCATACCAGGAAGAAGATAGATTTGAATGGTTGCTTAATCCTGAAAAATGCATTAGGAAGCCTCTTCTGAGATGGAAGCTCCTCCTCAAGTAAGCTACAATCTCTGTGGGTGTATAACTGATAACTATAAATTATCAGAAGCTCATGGTACCGTGGCCCCAAAAGGTAACTTTTTATTGGCTAGCACTCTTAGTGAATACTGGTTTGCATAAGCATTATGGCAACCATGAATCTGTCCATCACCAAAAGGAGGGTAATGTTCCATTTGATATGTGCTACAATACCTAGACTTAACATGGATAAATAAAAAGGACAACATTAAAAGAATGCCCAGGCATGTATTGGTTTACATCAGATATACAAAAAAATATTTCTTCCACTCAATGAAAATCCAGTAATCAGGAACATGTATTCCTGTACTCCAGTGCTTTCTAGATAATTGCTAAAAATAACACCTAAAAAGTGTCTTAAATGTGTCATAAAAACCTGAATGCATGTTCAAAATAAGACAAATAAAATACTAAATCAATGGAAAACTTATTTTATGATGAGTGATTTCACCAATGTGTGATACCCAATATGTGTATTAATCATAATATTAAATATAGCTGTCTAAGCTATTTATCATTCACTTAAATACATTAATATTGTGCAATGCAATATTATTTTAGTTGTATTTTTCTGCTTTTATAACTGAAATCTTCCAAAAGTAAAAGGATCAAGCATACGTATGTTAACATACACCAAAGACCAGTTAGTGAGCAACAGGCTGGGGTGCTTTTGAGATCACACCCTCTAGTATGCATTGTGCTGAACAGACAAGCCCTAACTCCATAGAGCCCAGTCAAGCTATCCTTACCTTGCCTGAGGCCTTAGTTCCTGGGCCGCTAACACAACAGGGAGTCCAGTTCCTCCAGCAACCAGGGTCACTTGCTAGTTGCAACACTTCTTCCTAGGTGATGCTAGCTCATTCAATATCTGTCACTGTCTTCTACCACTTCTTCCTTAGCTTGTCTCACTGTCTTTTTCCTCCTTCAGATATCCAGTTCAATGCTTGCTTAGCATGTCTCCCATCTTCCATTCAGTGTACAGGTCCCAACCACCTGAACGTTCCCTCTTCGGTGATATTTTCTAACATGTACTGCTCAACCAGGTCCATTACTCTCACATACACTCTTTTTGTTAGCCACTATCGTCGGCCAACTCTCTGCTCTGTACAGTGGTGTGCTCTGTACAATCACATGGTATAATCTGACCTTTCATTTGGTGTGGAGATCTCTATTTGATCAAATATTGTTTATCCTTCTGAAAGTGGTGTTTGCTTTTCCTAATCTAGTATGAATATCTTTATCACAATCTCTTTCAAATGTCATCACTCTTCCTAGACAGCAGAACTCTTCTGTCTGTTATATTTCTTTTCTGTCCACATATACCTTTGCATCTGTTATCCAGTATCCTACCTTCAAACATCTTATTTTCTCCTTGTTTACTTTCAATCTGTTTGCTGCTTCCTGTTCTCAGAAGGACAACCATTCTGTTTCACTATGTACTCAGTAAAGCAAAGGTGAGTCACTAGTTTCTGTTACCCATTTAAACCTGCATGATGCCTTTTGTTGTTCATTTCATCACCCAGTCGACTGCTAATGCAAAGAGGATTGGTGATAACACACACCCTTGTCTAACTCCACTCACAATATCAAACCACTCACGCTGACCTGTATCTGATCTTGCTGCACATCTACTTCCATCATAATAAGAAATTTATATGTTGATAAGTTTGTTTGGTATTTAGTAGCTCTTAACAATATTCTGCAGGGTCTCACCGTAGACACTACTAAACGCTTTTTAAAAGTTGATAAGATGGGTTTTTGCCAAACAGTAGCTTTTCTGATTATCTATCAAAGACTGGATATCTGCTCATAATATTGTCTACCTGGATGGAACCCAGCCTGTTTTTTTCATAATATTCGATACACTGTTTTTTTCATTCTATTTAGCATAACAATAGCCAATACTTTGCCCAGGACTGATAGCAGTACTATACCTCTCCAGTTTATGTATAGAGTAAGATCACCATTTTCTGGCAATGCCACAATGATACCATTTTTCTTTCACCCATATTTTGTTAGAGTTTTGTTAGATTTCAATCAGAATTTTGCTTCCTGACTTTAGTACCTTTGCTTGAATTCTGTCAACCCCAGGAATTTCCCCATTTGAGGCCTTTCATAGTGTTATTGGTCCTTTTATTTCTAACTTAGCACTGGCATTTTTCTAGAACCTGTGCATGATCTGGACAGTTTAATATAAAATGAAAATGTTCTTTCCATTATTTGACTTGTTCTTCCTGCATTTTCAACATCTATCCATGAAAATCCTTGACAGTCATCACCTGTGACGGTCTGGTTTTTCCCGAGAGGTCATGCACTATTGTATAGAACTGCTTAAGCTGCTTTGTAGGCCTCTTACCCTTCTCCCAAAAAAAGACATTTCTATCTTGCCTTCATCTCTTCTCTTTTTCTCTGTATCTTTCATCTCTGTCTAGGAGTTCTTCCTGTGTTTTGCACTGTTTCTTTTTTGCCTTCTGAGCTTTTCATTCATCAGTCATTGCCCATGTTCCAGATGTAATCCATACATCTTTCTTCCGCCTTCTTTGGAAGTCTACTACTTCCTCTGCTGTCTCAACTACCATCTTCTACCAGTTTGATCATCTGTCTTCCAGACTTTCTTAACAGCCTAGTCCTGTAAACCACTGGAAAGGTTGCTACAGGCAATCTGGAATCTGAGCTGTTTTTCTTTGTCATTTGTCTCTATTGCTATAACACTCTTTTCATCTGTCTTAGAGTTCTTTTTGAGTTTAAGTTGTAATGTGGCCACTAAAAGAATGTTCTGTGCCAACATCTGCTCCTCTGCTGACTCTGACACTCCTCAAAGACACATATCTCTTGGACAGATATACACACATGCTCTATCTGATTGAAAGTCACATTGACTGGTGATCTCCATGTGAACTTGTTTCTCCCCTGTGTTGGAAGAGATTGCCTTCTATTGCTTGGGTGTTTGTGCCACATAGATTCAAGAGCTGTTCATTATTATTAGTTTGGATATCTTCCACTGCTGTGTCCATGACTCCTTTTAAACCAGCATAGTTGTTGCCGATTTGTACATTGAAGTTGCCTGTCATCAGCATAATGTCATGGCTAAGCATGACATCCAATACTTGCTGCATCTGCTTATTGGATGTATCCTTTTCACCTGCAGAGTCTGTTGTTGCACATACCTGGATTACTATACACTTGATATGTCTTCCCTGCAGTCCAGATATTGCTAGTCTGTCACTCACTGGTTCCCAAACCAGCAGGGTCTTCACTGAGACGTCATTTAGCATCATTCCTCCTCCTCTTTCATGCGTTCCTCTTCGTAGCATGATCTTGCCACTTCTTGCCATTTGATCTCACTGACGCCAAGTATGTTCAGATGTTTTATTTTTCATTTCTCATGTAAACTACACCAGATTTCCAGTACTATACGAAGTACTTACATTCTATGTGCCTACTTGTTACAGATTTGATAGTCAGGATTCAATGTCTTGAGATCTCAGCTTTCTTTTTGCTTTCACTGAGATGTGTTATATTTCGATTTTGAGCTCCATCTGCACTCTTAAGGTTTGATTTAACTGAATTGTTTTTGTTGAAGGAAGGCTGTATCTCAGTGATTGCAAAACCAATTGCAGGACCCTCCTCTTTTATCTAAGCTTGAGAGTGAGCTGAATCAAAACTCCAATTGAAATCAATGCAAAAAGATGCATATAAACTGTTAGAAATATATTAATTTTAAATCACTAATGATTTGTTTTCTTTTGTAGGGATAATATGGATTATCATTCATATTTAAGCAAATTAAATTCATTTTTAAAAGTTTTATTTCTTCAATTTCATACAATTGCATCTTTCAAAATTTCTAATTAAACCACAATAGGGGCAATTATTTGATATATATAATTATCCAAATTAATTGGGTTTTAACAATGGGAGCATGAGAATGTCTGCAGTTTGTTTTCAGACAGAAGGCTTAAATTTATTGGAAACAGATTTCTGCAGTGACTGACCAGCACTGCCCCACATTCCCTGCAATCCTTCTGACAGACAGACTGCCTGCCTCACATTAATTCACTTCACACTATTTCTATCGATCCACAGCCAGTTCCCTAGTCTCTTTGCACACACTGCCTGTCTGGCTGCCTACATTCACATCAGCACATACACAAAGGCCACAGAAAGATAACCTTTTGCTTCCATTAAAGACACAGTCTCCATTTTTCTATGTACAATAACATCAGAGATTTAAAATATACCAGCCTCTCTGTTGCCTAGAACAAATTTACTTGGACAGTATGCCCATTGTATAGTCTGGGAAATGATCATTTCAACATTTTAAGAAAAGTTATGTGGGCCAAAGAGAAAATGGAAACAATGGGACAGAAGGTATATATACAGTATGCAGCTAGAGAATCCCTTAAAAATGGAATTTAATTTGAAGAATCTATATCATACTGAAGACTAAAGCTAACCAGCAACATATTTTTATCTTTAAACATAAATAAAGGAAAATAGCATGTTCTTAAAAAAAATAAAATAAAAAAATATTATACTTGCTCACAAAGCCCCTATTTGGGCAGAATATATTATAGACATTGGTGAATGCAACACTTGAGGTGTAATTTTAAGAAGTGAATATAAGAAACAGAAAATGAAGTTACTGAATGTTTTATAGCTGCACATTCTTATCACAGTGCGGGGTGGAGGGGGGGGGATGAAGAGCAGTAAAGCTCAAATATCTTCCCAACATGAAGAGCTCAAAATATATCAATGGCCAAAACCACCTCTAATACTTTCAATTCATGACTAGGGCTTTACCAAATTCATGATCCATTTTGGTAAATTTCACAGTCATAGGATTTTAAAAATCATAAATTTCATGATTTCAGCTATTTAAATCTTAAATTTCATGGTGTTATTATTTTAGGGGTCCTGACCCGAAAAAGAATTGGGGGGGGGGGTGTTGCAAGGTTATTGTAGGGGAGGTTGCGGTACTGCTACCCTTACTTCTGCACTGCTGTGGGCAGCGGCACTGCCTTCAGATCTATGCAGCTGGAGAGCAGCGGCTGCTGGCCAGAAGCCCAGCTCTGAAGGCAGAGCCACCACCAGCAGCAGCACAGAAGTAAGGACGGCATGGTGTGGTATTGCCACACTAACTTCTGCACTGCTGCCTGCCAAGCTGGGCCCTTAGTCAGCAGCTGCCACATTCCAGCCGCCCAGCTCTGGGCTGCAGCGCACAAGGAAGGGTGATATGGTATGCTATTGCCAGCCTTAATTCTGCACTTCTGCTGGTGGAGCGCTGCTTTAAGAGCTGGGCACCCAGCCAACAGCCATTGCTCTTTGGCCACCCAGCTCTGAAGGCAGGCAGCAAGTAAGGGTACAAATATTGTGGAAACATGCCCCCCCCCCAATAAGCTTGTGCCCACCCCTTGCAGCTCCCTTTTGGGTCAGGACCCCAACTTGAGAAACACTGGTCTCCCTTGTGAAATCTGTATAGTATAGGGTAAAAGCACACAAAAGACCAGATTTCATGGGGGGACACCAGATTTCACGATCTGTGATGCATTTTTCATGGGCGTGAATTTGATAGGGCCCTATTCATGACATACACCTTTACAAACATTGCTGTTTGATTTGCAGTCAACAAGCTGAACACACCAATTTTAGATCCAGAAGGCCAAAACAAAACAGGATTAATTGTACAATCTACAGTGTGTTGTGAAATTAAGGCTAATCCATCCTAACACCTGAATTCTAATACATTTACTGCAGAAGCAGCATGAGCAGGTACTGGGAGATGCAGGAGATAAAATGGGAGCTTCGGAGACCCCTTTCCCAGAAATCCTCCTCACTCACCCCACAAAACTGCAGGGAGACCTCTACTTTGGGTGAATTAAGCCCTGGGGCCATCCTTCCTCTTTCTCCATCCTGTGGCTTCAGAGAAAGAAAACTGCAGGGAACAGCCAGCCAAAGACTGGAATCAGCAGCATCAGCTCAAGCAGAGACCCTGATGTCTTCCATGCATTTTTTCCCACTGTTAACTGGACATTCTCTCTCTGCTCATTTGCTGTTTGTTCCAACCACCTCCCTGCTCCCTTCCTTACAGTCTATTCACTCAGCCTCACTCCACATCTACCTCCCCTGCTCACCTTCTCTGGCCGCTTCCCTTCACTGTCCTCCCTTTATTCCTTGTCTTCCTGTTTAGTTTATCCCCTCCCAACTAACCTCCCCCCCCAAAAATGTGTGGCACTATTTCCTTGTAGGCAAAGAAAGATGCCTAAAAGGTTTCCATTATTACTCATATTACCTGCTGTATGAGGGAGTTCTATTGGTATGGGGGTGGGTGGGACACAGTGCTAAATGCGTTCTCTAAAGCGGGAAGGAAAATTCAACAAAATGTTACCTAGTTAATAGGATAAAAGATAATAAATCCAACTTCAATATTTGGAATTTAATTTTTTAAAATAAACAGTTTATGTTTTCAAATTATTTCAGGTCTACATGCAAGAAGCCAAAGAAGTTCAAGTTTATGCCACTTTTTTGGAATTTGTTGACTATTACTCTTGCTAGTGACAAATACTTTTATTGCTGTAAGACACAAATCTCTTTAAACTTCCATAAAGGCACAGATTTCTTTACAATTTTCATTTTATTCATCTCATTAGACTCCTTTGTTTGACAACAACAGATTATGGCAGCCACTTTACTAAACGAACTATTAATGATGATTACAGATAAGTATTTCAAAATGTGTTTGCTATTTTTATACTTAATTCTACTGTCAAATTCCCTTTTAGGGAAAAAAAATCATTGTACACACACAGGGATAAATGACCTGCCTGAAGATCTTACCACTTTAAAGGGCTTCTGAGTACATGTACACAACTTAAATTGGAATCTGTAGAGTGAGACTAATGAAGGGGAAATCCATTGCTCATTTTTACACCACTAGTTTAAATGCAAAGCAAACAGAAAATGGCCTCTAGTAATCCAGAGCTAGTTTCATAGATCACCAGTAACCAAAAAGAAATCATCTACATTTTAGAACAGGAAATATTAAATTTAAATAATTTAGCCCTCTGTAAAGTCCACAGTTTGAGTGAGGAGGGAGATCATATATGGCTTATTATGCAAACGATGACCAACTACAACAAAAAGGTGGGAAGAAGAATATGTCCACAACTGTTTGTTAATTTTTTAACATTAGTAAAAAAGCTAGTGTTCAAACATAGCTACTGCCGGAGAATCGGCCGGAGGGGGAGGGGGGGGCGCTAAAATGGTTTCAGTAACCATCGATTTCAGACAAACAAAATAGGATCACTTTCTGATATGTCAGAATTCTGGAAAGGAGTATTATAAGCATTAAATTGCACTCATGCTGTCATAACACATTTGCAGCTTCTGAATTAGAGACCAAATTCTGAAGGTAAATAGAATCAGAGAATGAAAGAGCAGAATCTGGAGACTCCCTGGAATCCTCTCAGGATATAGTCCCAGAAACCACAAATGCAAACTATCCAACAGCGGTGGGCCAGAAGGGAAAAAAAAGTTTGGCCTAACAGCCCATCAGTAAGAGGTAGAGAAGCCACAAGTCAAACTTGAGAGATTTCATGTTGTGGAAGAGTCTCAGAGGATGGCTGCACTGTATCATCCAAAATGAAGAGGCCCAAGAATGACTGGTGGGTAAAGAAATACCAGCAGATTGAGTCATTCCTTGTCTGGCACAAAGGACCACAGATCTGTATATTAAAATATACTACAGCAGCTTAGTGGCTGAATCGACAAACATTTCAAGTGCTTCTTGAATCACTATTAAAATGCATTTTATTTATAACAATTTGGCTCATGTATGATAAAGCTTTCCTTCCAGTTTATTACCAAGAATATTTGCATGAAAGAGAATCTTAGTTTCTAAAACTGCTCATCTGGTCCTGCCGTATATTCTCTACCTAAGTTAAACCTCTTTCTGTAATATCACAGTTGGTTACTTGAGAAATGAAAGAGGAAGATACAGTAAATATGATACACATTCATAACTGTCCTAAATAAAATGAAAAATATTCCTGTGGTCATCAACAATTCTTTAGAATGCCAGTGAAAAGAATTTCTAATAATGACAGTTTATGAAATAGTTCTGACCAAGGCCTTATTAGTATGTGTTCCGTATTCTTATTCAAACTCACTATAACTAATAATGAAATTCCATAAATCAGTAATGCATTTTAACTGTCTGGAAGGGATGCCTTTTTCCGTTCCACTTCCACAATGAATACTTATTCTACACACTGATTTATCGCTGTCAGGGTAGCCTTACAACAGCACATTTTTACGGTTTTCATGTTAAGTAATCAGGCAACCAGTATGGGATGATATTATGTATATTTCTGGCTTTACTAATATAAGGTGGCACATGATCACCCACAAAAATAATGAACTAATGTTGCGGAAAAACAGAAAACATTCTTTTCCAGCAAACCTTGAAACAATCCATATTTAGCAAGACTCTATGCCTCGCCTCAAGAATCGAGCAGGGGTTTATTAATTTATTATTTTCAAGATGAGAATGGTGGTGAAAACCATCTACTTTAAAAACATGAGTAGCACCCTATTATGATTTTGAAATTGTAGTGTGGACAGGTCTTGCACATTAATGCCTATAAAAAGTTTACAGTATTTGTCAGTACAAATCTACTACTCAGCTGCTTGGATTTAAACATATTATTTATCTCTTTCCTCTCAATGTTGCTGTTTTCTAGACAAATTTCTAACAAATTTCCTGTTAGACTCTTAGGTGCTTCTTCCTCACTGGTGATCCCAAAGTCCAAATAATTTAATTACAACTTATACCACACTAGAGACAGATAAAAGTTTCAGTTAATTACTTCCCAAGTATGCTAATAATACCAGATGCTAACTATAACAGGGTTTATTAGAATATTTTACTGCGTGACAATTCCTTATCCAAAGAATTTATATTCACCAAAACGTATTGAAAAAAATAAAATAAAATAATGGAGGTCAGGGTATACCATAAATATATGTGATGGCAGTAAGTTGTTACAGTTGAACATGTACAAGCCACTAGTGGAGTCACATAGATCTGCCACTTAGGAGTTATATTTCTAATCCATGAAAATTAAAGAGTTAAATTAGCCAACATTTTATATTCTCTTTATTTTAATTAACAGCATCTAAGTAAATGAAGTAATTGGCTATATTTTTAAAAATTTGGACCTTGTTTGTAATGCAGCTTTCTAAGTTACTTTCTTCTAACTTTCTACCACTAATATCTGATTTAGTACTTCCCATACCTACTCTGGTACCTCACCATTCCCAAAACACTTAACAAATCTTAACTTAAATTAAAACATTACAGCAAACGAACAAAAAAAGAAAGCAAAACAGTTTTAAAGATCTGCTTTCTTCATAAAACAATGTTCCCCCGGCACTTCCTTTTGTCTATCCAAGCCAGAAGACAGACAGGAGATCATGGATATGGTCATGGAGAGGCTGCATCTTTATTCACTTATAATATCTGGAAGTACCTGGCAAAGAATTGTAGAGTGCAGGAAGGAGGGGATCAGCTTCCAAACCCGTTATTTAGCTTCCTTTCTTCAAATCCTTTTCCAATCCATTTTCTGCGGTAACCATATCCATATCCTGCACTGCACGTCCTCCACAAATTTTATGTTATAAAGTCGCAATTTAATATTTAATCCCTCTACTCCACCCTACCAGGTCCCAGACCAGCTTTCGGAAGGTAAAAAGTACATACTTTGCTTCAGCCAATCTGACAGTGAGAGAAAAACTCATTCCCAGCCCTCTAAGGGAAAGGGGCAAATAAGTAATGCCCACAGCATGCCAAAATGGAACCTGGTCCTTTTGCCAGTTTATGGATAGGTGGGTGGATGCTGCCAGTTCAATCCTGGTAAAGAGGGCCTATTCATGGCTGCATGGGATATAAATACCAGCCCCTGTTCCCTCCCCCTTCACCCTCTCCACCCCTCCACTCCTCTGCTCAACAGGAAAGGCAATGCAGTGACCTTGTCCTGACCTGGCCCCAACTGCTTCCTGCCTTTCCTGTCCATCCCTCTAAACTTTTCCACACCTGATGTAAGGCAGCCCTTAAAGGGTTAATGCCCCTTTTCTTCCAGCTGGACAAACACCCACTCGCATAGAGGTTACAGTGGACACATCCTTAACATTGTTCACTCCCTCCCCATCATCCTCTTATAATTCACCAAATATTTACCTATTTAAGGCCACGGTACAGTAAGATACTTAAGCACATGCCCAATTTTAACAACATACATGTTTAAAGTACCTTCCTGAATCAAGGCCTAATGGGATGCCCCAAACATGCAAGTAAACCCCTGCTTCAGAGCTCCACTGAACTAAAGTCTTTCCACATGGAGCAGATTGCAAGATCAAGGCATGCACTCCGGTTTTTAATACAGCTTTACACATCAACGTTTGAAGGGGGGGAGGGGAGTTGAAGTTTTAACATAGATTTCTATTCTGATATGCAATGAAGCCAACACCTTTTTTGGGGGTGGGGAAGAAAGTTCTCCCTGAATAGCCAATAACCCAATGGTTAAGGTTTTCACCAAGTATGTGGAAGAATCAGGTTCAAGTTGCTGGTCTGAATCAGCCAGAGCAAGGACTTTAAATTGGGTCTCCCAGGTGAGTTCCCTAACCATTGGGCTACTGGCTAGTCTGGGGTCAATCTTTCCTCCTCTCTTATTTTGATCAGAAACTCATGGACTCAACAAACCTTCCCAACAAAAGTTTAGTAAAATATGTGTTTCTGCAAAAAGTTCAGTTCTAACAAACCACAATTTTCTAACAAAATGTTTAGTCAAATGATTCCCAACCAGCTCTAATTATCACTGCTTTTTCCTTTTCTCCGATCCATCTTTGCATTGCCCAGTAGAGGGGACTGTTTTGTCTAAAGTAATGTTCCCTTTTGGCAATAGAACCTGCATCTTATTGAAAGAGTTTCCTGTTTAGGAAGTTCACAAATTTACATGGGAAACAGATTAATCACTGCAAAGGTAACTGATGACAAGGTTTGGACATTTACTTCATGGAATTCTTAGAATAGTAAATTACAATGTCAAATCAATGTTGTTGTTTTTCCTGAACTATATTCATATAATTTCACGTAAATATACTAGGACAGCTAACTTCAATTACACCAGTAAATCCCCACTGGCTTTAGAAAACCTACAACCCCACTGTTAAAATGCTATTCACATTACAGATATCACTTGACTTCATTAAGGCTGCATGGATATAATTGAGGTCAAAGTTTGTCCCTCTGTATTGTATCATAGACTCATAGACTCTAGGACTGGAAGGGACCTCGAGAGGTCATCGAGTCCAGTCCCCTGCCCTCATGGCAGGACCAAATACTGTCTAGACCATCCCTAACAGACATTTATCTAACCTACTCTTAAATATCTCCAGAGATGGAGATTCCACAACTTTCCTAGGCAATCTATTCCAGTGTTTAACTACCCTGACAGTTAGGAACTTTTTCCTAATGTCCAACCTAAATCTCCCTTGCTGCAGTTTAAGCCCATTGCTTCTTGTTCTTGTTCAGTTTGTCTTTAAATTAAGTAGGTAAATTATGTGGTCTTCTGGGGGGAGACAACACAGGCTGTCGCATAATCTTTAGTTTAATATACTTTCTTTTAGTCTAAAAATGACAAACTGCTATTAAACTGCAGAAGAAATTCACTTTCATACAGTAAAAACATTGCAATGCATCTATAGAATCATGCTGTTATTCCAGTACATTACACTGATTAAATCTCACAATTCATTTTAAAGACTATTCATATCAAACAAGAGATTTAGATGGAGGAAAGGTTGAATTAGCTTAGGAAGCACTGGTCACTACTTAGAGCAGGGCTTTTTAAAGACTTAACTTGTAAAAAAACAAAAATAATGAAAAATAAGAAACAGTCTGACAGAGATCTAGAGAAATGCTATCTAAAATAAACGTTCAAAGAGTAAAACATTTGGCAGATGAAAAATTGTAGAACAGGAAACAGACAGGCATAGAGATGACATAGCAGTGTTGTGTATCCAGTACCAAAACCCTTAGCAGCCTGTCAAATTACTACAGTACATCCATATACAAATTATTACATAGAGGGAAAAAAGAACCAAAGGGGCACTATTTTGTAATGGTGCTGTAGAGTGGTGTCAGTGAAAATATCAAGCAATACAAAGACAATAAATTTCAACCTATGTTGTCACAATAACTCTAGAATAGAAAAGAGAAAAAATCTGGATAAAATACAAAGGAAAATTGCAAAAGTGCTACTCAACATCTATTAAGATGTGGTACCAGTTAACACTATTCCACGTTTGTAGATTATGTTTTATTAATAAAAGCTGTGGTCATAAGACTTAAATCTGGAGTCTTGTGTTATGTTTTTATTCTATGCTGTCTAGGGGCAGATGGGAATGTCAGCAATGACTGTTTTAAATATACACATACACTAGTTAGTGAAGGAAAACAGAGTGTTTTATTTGTCATGTTATTTTTATATACATATACATATATATACATATATACATATACATATCTTGTTTCAGCAATGTACAACTTTTCCAGCTAATGTTAAAGTTGAATGGGTTGGCATTTTACAGGCCATAAAGCACTAGATCTATCTAATTTTTTTAGTTCAGTTTAGGTTCTTAAATTTATTAGACAAAATAAACTTTGTTTTCAAAATACTGTTTTACATTTGTATACCTCTGGCTCTTACTGCAATGTACAGTAGCAACTAATTTTGAGAATGAACAGTGAAATGCAACTCTCTACCATACAATTATTAATTAAAATGCAAAATTTGAGTGTGAAATCCTACAGTCCTTAACGAGGCAAAATTCACATTGATCCCCATTGTTTGTATGTTAATATTCACTTTAAATGTACTGAGAATACTACTGACATATCAGCAAATCACAATGGCTACAAAAGTATTAAATGCAACCATAATTTACTTGTAGCTGTGGCTCATGGAAGTGCAGTTTAGCTCACAATTAATAAATTGTACTGTGATGCATGGCCAGAAAGGGTTAAACACCCTGCAGGATAAATGACTCAAATTCAACCATTAAGGACATATGGGGAGATAATGTTTGTGTTTTTTGTGTATTTACATATATATATATATGGGTAGTGGTCAACAATGTAATCAACAGTCCCTGTCTATGCTGCATTCTATTAATTCAGAGATCAAAAGAACATCCAAGCATTTAAATGAACTGTAAATATTGCTATACTCATCTCTCTTTGAAATGCAGAGCTAATAATTTGTCAGTGGTGGAGAAACAGGCCATTGCCTTATGCTAATTTATATAGATAAATACCAGTGATGGCCCTACTTCAATATTACCCTAATTACCTGTTGTTCCCCAAGGGACTCCGACTTGTCAAATGTGGCTTGTAAATGTATAAAGATCGTTGGGTCTCAAGCCTTTTTTAATCTCAGATCTGCTTAAGCTTCATCAGGGGAAGTTTGAGTAGCAAGATTGAGGTCCCAGTTGAGCTGGAAACACCCTGAATATGATATTGGACATTGGACTATAACCTAGGGACTAAATTCAAAAAGAGCTCTTTGCAACTACAAAGCTCACCATCTCTGTTATGTATCTGAACCTCAAGAATTGAACTCATGTCTGCATGTATATTGATCTTTTAACCATATTCCCTCCCTTTTGTTTGTTAATAAATATTAGTTTAGTAAATAAGAATTGTCCGTAAGCGTGTATTTGGGTAAGATCTGGAATATTCATTAACTTGAGAGGTAATGTGTCCAATCTTTTGGGGTTGGTAGAACCTTTTCTTTTATATGATGAAATAAGATTTTTGGAAATCTTCATCATATTTGACTTGGATACCTGGATGGAGGCCTGAGGCTGGGTTACTTTAAGGGACAGAGTTGTTGGCTTCTGGGCAACCAGTAAGGTAATTAAAAAGCTGTTTTGTGCTGGCTTGGTAAATCTAAGTATTGAAATATCCACTAGCTTTGAGGATTTTCTGTCCCATTCTTTGCAGTTCACCCTAGTTGAATAACCTTACCTGGCCCCCACTGGGATCCTGGTCACATATACCTAGTGAGATTTTCTCTTACATATAATTTGACAGAAATGTAACATTTAAACTTGTTGTCTAGGAGTGAAATGGTAGGATCCACCCTCCTTAGCAGGATTCTCTTGCTGAGTCCTCTACTGTTGAGGAGGATGTTGAGGTCAGACCTTTCCCACCCTTCCCTGTTGTTTGAGGTGTTCCTTGTAGAGGATAGAGCTTTCTTCCTCACTCTCTAATGTTGTGTCATTTTTAGCTTGCTAGGGGCCTTGCAGAGCGGTTCTCAAGTTCCAACTCTCTGGGGTACTATCCAGTTCTGCAAGGCAGGCAGGGAATCAATGCAGAAGCTTTTTCCAGCAATACTTGTGCCCAGAACACCCAGACACCCCGTCAAGGAATACAGCAAGGTCTGGGAAGATCAGTAATCTTTGATCTACAACCAATATTTTTATTCAAGTCCTCCTGAATCACAGCCACAGAGGACAGGCCTGGATGACTATAGAAAATGGCAGGAACTGTGATTGCCAGAAACTTAACACACCTCCTCCAACAGATCATAGAAGCCTTCAAATACACTCCTTTCTTTCCTTCCTGCCAATGCAGAATGACTCACTGCAATCTATTTATTATTTTACAAATGTGCCTCTTATTCCTAACTCTTTCATTCAGTCCTTATACATAGGTTTTCTCTGCCTCTAGACCCATTCCACTTCAAGTGTATCTCATTTTTAGATGGAATGACCAGAACTGGATCCCAATGTTCAATGTTATGGTGCACTATCACTTATATAATGTTGTTATTTTTTTTCAGTATTGCTTATAATCCCATTCTTCACGTCTTAACATTTTTCCTTTTGGACCACTACTGCACATTAGACAACTTAGCTGAGCTGTCCACAATGAAACTCAGGTCTTTTAAGTGGCTTCCATTAATTTAGAATCCACTGAGGTGTAGGAGTAGTTCAAATTATTCCTTCCAACAAGCACTACCTTGCATTTCTCAACAATGAATTTCATCTGACCAATTACCTAACATCTTTCGGTCCCTGTGAAGATCTTCAGTCTTCTGTACTCTAGATTAAACTAAATAGTTATGTCTCATTTGCAAAGCTCTTCCATCTCACTTGGATCATTAATAAATATATTAAACATTAGCTTTGTAGAGATCCTTGGGACAATTATTCCTGCTTGTCATTTTTGTCTCCTAACTAGTACATAATCCATAACAGATTTTTAGCTCATCCCTCTGACTTCCAGTTTTCTTAATAGACTCTTGCAAGAGGCTTTTGATAGTGAAAATAAATCATAAAGCAGTGTTCTTTCATCCACTATTTTGTGGATAGGATCAAAGCATTCTAGGAGTCTGGCATTGCACTATTTTCTTTTACAGAAGCCATGTTGGTTTGGTCCTTCCATATCACGTTTAACTAGGTGTTTTATAAATGTACCGTAATTATAGTTTCAGTCAATTTACTTGTTATTAAATGAGGCTACTGGTCTGCTGTTCCCAAGATTACCCCAGTACCTTTAAAGACAGGAATATCATTTACGATACCTGCAGTCTGCTGGTATAATAACTGGTTTTAATTAAATTGCATATTAGTGGTAGCAGCTCAGCCATTTCATTTTTAATTTCCTTCAGAACCCTTGTAGGAACGCCAGCCAGCTGTGGTGACTCGTCTAGTTTGTTCCAACACTTCTCTGTGACACTATAATTTCTGACTGTTTCATATTCTTATTACTGGAAAATAGTAGGTATCTCCCAAACATTTGCTCTAGTGAAGACTAAACTACAAATAATTTCGCTTACTTAGTGGCTTTACCCTCCTGAATTGCTCCTGTTACTCCTGATAGTCCAGGAGACATACTGATTCTCTCAGAGGCTTCTTTATAGAATTTCATGTTATATGTTTTTCTGTCTTTGGCAATTTAATCTTCAGATTCCTTGTTAGGAACCAATCCTATAATGAGTTCTGTTTGCACAGAACCCTGAAGTCAATGGGGCTCTGTACAAGTAAAATGATTCTGCTCAAGCAGAGTTCATTCCAGCATCAGGTTCTGAGTCCTCTTAGTATTAAGCATATTAGCAGACACAGTTTGTGGTCCTGTGACTTCAGATGGGATAGAGTTCCTTTTTCATTTTATATATACCCATTTTGCTTGAATGTTTTCTTGTACCTTGCCATTTATCCATACTAATTATTTTATTACTTGTTTCCTATTCAGTTCAGGGGTACCTGTTATAACACATTTATAGTATTCTCAAGTAGTCACTTGATTGGGGTTAAGAATTTCAAGTTCCCTACATTTTCTATATTTAAATAAACATTAGTTTTTACAGATATTCAGCAATCTCAGATTACTAAACTGAGTCATTAGCCAAAAAACCTTACAGTCTGCACATGGAAGTGCTGTGACATGTTGTTAGTATCTGTACTAGAACAAACAAAACAAATATATTTTTAAAAAGCTTCCTAGACAGTTTTTCCATTTCAGAGACATGTTCCCGTATTCATGTTCAGTGTTTTGTAAAGCACTTTATTTCCATTAGCATTAAAAAACTCAGGTCTTCAGCAAATCGGCAAGAGACTAATGGTACAAATCAATATCAGATTCTTCATAGCAACTAATATTAGGTCATTTATTATATACAGGGCTTGCTAGCACCACTACAGCTATAGGTCTATCAGTGATTACGTAATGAGCCCCCTTTTTAGGAAGCCCCAACTTTGCTGTGGCTTGACGTTTGACAGAATTTCACAACATAGCGACTTTTTTCTGAACTTGATTTAATTTCAGCTGTTTCTAAGTTACAGAAGTACCTACAAAACTCTTTTTTGTTGTTCTTGTTTTTTGACTACATGAAAATAATTATTTAATGAGTTTAAGCAGCTGGCCTTAATAGGAATTATACATATTATTATTAGTGCTTCTGAGAGTACTGAAAGAGGAACACTCATCGCAAGTTTAAAAAACAACTGTAGATCATATATGATCATTTCTTTTTACAGTTTTTAGCCGCCACTTTTATCCAGTAGGACAGATCCCCTTGGTGAAGTAGCTGCTGTTTCCTCAGGCTCATTACTCTCACCACTGCTCAGATGAATCTAAGCCATCACTGTCACTAATACAGCATTTGTGTCAGCTATTTCAGAAAATGTTGGATTTTTTATTCTAAAAGAGTGATGGAGGGATGGATTTTATATCACATACCTGCTGCAATCATTAGGCACAAGTAGGAGAATTAAGGAAAGCATGAGATGTCTCACTCTGAAATTCCTTGCTTTAATATACAAAGAGCACCACTTAGTTTTCACTTCTATGCACATACAGGGAAGTGTATCTATGTTTATCTGAACATTTCCTTTCTTCAGGCAATAAGGACCACAGATCCATTAAAATGGATTTTCAGCCTGCTTGCAGCTTTGTGGCAAACCCAGCCTGTTGGTCCCTGGCATTCTCCTGAAGTTCCCTCCAGTTAAGACAACTTCCACAACCAGGATAATTCAATTTCATTTTTCTAAATTACAGATTGGGTTAAATACATTTTGATGAAAAAGCACAATTTTTCCTACTGCAGAGCACTAAACGTTCCCCATAATGAAAGACAATTCAAATCTCTACAAGTCAGCTTCTCTCTCTACTTTGGATGATCCACTTGTTTCCAAGATGAACCAGATCTGTGGATCTCATAACTCAAAAAATGTGAGGTAAGCACAGATGAAATTTTGCTATTCTTCATTGTGATAAGTCCCCAGATCTGTTACAATATGATTTTCAAAGCAACATAAGAACATAATGTAAGAATGGCCATACTGGGTCAGACCAAAGGTCTATCCAGCCCAGTATCCTGTCTACCGACAGTAGCCAATGCCAGGTTCCTAACAGGTAATGATCAAGTGATCTCTCCCCTGCTATCCATCTCCACTCTCTCACAAACAGAGGCTAGAGACACCATTCCTTACCCATCCTGGCTAATAGCCATTAACAGACTTAACCTCCATGAATTTACCCAGTTCTCTTTTAAACCCTGTTATAGTTCTAGTCTTCACAATCTTGTCCGGTAAGGAGTTCCACAGATTGACTGTGTGCTGTGTGAAGAAGAACTTCCTTTTATTTGTTTTAAACCTGCTGTCCATTAATTTCATTTAGTAGATCCTAGATCTTGTATTATGGGAACAAGTAAATAACTTTTCCTTATTCACTCTCTCCACATCACTCATGATTTTATATACCTCTATCATATCCCCCCTTAGTCTCCTCTCTTCCAAGGTGAAAAGTCCTAGCCTCTTTAATCTCTCCTCATATGGGACCCGCTACAAGCCCCTAATCATTTTAGTTGCCCTTCTCTGAACCTTTTCTAATGCCGGTATATCTTTTTTGAGATGAGGAGACCACATCTGTACACAGTATTCAAGATTTGGTGTACCATGGATTTATATAAGGTCAATAAGATATTCTCCGTCTTATTCTCTATCCCCTTTTTAATGATTCCTAACACTCTGTTTTGCTTTCTTGACTGCCGCTGCACACTCCCTGGACGTCTTCAGAGAACTATCCACGATAACTCCAAGATCTCTTTCCTGATTAGTTGTAGCTAAATTAGCCCCCATCATATTGTATGTATAGTTGAGGTAATTTTTTCCAATGTGCATTACTTTACATTTATCCACATTAAATGTTATGTGCTATTTTGTTGCCCAATCACTTAGTTTTGTGAGATCTTTTTGAAGTTCTTCAGAATCTGCTTTGGTCTTAACTATCTTGAACAGTTTAGTATCATCTGCAAACTTTGCCACCTCACTGTTTACCCCTGTCTCCAGATCATTTTTGAATAAGTTGAATGGGATTGGTCCAACGACTGACCCTTTAAAGCAGTCTGCCTCCTTTAAATATGTACATCCAAAACTAGGTATATTTTATTTCTTTCATCTCCCCTTAGACACTAAGATGCAGAGAAGAATTCTGCCTAAAAATAGCATTTGCTGAAGACTGGATGACCAATATGCAGAGGTTGGTGAATTTATGCAACGATAGTCAGGTGGCCACTTAGCAGATCTCACTACAGGAGATGGGACTTCTCTGCTCTAAGATTGTCAGATCTTTTAAGGACTAGATTTTGATAATTAACAGAAGGGAGAATAATTCTTTAAATTTAATTTGTGACTGAAATTGCCAAGACTATGTACCAGAATCAAAAGTAAAGTATTGGGTCTCATCTGAGAAACTGTCAAACTTACTCATCTGAGTACACATGGTAGCTATTGGAATGTCTACTTTAATAGACAGTAATGGTATGTCTACACTATAAAATTAGGTTGAATTTATAGAAGTCAGTTTTTTAGAAATCATTTTTATACAGTTGACTGTGTGTGTCCCTACACAAAAATGCTCTAAGTGCATTAAGTCGGCAGATTGCGTCCACAGTACCGAAGCTAACATTGACTTCTGGAGCATTGAAGTGTGGGTAGCTATCCCACAGTTCTCGCAGTCTCCACTGCCCATTGGAATTCTGGCTTGAGATTCCAGTGACTGATGGGGCAAAAACAGTGTCGCCGGTGGTTCTGGGTACATGTCGTCAGGCCCCCCTCTCCCTCCCTCCTTCCGTGAAAGCAATGGCAGACAATCGTTTCGCGCCTTTTGTCCTGGGTTACCTGAGCAGACACCATACAACGGCAAGAATGGAGCCCGCTCAACTCACCGTCACCGTACGTCTCCTGGGTACTGCTGGCAGATGCGGTATTGCAGTGCTACACAGCAGCAGCTTATTGCCTTTTGGCAGCAGACAGTGCATTACGATTGGTAACCATCGTCGTCATACTCCTGGGTGCACTATTAGCCAACCTCAGTGAGGTCAGTCAGGGGCGCCTGGGTAGACATGGGAGTGACTCAGCCAGGTCATTCCCATCTTATGCCGAGCAACCGGGTGATGACAATGGCTAGCAGTCGTATTGCACCATCTTCTGGTGAGCAGCCAGGAGATGATGATGGCTAGCAATCATACTGCATTGTCTGCTGCCAGACTAAGATGTAAAAGATAGATGGAGTGGATCAAAACAAGAGATTGACCCAATTTGTTTTGTGAAATCAACGGCCTGCTAAACCGAGGGTTTTGAGTTCAATCCTTGAGGGGGCCATTCTGTGTGACAGTTGTTTGTGTTTCTCCTTGATGCAAAGCCACCCCTTTCGTTGATTTTAATTCCCTGTAAGCCATGTCATCAGTCACCTCTCCCTCCATCAGAGCAATGGCAGACAATTGTTTTGTGCCCTTTTTCAGTGCAGAACCAGAAGCTGCAAAAGCAAAACCAGGCAATGAGGCAACAGCAGCGCGGTGATGAGAGTGATGAGGGCTACTAATTTAGATGGGGCTACTATAAGGTGGGTGCATAACTGGCTGGATAACCATACTCAGAGAGTAGTTATTAATGGTTCCCAATCCTGCTGGAAAGATATAACAAGTGGGGTTCCACAGGGGTCTGTTTTGGGACCGGCTCTGTTCAATATCTTCATCAACGATTTAGATGTTGGCATAGAAAGTACGCTTATTAAGTTTGCGGACGATACCAAACTGGGAGGGATTGCAACTGCTTTGGAGGACAGGGTCAAAATTCAAAATGATCTGGACAAATTGGAGAAATGGTCTGAGGTAAACAGGATGAAGTTCAATAAAGATAAATGCAAAGTGCTCCACTTAGGAAGGAACAATCAGTTTCACATATACAGAATGGGAAGAGACTGTCTAGGAAGGAGTATGGCAGAAAGAGATCTAGGGGTCATAGTAGACCACAAGCTTAATATGAGTCAACAGTGTGATACTGTTGCAAAAAAAGCAAACGTGATTCTGGGATGCATTAACAGGTGTGTTGTAAACAAGACACGAGAAGTCATTCTTCCGCTTTACTCTGCGCTGGTTAGGCCTCAACTGGAGTATTGTGTCCAGTTCTGGGCACCGCATTTCAAGAAAGATGTGGAAAAATTGAAGAGGGTCCAGAGAAGAGCAACAAGAATGATTAAAGATCTTGAGAACATAACCTATGAAAGAAGGCTGAAGGAATTGGGTTTGTTTAGTTTGGAAAAGAGAAGACTGAGAGGGGACATGATAGCAGTTTTCAGGTATCTAAAAGGGTGTCATCAGGAGGAGGGAGAAAACTTGTTCACCTTAGCCTCCAATGATAGAACAAGAAGCAATGGACTTAAACTGCAGCAAGGGAGATTTAGGTTGGACATTAGGAAAAAGTTCCTAACTGTCAGGGTAGTTAAACACTGGAATAGATTGCCTAGGGAAGTTGTGGAATCTCCATCTCTGGAGATATTTAAGAGTAGGTTAGATAAATATCTATTAAGGATGGTCTAGACAGTATTTGGTCCTGCCATGAGGGCAGGGGACTGGACTCGATGACCTCTCAAGGTCCCTTCCAGTCCTAGAGTCTATGAGACATAGACATGGACATAGAATTCTCACAAAGTACGGGCCAGGCAATGTGCCCTGGCAATTTGCACATCATGCTGATGAGCTCTGCATGGTCACCTGTGCTGATCAGCTCGCCACACTGGCCAAAGGGGAAATGAAATTCAAAAGTTCGCGGGCCTTTTCCTGTCTACCTGGCCAGTGTATCTGAGTTGAAAGCACTGTCCAGAGCGGTCACAATGGAGCACTCTGAGATAGCTCTCAGAGGCCAATACTGTCGAATTGCGTCCACACTACCTCAAATTCAACCCAGAAAGGCCGATTTCAGTGCTAATCCCCTCATCGGAGGTGGAGTAAACAAATCGATTTTAAGAGCCCTTTAAGTCAAGAAAAAAAAAAAGGGCTTCGTCATGTGGACGGCTCCAGGCTTAAATCGAGGTAACGCTGCTAAATTCAACCTAAAATCGTAGTGTAGAACAGGCCTAAGTATTAACAACACTCTCTGAAGAATCTTGGTATGTTCTCAAGGAGCAGAATGAAGTTCCACAGTCATGCTTTACAACCTTGTGAGCTAGAATAAGGGTTGTTGCCCTACAGAAGCATATAGTAACAGGATGTGTACAAAACTTCCATTTCTTTAATATGCCGATAACATTGCACAACAAAGATTTGACTGTTTTGCTTGCATATTCTTATAAATCCAAAGTTACGCCCTCCTGGAGGAAATCAAGGCTACAATTCACTTGTTTAACATGGCAGTTATATTATGGACTTTGCACTAGTAATATATTGGTTTTTTGGTTTATTATTTTTTGCACAAACAGGTCTCCTCTGTGAAACAGAGACATCAGAAGGTCCAATGCTAGGCTAATCACATTGAAGAACTATCACTTCTTCAGCCCAAAAGGCATAAAAAGTATCACTGCCTCTCCATCCTTCCTATCTTTTGTATGGTCCATGGCAGCAGTGGAAAAGGGGCAGTTGGACGTTGTCCTTGAAGATCACAGTGTATGGTGGTTCTGACATAAGGGCCCTGATCTTGTGTCTGTCTGCTCTGAGAAAAGGGAAGAGCCTTCAAATGGGAGGTCTTGGATTGACTCGAACCCCATGGGAAGGCCAGAGGACTGGAGCCAGGAACAGCGCCTCATGGTGACAGCAGATAACACTGTCTGGGCTGCAAAGTTGGCAGCATCCAGAACTGCCTGGGGAGAGATCCTGGCCACATTCTTACCCTCTTCTAGGAGGGCCGCAAACTCCTGCCTCGACTCTTGAGGCAGGAACTCTGAACTTGTTCAGGGAATCCCATAGATTAAAATCATATCTCCCCAGCAAAGCTTGCTGATTGATTAAATAAAGTTGGAGGCTACCCCTGGAATAAACCTTTCTTCTGACAACGTCCAGTTTCTTAGTGTCTTTTTGTTTGGGGTTAGTACTCTGGCTCTGCCTGTCCCTTTCATTAGCTGCAGACACCACCAGAAACCCAGGGGGCGGGCGAGTACAGGTAATCAACCTCCCTTGCTGGCACATAATACTTTTTCTCCATCCTTTGAAGTAGGGGGCCAGAGAAGGAGGAGTTTTCCATAGGGCCTTGACTGGTCCCACCGCCTCGCTGATTGGCAGGGCCACTTTGGATGGAGCTGCTGCAGCCAGGATATCAATGAGGCTGTGTAATGTATCTTTGAGCTCCTCCAACTTCAAGCCCAAGTTTGAAGTGACCCACTTCAGAAGGTCCTGATGGGCCCTGAAATCATCCAGGAAAGTAGGCTGCTGGGAACCACAACAGCCTCACCTGGGGAAGACAAGGAGGAGGCTTGCACTGGACGAGGGGCTCCTTTCTTTTTCTCTGCTCAGCTGTGTCCATTGGAGGCATCTCCTGGAGTTCCGTATTGGATCTGGATCTGGTGCCGAGCACGAAGGAGTGGTGGCCTATTTCTCTGAGGCCATCGAGTAGGGCCACTGCATTGGCCAGTGACTCACTGGTATCCACCTTAAATCTCTCTTGCTGCAGATTAAGCCCACTAGTTCTTGTCCTAGTTTCAGTATACATGGAAAACAATTGATCAATGTCCTCTTTATAACAGCGCTTAACATATCTGAAGGCTTAAGTCTCACCTTTCTGTTTTTTTCTCAAGACTAAATATGCCCAGTTTTGTTTTTGTTTTTGAACTTTTCCTCAGAGGTCAGGCTTTCTAAACCTTTTATCATCTTTGTTGTATTTCCTGGGACTCTCTCCAATTTGTTCACATCTTTCCTAAAGTATGGCACCCAGAACTGGACACAATACTCCAGGTGAGGCCTCATTAGTGCCAAATATAGTAGGATAATTACCTCCCATGTCTTACATACAACACTCCTGTTAATATATCCTAGAACGGTATTAGCCTCTCTCACAACTGCATCACAATGTTGACTCATTCAACTGTGATCCACTATAACCCCCAGATCCTTTTCAGCCATATAACATCTAGCCAGTTATTCCCCATTTTGTAGTTGTGCATTTAATTTTTCCTTCTTAAGTGTTGTACTTTGCACTTGTCTCTATTAAATTTCATCTTGTTGATTTCAAACAAATTCTCTAATTTGTCAAAGTTGTTTTGAATTCTAATCTTCCCCTCCAAAGTGCTTGAAATCCTCCCATTTTGTTATCTGCAAATTTTATAAGAATACTCTCTACTCCATTAGCCAAATCATTAATAAAAATATTGACTAGTATCAGATCCAGGACTGACTCCTGTGCAACCTCACTAGATACATCCTCCCAGTTTGACAGCAAACTATTAATAACTACTCTTTGAGTACTGTCTTTCAATCAGTTGTGCACCCATCTTATTAATAATTTAATCTATCTCACATTTCCTTTGCTTCTGAGAATGTTATGTGGGACTGTGTCAAAAGCGCTATTAAAATAAAGGTATAGTATGTCTACTACTTCCTCTTATCACTGTCAAAGTAGGAAATGAGCTTGGTTAGGCATGATTTGTTCTTGACAAATCCATGTTGGCCATGCTTTATATTGTCCTCTACGTGCTTCCAAACTGATTTTTTAATAATTTGTTTCAGTATCTTTCCAAGTATCGAAGGTAGGCCGGCTGGTCTATAATTCCCCACCTTCTATTTGTTCCCTGTTTTAAAGATTGGTACTATATTTGCTCTTCTCCAGTATACTGGGACTTCATCCATGCTCCAGAAGATTTTGAAAATAATTACTAGTGGTTCCAAGATTGTTTCACCTAGTTCCTTAAGGAAATTCATCAGGCCCCACTGAGCTGAATTCATGTACATTACTAATTATTCTTTAATCTGTTCTCTCCCTATTTTGTCTTGCTTTCCTTCCCCCTTGTTGTTAATATTAATTGTGTTGAGTGTCTAATCATCAATCACCTTTTTAGTGAAGACTGAAGAAAAATAAGCATTGAACACCTCAGCCTTCTTGATGTTATCAGTTATTAGCTCTCTTTCTCCACTAAATAGAGAACCTACATTTTCTTTCATCTTTGTCTTGTTCCTAATGTATTTTAAAAACCGCTTATTGCCTTTTTTTAAATGTCCCTTGCAAGATATAACTCATTTTGTGCCTTAGCCTTTCTGGTTTTGTCCCTACGTGATTGTGGTATTTTTTGTATTCCTCCTTAGCAATTCATCCATACTTCCACTTTTTCTAAGTTTCCTTTTTGATTTTCAGGTCATTAAAGAGCTCCTGCATGGAGCCATATCTTTGAAAAAGTGCCACTCTCCTTAACTCCTTTCTCTCTTCGATTTTCTTCCCATGGGAGCTGACGTACCTGTTCTGAGTTTGTTAAAGTCTGCTTTTTTTTTTTAAAGTTCACTATCCTTATTCTGCTGGTCTCACTCTTTCCTTTTCTTAGAATCATAACATCTATCATTTTACAATCATTTCACTCAAATAGCCTTCCACCTTCAAATTGTCAACCAATTCCTCAATGTTGGTCAGAATCTAATCTAAAATGGATGTCCACCGGGTTACTTCATTCATTATTTGAAACAAGTTATTCCAACAACTTATTGGGCGGTTTGTGGATGTTGTGCTCTGACACCTATTCCTTGAATTGAATTGGGACCTGAATAAGCCCCCCTCCATTATCCTCAGTGAGCATCTGAATGAACGATGACTCTCTGACTGGTTCACTAACTCTTCAAAAGTCATATTCTCTGTACTCAACAATTGAGGAAGCAGAGAATATACAAAAGGATCTTAAGCTCTGCTAATAGACAAGAGAGGTAAAGGATATACACTATATAGGTCTCAAATTGTGGTTCATTGAAGCATGTCTGTGAATGAGATCCTCATTCCCATTTGGCTACAATAAGAACTGGAGTTTTGATTCTTGTTCTTCTTTCTGACCATCTTTGAGATGAGACTTTGCACTTGATAGAATTCATCTTCCACTGAGGCCTATGGTCGACTTCCCTCTGTCTGTGTTTATCATGAATTCCAGATTGTCCAGAAACCATATCGCTATTTGTCTTACTTTTGTCTCTGTAACAGAGAGCCCTGACCATAAAAAAAACTGTATACGAAGTGATAACTGTTTTACCTTCTTCCTTTAAGCCAATATTAATACTACCATGATTCTGGAAGAGATCCTGAAAGCATTAGTCTGATAAAAAGAAAATGATTGAAATTGGGGGAAGAAAACTGCCATCCATATGCAAACTTGAAGTACTGTTTGTGGATGTTAAAACAGGAATGTTTGAAGATAAGCCTCCTCCAATAACTTATTTAGATGCTTCAGATGGAGTCCTGCTCTGTTTCCTTCTGATTTTCTGAGGTTAGAAATAGGATGAAGAGCAGGCTGTATTGCTCCAATCTGAACCAGATGATGGATGGCTTCACTTATGTCCTCCTATTCCCATGGGTTACTTGAGATTGGAACTGGGACAAATCTGTTCCTGTGATTCTTGCACAGCCCCAGAGAGTATCCCCTTTGCACAACATACAGTGATCTCATTTTGACTAACGCTATCAGAACCCACTGGCTCTCAAATTGAAACAGCCTGGCACAAACTGGGGGTCTAACTCCCGATAGGGTCATGCAGATAGCATTACAACAGCAGGTACGCAACTGAGGGAAACTACTGACATTGCCTCAGTACCCTACCCCTTACAAATTGGTATCTTCTGTTGTACTTCATGGATTGCTTCAACTTGCCATATGAGTTATATTCCTTTCTATAAAGTCTAGCAGGAATCCAGATTATAGATCGACTTTTCTGATTACTTTGAATTGCCTCAGCTTTCCATAAAATCTTCCACTGAACCACTATGAGAACTGGGCCCAAGTGTCTGATCTCAAGGACCAAAGCCCCACGATGCTGCATGGAACAGATGTGTATGCCACTATCATTTTCAGGGAGAAGTCCTTAGGTTGTGATATAGACTGTGAGATTTTTTTTAGGTTGACAGGAACCTTATTTGCAATACTCTCCACCTATGTCCCCCTTGCTTATGAAAACATGCAAAGGCACTTGAGGTGCTAGGTGATAAACTTTTTGTTGGTCTGAAGCCACCAGGGAGTTTTCATGCACAAAGAAGAGTGCTGAGGTGAGCCTGCCCAGACTTAGCTGCCTATGAAGGGTCTGTACAGTTCAGAGATCACTGATTCAGGAACACAGAGGCCCTGACCACCATTAGTGACACCAGATTGAATTTGGACTGGTGCACACTGAGGAACTTTTTGGCTTTATACAATGCAGGCCAGGGGGATAGAAAGAACTAAAATACCTTGCTCTTCCATACCTAGGCTGCTGGCCCTCTTGTAATTCCATGGCCAGCTGCTGAAGGAAGGATGAGGAGGGCCTGCAGTAGAAGCTCAGAACAATACCCTAGACATAAGGCATGGTGGCTAACAGCAGCAGCTAGTTATAACAGCCCAATACTTTCTAAGTCTTTAGGTATGGCTGGAAATCCCCATCCTTCTATTACACCTTCCCAGAGACCATTAGGTAGAATATACTACACTGCTGAGCTCCCCAATGAGTCACTCAATAAGAAGGGTAAAGCAGGCAACACAGAATCTTCCTTTTGCTTCTGGCTTTCCCTGAATCCTGCAGGGACACCTGTCACTGTAAATGCATGAGAAGGGGAAGCAAAGCTGAGCATTCAGTCTCCCTCAAAAGTAACACAGCCCTAGGACACTACTGGGAATTAGAATGACATGTTATTGAGCCAAATTGTTAGCCAGAAATGTGACAAAGATCGGAATTTGACTAAGAAAATCTCTGCGCAGGGAGGTCCGGCTGAGCCACCAGCCACTGGAGAAGCAGAAAAAACTGGAGGAATCACCTTTTGCCAGTGACTGACAGGTCTAACTCTGCCCCCAAGACATAAGCAGGTTGAAGTACCCATTGTAAGTGATCTGTGGGCCTTAGCGAGAGAAGAAATAATACTCCTCTTTCTCACACACACACACACACCTCCCATGCAGTATCGTTCACTTTAATAGAGAATTACTGAAAAACTCTTTCCTAACATCTTAAAACTTGAAATGTTTACAGTATTAAAGAAGAACCAATCACAAAACCGCCCACCTACACTGTGCTAATATGAAATATTAAGTAGCAGCTTAAAATTGCTATGTCCTAAAACATGTAAATACTATAGTGTATCAAAGAGTAATCTGTATATGAGAAGGTAAAAGCAGCCCAAGTAGTGAATTGTACAATTCTGCAAGGTCAAGGCATTCTCTGACACTTATAATTTTGACAGCTCCATATCTGCCAAGTCTTTTTTCAAAGTTACTGCAAATAGAGCATGGTTTGATCAAAAGCGGAAACTGTTAGCCTATATTCCAATTATTCATAATTTTACTACCTCAGATGCTTAGAACAAGTATACATTTAAGTGTTTATGCATAATAATGTAATAACGACCGCAAATAATGTTCCTCAGACATATAATAATAAGTTATCAAGCTAAAATGTTATTTTTATAAATCTTCCAGCTAACTCAGAGAAACAACTACAAAAATCCAGGATTCATGGACAAAACATGAATGTGGAAATGGCTTGCTGGATGAAGGTGTGTACCTGTTTAAGGGGAAGACACAGGGTCAGTGCTTAATTTGTGCCAGGGCTGAGCCCCGGCACCTCTGGGCTTGCTGTGTCAGTCATGGAAGTAAAAAACTGCTTGAGCCCCAGCACCTTTTTCATTACAAATTAAGCACTGTGGAGACTCATGTTGCAGCAACCACAGAGCAGGTTGTGGGGATGCTGATTCATCCTCCTCCAAAGTGGTCAGAAGAGAGGGAAGGCTATATAAGTAGGAGTAGGAGTAGGAGCAGAAGAAGCCCTCTTTTACCTGGACCAAGTAGAACAGCACCCACCCTCCCACTCATGGAAATGGAGAAATATCAGGTTTGGTCAGGATCTGCTGTGGGCACTGACCTAGTCACTCCTTTCTTGGGAGGCCTGAGAGGAATTTTTCCCTTACTGCCAAATTGGCATTGGTGAAGTGAGTTTGGGGGGAGGGGGTTGCCTTCCCCACATTGAGTTCAATGGAAGTGGGGGCGCTTAGTTGGGGACAAACATGGAATGGGAGTTAGTCTATGAGGTCACAACTCATGTTGACGTGGGGCAGATGTCCAGTGCAGTTACTCCATAGGGAAGGAATATAGTGATTAGATAAATTGATTGGTAAAGGATTTATAGGAGGTATTTGTTAAAGGAGCAGAAAAGGGGGAGTGGGGTTCCAGGGCTCCTATGACTAGCATAGCAGGGAGCCAAACCCCGCCACCTCTATAGCCCACCTTAACCCTCAATCGAGGGGGGAATGGCAAGGTCCCAACAGCAGGAGGGCTGGGCACCAGGATGAGGAAGGTGGAGGGCTGACAAAAGCCTCCTAGGATATACTAAAATAATCATGGAATTATATGCACTGTATACTCCTATCTGCCAGGTACCCCCAGACTGTTAATAATGAAGTTGTGGTCCAATTAAATCACATCCAGCGTCTCCTGTCCTTCTTCCAGCATAGCCAGACAAATTACAATTTAGTTTAAACTATACGAGTGAAATCCTGGCCCAAATCTCCCATTGGTTTCAGGGGAAAAGGGATTTGACCCTGACTGTTTCCTCTAGACAGCTTTCTAATGTCAAAGGCTTGATTCATTTAAGAGTCAATTATCCTTTTTAAATGTATATTGCTAGAATATATCACGTTAGCAGAAGACTTGTGTTTATGTTTGTCACTTGTTGCAATTAAACATGAGCTTGTATACAAACTGCACAAGGAACATTTTGTATACATAGTTTATATACAGTTAGTGTAAAGTAACATTCCTGGCAGGCAAAAGTCTTCTGGTAACATTTTATGCTCACCCAACTCTCCTGAATAAAACAAAACCAAGTACTGTATCTTGATCAGTCAGATTCCACATCCATGCATTTTAACATAAATTTCCCGGCGCACAAGTATGCGCCTTTACTCCTAGCTATACTCAGTTTGACCAATTCCTCTCCCCTCTTGATCCTTTTGTCCTAAAATACATGTCAATGTTTACCATTTTAGCCATAAGTTATCCAAGTCATACTTCTTTATTTCACTCTTTCCTCACAATGTCATTCTTCTAGACCCTTAATCATTCTATTTTTCTCTTTTAAATCCCTCCAGTCTGTCAACATTTTTCTGAAGGCAGTCCACAGGCCAGTATTTTAAATTGCTACTTCTCCAGTGTCATTTAGAAGGAACACAAACCCACTAAGCAATAACGGAATGTCTCTGTTAATACAGTCCAAATTGCATTGTTGTCATTGTTTTCTGATGTTGCAAAATTAAATCCAATTTGCTGGTCATGAGCACTTTCAAGTTTTTTTTCAGTATTACTGTTTTCACAGTTGGTCCCATACCACCAATATCTGTTTTTCAAATTATTTTCCCAGTTGTACTAGACTGTATTTTTCTCATGCTGGATTTTATTATTTCCTGCACATATTAGTAACTTTCTAGGTCCCTTTATATGATTATTTTGTCGTGACTAATCTCTCAATTTAGTATCAGACTAATTGTAATCCTTTCATCTGCTGATTAAACAATAAGCATTATAAAGACTTTAAAAGATCAAAATCAAAATATCAGTGTAATCATATTTTCTTACTAAACATTTGAGAGAATATTTTTCTGTGAACAAATAAATCACTGGCTGCTACTAAGAAAACAGATCCTTACCTCATAACCGGAACACAAAAGCAAAACTAAAAAGACAGATTCTACAAGAACAAAGGGCTGTGCTTGAAACTGACATAGATATGTATTATGCTGCACATTTCTCTATAATTTTTTTCAGACATAAGGATTTAAGTAATGAGCAAAACAGCATATTGCAAATAACTAGAAAAAATCAAAATGACTATTGCCACTGGTTTTAACTAACATTTCTGGGGGTGGAGGGACGGGGACAGGGGAAGACAATTGTTTTCAAGGCAAGAGTATCATAGTCCACTGGCTAGTGTGAACAGGAGTTTATATACACACACACATATACAATACAAAAATAATTATGCATATGACCTTGTATCCTAGAAGGTTATTCAATCACTCTAGAGAAAAGAAATTAGTAATCATCAGTAGTTGCTATAGCAGCCACTCCCTAGAATAAAGGCAACTACAGCTGTATTCTACAGACTGAGTGCAACTGACCTCATAAAAAGGTCAATTACAAAAATAAATCCAAATATACAGAATGGCATGATGTCTACAACTATGAATCAAGACTCTTCCACCCATATACAGTATGCCATTGCTTAATATCTTATTCAATCCTTATTTTTGTGTTTAATTGTGTAATAATAAAAACGTACATGTCATAACTTTGGATAAAGGCCATAGTTATCAAAAGTTTGGTCTTCTGAAATGTAGAGAACTGTTTGTAACATTTTCAAGTTGTGTGTTCCATATAATTTAAGTTGTGTGTCCAATTTAGATTTACTAAGAATATTATATGTCTTCCACAAATCAATTGGCATTTAACATAAAAATCTATCTTATTGAATAGTAATTACATTTGTCCTTTGGACAAACACTGAAACGCTCATAAAAATGTACATTTTATTTTTTAAAGCAAATAATTTTTCAATTCTGAAACATATGTTAAGCAATTCTCTATATGAGATAGAAGTGTTTGCATATTATTATGCAACTACTTACAATAAATAAGAACTGGTTCAGTTTCTAGAGAAATCGTGGTGTATGACTTGAATAGATGATCTCATGAAGCACTACAAATGTCCAAGAAAACAGATTCTAGGACAGTTGTACAGCCATCTCTTTACTATGCTGCATACATTAATGGGTAAGAAAATAACTATGTTTGAAGAAAAAAAATAACTTTATGTAAGGTCTATTGCCAGCTATTTAACAGAGTTGGAGAGGAAAGGAAATGTATATTGGCATATCACATATATGTACACTACTGTAATATAAAGTATAGTAAAATATGGATAATATATATTACATCATATACATGCTTGCGAGTGTTGATTAATTATGAGAAAGACAATACTTTTTTTTCCTCAATTTTAAATTCAGCTTAACTTTTGTTGGCCCATGAGTACAATGCTTCTGACTTTTGCACTAATGCAATCTTCATTAGAGTCCATCATTCAGAAATCCAAAAGATACACATAATAGTCACGAAAAATATTTTGATGAGATTTTCTCAATATAGCTCTATCTCCAAATTCAAAACAAGATAACATAAGGACACTTGGATATACACATTAAGCCCTAATTTTACCAAACCATTCACTTTAAAAGTATCACTATTGTACTGTATACTTTTCCAAATTTCAAAACTCTAAAGAAAGATGAAACTATATGGTCAACTATATGGTGAAACTGCAGAAAAAAGTAGTTAAGAAGAAACAAAGTAATTATTAAAGGATTATTGCATATACAATTTTTCTCCCTTTTAAAAAAAAAGCACCCCAAAGAAGGGGAAGAAGTTTCAAAATACTGAGGATGATTTCTAACATAAACAACATCAGGAACAGAATAGTATATTGGATGCATGAAGGCTTGAGGAGAAGAAATAGATGGCTCAAGGGAATTGGTAATAGGATGTAGAGCCTTTCATCTTCAGTTCACAGGTTAAAATCCAGCCCAGGCTGGTAGTGACCAAACTGGTTACTAGACAGTGGCTGTTCAGTAACCAGTGTGAAATGAATTGGTGGTCAAAAATACAGTCTCAACCAGAAAAGTGTTCAGTATCATAAGCTGACGGACAGACTCAGCAGAGAGGTCAAAGTAAAAACCTTCACATCTCTAGAAACAGTTCCTTCTGGTCAGGTTTGAGACATAATGGCATGACACACAAGGGAGCACTGCTACTGCTGTACTAGTTTTATGGACAGAGGACCTGAGTTTCCAGTGCATCAATCCCAGCACCAATTACTATTTTTTTTTGATGGGGGAAGGGAGAACAGAAGGAAAAAAAGTGAACATACCCTTTCTATACAGAGGAAGGAAGTGAAACAAAGATATCCTCCAGTATTAAAAACAAGTTAAAGAGAATCTTAATATATGTTTAACACAAAAATTAAATAACTATTGTTTATGGTTTTTACTTAAAATGATAAAAGCCAAGGAATAATTTCAAAAGGGAGGAAGGTAAACTACCAGCCAGTGTAGTCCCTACCTCTACCTCCAATGTCTAGGCATTACTGTACACAATGTAGGGTCACAGACTCAAAACACTAGGAAATACTTCTGAACTGGCCAATTATTTATTGTTGTGTACATGGCAAACTGTAAAAGTAGGCAAAATTACTGTAGATTAATATTTAAACAAATATTTACATTATATTCAAATAGATCCTCTATCTCTGAAAACTGGGCAAATGAGACACGTCATGAGTAGTTCCTTTAAGACACAGTGTTACTGCTTCCAAACAAGCAGCAAGACAGTGAAGTGTTGGGTGATCTTCAAGGTCTGAATCTGGCAAATGCTTAGGCATGTGCTCAGGGGCGGCTCTAGACATTTCAACGCCTCAAGCATGCCCCAGGGGGCGCTCTGCAGGTCGCCGGTCCCATGGCTCCAGTGGCGTTCCCTCAGGCGTGCCTCCACCGAAGCCGCAGGACCAGCGGACCCTCCGCAGGCATGCCACCAAAGGCTGGCTGCCTGCCGCTCTCCCGGCAACCGACAGAGCGCCCCCTGCAGCATGCCGCCCCAAGCACACGCTTGGCATGCTGGGGCCCGGAGCCGCCCCTGCATGTGCTTATCTTTAATATCATGAGTAGTCTCGTTTATTTCAATAGTTATTTTGACTTCAGTGGGATTACTCTCTGTAATTGTTAACCAGGTACAGAGTGTTTGCAAGAATGGGGCCTAAATGATGAAGATAAGCATGAATAAATGTACTAAAAAGCTCATAAGGGTTATGTGAGTTCATTATTTTAGTATAGAGTTATTGTACCTATTTAGAGAATTGCATGTATTTTTCACTATTTTATTACACTAGAAAAACATTAAAAAAATCCAGAAAATATTAAGACAGTATAGTTTTTATTAGTAATATGTTCAAAAAAGTTATCAAGAGCCTTGGTCAGCAAAAACAGCACTTACAATTTTAGATTAAAAAATCCTATATAACCTTCAAAGAATTGTTGGGAGGGGAGGTGTTTGTTTTTTTAAGTAAAATAGTTAGGCAAAATAATAAAAAAAGTCTGTATTAATATAATCTTAAAATGTGATTTCATCAAATTTCAAAAGGTAAGCAAAGTCAGCCAAGCCAATACTTGGGTAGGAGCCAACCACAGAACACAGAGGTGCTGCAGATTAATTTTAGTGATTTCCAAGTCAGGAAATTAAATATGACCAACGTACATGTTTCCTGTAGTTTCTATTAGATTCTCCTTTGTTTCTTGTTCTAATCTTTTGTGAAATATTGATACAAGAATTATAAAAGGAAAAAGACTTCTTAGTTCATCTACTTCATCCACAGGATTAGGGTAGAATAAATGTTGGTGCACACTGTTACTGCACATTTTAGCAATTAATTAAATTATACCTATGTGATAAACTCTATACCTGTAAATCCAATTTCAATATAGGAAATTATTACTGTTTTTACAAAAATAATGCCTTTTGAGTAGTTGACACATCAACAAATTCATATTATCTTCAATAAAATACTATAATGAAACAGCACTGAAGCTTAAGGGATTTCCCCTAAACTTACAATAAAATCAAATTTGAAGACTCCATTGGCCCCAATTACAAGTTGCTGTAGAAATATCATTGATATGTTACAGAAATATTAAATTAGGAATAGGTTATAGCAGCAAATATTGTAGCTAGGAAAATCCAGTTTTCATAAACTTATATTTATTAACAATCGTTGAGTGGACCAAAATCAAAATCTAAAATGTATAAAGTCATTTTGCATCTAAAACAGAATATTTTTCAAAGTTTTCTATTAGGGATAAAGATGGCTATTCAATAGCTTGAATAAAGTGGCTTGGTGGTCTCAGAACAGCCTCTAGTGAACAGATGTTACAAATAAATATCACACTACTACCTTTACTGGCAGTATCAACGGAGACAATCACAGAGACTAAACTACCTTTCTTACTCTTACTGATGATCTCCACATCTGAGGCACATGTGCGGGTAGAATGGAGAAGCTTGCTTTATCAAAATATGTATGGTACATATTCAGTGGATAAACACTTAATTCTCAGGACCACCAACGTAGCGTCTTTCAACACCACCAAAATTAGGTCCCACCCCACAATCTGATCCAAGTGGGAGGACCCTTGTGTCAGGAAGTACTCCAGGTACTTCAGTAGGAATGTGTGTAGAAACAAGGGTATTAGTAGATCAGACTGCAGGACCTGGGCCTTAACAACAACAACTAGTTTTGGGGGGTTTTTAAAACAAATTGTTCCATGAAACTTGGTTTATTATATAAGGAAAGACAAAATGCAACTCCTTCTGTTATGCAGCATTAATACAAGATGGAATATTTCAAAGTATTCCAAGATGCATTCATCAATATATCTAAGAAAACTAAACTATTAGAACTTCCTCCTCTCTTCTGGAAAACAGCATCTCTAAGGGTAACATTTTTAAAGCAACTATATTTATTTATATTTAATAACTCAAACCTTATTACCAGAGTACCTTAGGCACTTAGGAATCCAAGTTCTGTTGACTTTTAGCAAGATGTGGGCTCCTAAGTGACTTCTGCAAAAGGTACTGAGGCTTCTAAAGTCATTTCTGTGCTTTTGAAAATATTATACAAATAGTTCTAGGTGTGTGGGGGGTAGAATGTTATGGAGGGAATATTTAAACACATAAATTGCACTTTATTGAGTTGAAAATAAATCTATGAATATTCTTTCAAAGTAAATTGGAATATTAATTTATTGATGTCTTATAACGCTGCATGGCACTAAGTCTGAAACATAATGTCTAGAAGTAGAAGGTAAACCATGGCTCCAGCCATTAATTCAAAGATAGCATAAGAAGAGGAGCAGAAATAACTACATTTACTGGACAGATTTATGGAAAAGCTGAATTTAAATAACGAGGAAGTTACAAAGCCTTCTGTTGTTCAGCTCACAAACACATATCCAATTACCATCAGAGAAATCTCTCCCATTCTTATAACTAATTTTTCATATTTTCTTTTAAATTCAGCCCTACTCTGTTGAATTGCAGCAAGGTGATCTAGTTAACCATGTCCTTGGCAGCACAAACTGTCTGAACTTTACTCAGGCGGGGGGAAAAAATGAAGGATTAGTATTTGGTTTTCCTTCCAGTCTTACAACAATGAATTCACTTGGAAATTTCATAGGATAAATATTGATATAAATGTAACACTAGCCATTCCCCAAACGTGAACTGGACCAGACCAACCTTGCACAGGTATTTCAGACACATACAGTATATGCCCGTGAGCATTTAGGAGACAACAGCTCTAGCTCTAGTTTACCTTTTTTCTAACAACATTTGATATTAAACTACTTGTAAATAAATACAGAGAGAGGTTTTGTTCAAGAAATTTTAGTGCTGCTTTTCCTAAATAAACTATTGCTTTTTTAAACAAATGACCATTGAAGTAGTATGCTCTCTTTTTTCCTCCTTCTTCTTTACAGAGAAACACACACAAAACATCACAGAATTTAACAGGACAATATTTATAGCACAAATCTGTGATTGTGATGCTGATCATTCAGAAAGAGAAACGTTTGATTACCCAGACAGCTAATAACCTAAATTCTGGGATTTCATTAAATAACAGATATTACAAACAAAACCGCTTTCCTCTGGTTTGTACCAGTATTCATATTTGTTGTTGATACACTTTCCTTAGTCATATATTTTAACCAAATTAGTTTCAGGATAAATAGAGAGTACTCACGTGATATAATACTGTCCATATATTGTGGTAAATATGGAGCCCAAGCATCAATTGTTTCTTTCCGCCCTGCCTGTTCAATTCTTCTCAGTTCTGCTAACAGCAAGGCCTGGGCAGCTTCCCTTACCTATAAAGTAAACCAGAATATCATACAAGGTCATCTCTCAAATGAGATTTACAAATATTTTAAAAAGGTAATGGGAAAGTTATCCAGCCATTACATTCTTACAATACAAACAGCAGAGCTAAGCTAAAAAGATATATTTACAAAACCCAACTCAGGCATCACATACTTATGTCACCAAGTTACAGTTCGGTCCCTGCTTCCCCTAGCTGGGGCTGAGGTTGGGAAGGTATGCTGCGCAAGCCATATAGCTGCTTTAACTGCACCTTGCCTTCCAGAGGAAGAGGAATAAAGCCCCACAGTAGCTACTTTTCCCTGCCAATGAAAAGATCAGCAATATAAGGAGGCCAAGTTAGGGAAGGGAGAATACAAGGGAGCTCACAACTAAGTCCTGAATTTATAGAGCGTGATATTTGGATACTTAGCAACAGATCTAAGAAATTAGACCTTCTTTTCTGTGAAAGATGTTTAAGGAAAATTAATTTGGGACTTTCTAGAACTACCTAGAAAGAATTCTATAGAATTCTCTTCTATACTTTCCCAAAATACTTTTCCAACTTCAACAAAGTTTGAAAAAAAGTCAAAAAACCACATTTTTTAAAAAGTCGTTAAGTTTAAATATGCTTTTTGCCCATTTAGTATATAATCTGGACAGCTGGACATGTTAAAGAAAAAAATACTATAAAATCAACAAATACAAAATATTATTTTAAATGTAAATGGCAAAATTTCCATTCACAGATGTCAAAGCATTTAATAAAAGTAAGCATCAGCACATACATTTACATATGGGGTATCTGAGACACAGAAGTTAAGGCACTTGCCCAAGGTCAAAGAAGAAGTCACTGACAGAGCAGGGTCTACACCTGACAGCTAACTCAAGTGTTCTAGCTACCAAACTTTGCGGCTGAGGAAAATTGCAGTTATCTTTTAAAGTGATTGTGCTTTCTGGGAACACGAACATGTTATATAATATCTAGTAATAGGACAACTACTCAGAAATATACAAATCTACCAGTGCTTTTGTACAAAGTATACTTCAGGCAGATAACACAAAGCATATACCAATTAAACTAGGAGACTGCTTAAATTCTACACCTCTGTTCTTCATTCCTTTCTTTTAAAGCTGCACAATTAACATCCCTGCGGCCCCCGCTCCCCCCAAACAGCATAGGTGGTGCCAATCCATTTTCAGACTATTGTAAATGTATTCCAAAAATTATAATAACTTTGCAGCCTCTTAATAGAAATCGAGTTGAAAACTTTGTCCTTAATGAGATTTTAAGCAGATTCCAGAAAATTCTAGATCTGAATGGATAAAATATATTTCAAATATATACAGTACATTTATGTTTCCTGTTCGTCATTGTAGGTTATTCAGAAATTAAGAAAAAATACAGATGTTAAAATGTCAAAGGAATGTTTATAAACCAACCAGAAAATTAAACATAATATATATGAAATTGTAGTATGTTTCATTTTGAAACAGACAAAGATAGGGTGCAGTGAATATGTCCTCCCTGAACCTAAATACTGTTTTTAGGTCTCTGGGACATAATGAAAAAAATCATCTCTGACAGTTACATAGAGCTAAATTCTACGTCCATTTCCATAACTAAATGAAAAAAAAATTAAACAAATGTTAATAGTTTTTTAGCTTTCATTGACTTCTTGACACATTGAAGAGTGCATTCACTTAGAATCATAGAAGATTAGGATTGGAAAAGACTTCAGGAGGTCATCTGGTCGAACCCCCTGCTCAAAGCAGGACCAACACCAACTAAATCATCCCAACCAGGGCTTCGTCAAGCGGGCCTTAAAAAACCTCTGACAATGGAGATTTCACCACCTTGATAGGTAATCCATTCCAGTGCTTCACAACCCTTCTAGTGAAATAGTTTTTCCTAATATCCAACCTAGACCTCCCCCCCTGCAGCTTGAGACCATTTACTCCTTGTTCTGTCATCTGCTACCACTGAGACAGCCTAGCTCCATCCTCTCTGGAACTCCTCTTCAGGTAGTTGAAGGTTGCTATCAAATCCCCGCCCCTTCACTCTGCTCTTCTGCAGACTAAATAAGCCCAATTCCCTCAGCCTCTCCTCATAAATCATGTGCCCCAGTCCCCTAATAATTTTTGTTGCTCTCCACTGGACTTTCTCCAATTTGTCCACATCTGTAGTGGGGGGCCCAAAACTGGACACAATACTAAAGATGTGGTCTCACCAATGCTGAATAGAGGAGAATAATCACTTCCCTCGATGTGCTGGCAATGCTCCTACTAATGCAGCCCAATATGCCATTAGCCTCCTTGGTAACAAGGGCATACTGTTGACTCTTTTTCAGCTTCTTGTCCACTGTAATCCCCAGATCCTTTTCTGCAGAACTGACGCTTAGCCAGTCGGTCCCCAGCTTGTAGCCGTGCATGGGATTCTTCCATCCTAAGTACAGGACTCCACACTTGTCCTTGTTGAACCTCATCAGATTTCTTTTGGCACAATCTTCCAATTTATCTAGGTCACTCTGTACCCTATCCTTACCTTCCACCACATCTACCTCACCCTCCAGCTTAGTGTCATCTGCAAACATGCTGAGGGTGCAAACCATTCCATCATCCAGATCATTAATGAAGACAGTGAACAAAACCAGCCACAGGACAGACCCCTGGGGCACTCTGCCAATCAGATATCGAACGCTGATCACTACCCGTTGAGCCCAACAATCTAGCCAGCTTTCTATCCACCTTATAGTCCAATCATCCAGCCCATACTTTTTTAACTTGCTGGCAAGAATACTGTGGGAGACTGTATCAAAAGCTTTCTCCATATCCACTGAGTCAGTTATCTCATTGTTTTATTTCATTTTATTTCACTTATTTTATTAAATAAAAGAGAAGACTTATAAACTGCTTGGAATTCAGCTACTCCAAATGAATTTGTTAAAATGGTCTGTAGATTAGGGAAAGGGGGTTTTCGACTGCCAAATAAAATTACTTACAGGTATTTTAGTGGAACAATGATGACATCCAGTGGCCAGTTAGATAAACCACAGATTCATATTTCTCTTAATAAAGTTCTACAGTTCTAGCTCCCTATTTAAATCCAAAATACTGGTTTAAAATATAGAGAGGCCAGGTATCTGTTTAAAAGATGACCTGCTATTTAAAAATATATTAACCATTATCCAATTTTGCAGCTTACAATTTTTTTTAGAACCTAAATTCTTTGTCATATGCAGAACCCTTTGTTTTGCAATTTGCAACTTAATATTACCTCCAAGCATCGATCCTGCCACCTGCGAGCTAGCATCTCAAGAAGAGGAGGTCTAAATTTCTCCAAACCCAACAGGTCAGGAAGCATAACACAATGCATAGCGGCTAATTGACTCCATCCTGTTAAAATATGTTAAAAACAGGCATAAAAACACATAGGCAATTTTAAAAACGAAAGGATAAAATAAATGCATTTTCTTTAAATGTATTCAAAATATTTTTGGATTTACTCTGGCCACGGCTTAGGACATGCACTTTTTCCCTAAGGCTAAATTGCTTCTTAGGGAACAGTGAGGAAACTACTCTGGATGCAGACAGATCTCTCACTGACAAGATCAGTGTCTTAGTAAATAATATGCAATACTTTTTCCTGTAAGGCAGATATTTTTACATAAAGAATAATATTCCTGTTGCCACAAAAAACCAAATACACAGCTAAATCTCTCTTCTAAGCTAAATTCAGACAAGTTTGTCAATTGCAACAACTCACAAAATGTTACATAGTAGCAAGAAGTCACAAAAATCAAGGTTCAAAAAAAACAAAGAAGACAAACCAAACAGATGAGTTACTACTACAGATATGAGGTATATTTAAACAGCAGTTAAAAGAATCTTTGTTGAGATCAAAAGAGGGCTGCGTGTCAGCTAAAAACATGGACATCTGTTTGTCATCGTCATCTGAAGCAGAACAGAATTCTTTTCCCCTCTGTCATGGGAACCTAAGCTGTAACCGTAAATAGAACTTGCCCATCAATTTCCATGGGCTCTGGGCCATCTTTCCATACTTTCCAGTGGACATTGGATCAAGCCTCCACAGCACATATGTACCAACCAAACAAATTGAATTGGCTCTCTAAGGCTCAGATCCTGCAAAGAAAACTAACTGGTCAGATCCCTACACATGTGCAGAACCTCACTGACTTACACTGGGGTCTATCTGCCTGTGTCTCAGTGCACACTGAGAATCAGGGTCTCAGTCATAATCTACATTGCGGTCTTCACTCAACAAAGTATTTAAAACATGCTTTGAGACTTAAAGTGCGTAAGTTCATTACTGAATCAGGGATTATACATAGAACAAAAAAACAAAATCCATGAATTCATTCAACATTGAAGTTGAGATTTTAAAAAGCACCACCCAAGAAATTCAAAGGAAGTGTAACTCAGCTGGCTCGTATATACATTATAATTTGCATTACTTTATATGGAGTTAATGCCTTAATATTCAAGTGCAACATGTCCAGATTACAGTCATTAAGCAAGTAAAGTGTCAGCAGTAATACTGCACATTGTTTTCGTTTTTGTACTTAATTTAATTTTAGTTTTTTAAAGTATTATTTTAAATAACAAATAGAAAAGGTGCTAGTTTAAAGTGACCTACAGCATGTGAAAATAGAATATACAATTCAATATTTGTATGAAAGCTTGACCTGTTCATTTAAATCCTTATTTCAACATGTAACGCTTCAGACATATATTCATACCATAACACACTGAAGCATCATACCTTCTATGTTTTTTTTAAAAAGTCAGTAAAAATAAGCATATCCACCTTGTACAATATGGTATTTTAGAATGTTTATAACTTATTCCAAGTAAAATTTCTTGAATTGCAGAAAAAAGACCCTCTCTCTTAACTGACTCAGTGGGTACTAAAAGTCAGTGCGGCTTTCCAGGGACTCAGGAGTCCACTATGAAAAGTGAATTTCTTGATCAAGGTTTTGATCGATGCCAAGTTTGATTTATTTTAGTTATTTTTATTTTTTTGTAAACTCTAAAAATGATTTGTGCATGGAAGGCATCACAATACCTTCATTAACTATGGAAAGGTCTTTCCTTCATTCATAGGTACCATCAAAAAACATACAAAAATAATGTCAAGCTTTCCTACAGAAAAGAACATTGGCAGTACTCAAGTTTAAGAAATGACAAAATACTCATACTAACAGTTATTCTCAAGAATCTTTACTATGAATTTGATATTCCTGTCATTGCAAACTGTAAAACAGAAATTACATCCACAACAGAGAAACTAATCTGTTAAACATAATACTAAAGATATTTAAAAAAAAAATTTTAAATGGTTTCATGGCTCCAGAATGCAAAATGCATATGTTCCCATAGTTGTGGCCATCCAAGGTGCCTGAACTGGAGCTCCATTTATATATGTAGGTGTGGCAAATTCAATTTATATTTATTAATAATTTCAATGGAAAGTATTTGTCTTAGGGCTGTCAAGCAATTAAAAAAATTGATTGTGATTAATCCGGCTGTTGTTAATAGAATATCATTTATTTAAAGATTTTTGAATGTTTTCTACATTTTCAAACATATTGATTTCAATTACAACACAAAATACAAAGTGTACAGTACTCACTTTATATTATTTTAATTACAGATATTTGCACTGTAAAAAACAAAAGAAAAAGACGGTTACTCACCTTTGTAACTGTTGTTCTTCGAGATGTGTTGCTCATATCCATTCCAGTTAGGTGTGTGTGCGTGCCATGTGCACGTTCGTAGGAAGATTTTTACCCTAGCAACACTCGGTGGGTCGGCTGGGCGCCCCCTGGAGTAGCGCCACTATGGCGCCGGATATATATCCCTGCCGACTCAGCCACCCTTCAGTTCCTTCTTGCTGGCTACTCTGACAGTGGGGAAGGAGGGTGGGTTTGGAATGGATATGAGCAACACATCTCGAAGAACAACAGTTACAAAGGTGAGTAACCGTCTTTTCTTCTTCGAGTGCCTGCTCATATCCATTCCAGTTAGGTGATTCCCAAGCCTTACATAGGCGGTGGGGTCGGAGTGAAATGTGGCAGAATGTAAAAATGCTGAGCCAGACGCTGCAGCATCTCTTGACTGTTGAACCAGAGCATAATGCGAAGCAAAGGTATGGACTGAGGACCATGGAGCTGCGCGACAGATCTTGTGGGTAGGTACACGAGCCAGTAAGGCGGCAGATGAAGCCTGAGCCCTGGTAGAAGGCACGGTGATATGGCTTGGGGAAATATGAGACAAATCATAACAAGTGCGGATGCACGCCATCACCCGAGATGAGATCCTCAGAGGAAACGGGTAGGCCTATCCTTCGGTCTGCTATCGCAACAGAGAGTTGGGGGGGTTTACGAAATGGTTTTGTCCGCTCAATATAAAATGCGAGCGGTCTACGGACATCCAGGGAGTGCAATTTTGTTGCCCCCATTGCGCTGAGTGTGGTTAACATGAAAGGCTGAAACCACCTTAGGGAGGAAAGCCAGGTGTGGTCGTTACTGCACCTTGTCTTTGTGGAACATAGTGTACGGCGGAACCACCGTAAAAGCCCTGAGCTTGGAGACTCGCCTGGCCGATGTAATGGCTACAAGGAAAGCTGTCTTCCAAGACAGGTATAGCAGCGAGCAGGTAGCTAACGGCTCGAAAGGGGGAGACATAAGTCTGGTTAAAACTAGGTTGAGGTCCCAGGTTGGGGCTGGGTGGGTTGAGGGTCTGGTTAAAACTAGGTTGAGGGTATAAGCACTCCAAGCCCTTGAGGAACCTCGAAACCATGGAGTGTGAGAACACGGAACGTCCACCTTAGCCTGAGTGGAAGGTAGAGATGGCTGCCAAGTGTACCCTCAGCGATGATACCGCTAGGCCCTGCTGTTTTAGGCCAGGGGTAGTCCAAAATAGAGAGGATGGAGACCTCAGTAGGAGTAAGATCAAGTGTTTCGCACCTGTAGGAGAAACGCTTCCACTCGGACAGGTACGTTGACCAGGTGGAAGGCTTCCTGCTACCCTGGTTTAGCCACGCAGCAGCCACACCATGAGGTGAAGAGACTGCAGGTCTGGGTGGCGAAGCCTGCCGTGATCCTGAGTTATGAGGTCTGGGAGGAGTGGCAGTGTAATTGGGTTGGCTATCGACAGGTCGAGCAACGTAGTGTATCAGTGCTGCCTGGATGATCATAACGATGCGCGCTCTGCCCCTGCGGAGTTTCAGCAGGACCCTATGAATCAGTGGGAACGGTGGGAAGGCATAAAGGAGTTGGCTCTTCCACGGCATCAGGAAAGCGTCCGAGATCGATCTCAGGGAGAGACCTTGGAAGGTGCAGAACATCTGGCATGTCCTGTTCTCGCTGTAAGTGAACAGGTCTATGTGGGGAAAAAATCCCCACTTCTGGAAAACAGAATGCATTACATCGGGGCAGATTGACCACTTGTGAGACAGGAAAGACCGGCTGAGTCAATGCGCCAAGGTGTTCCGAACGCCTGGGAGAAAGGACACTACCAGATTTATCAAGTGGGCTATGCAAAAGTCCTAGAGATGGATGGCTTCCTGACAAAAGGAGGAAGACTATGTCCCTCCCTGGTTGTTTATGTAGCACATGGCCGTTGTGTTGGCTGTAAACACTGAGACACCATGGCCTCACAGCTGCTGCTGGAACCCCTGGCACACCAGGCGGACTGCTCTCATTTTTGGACATTTATGTGGAATGCGAGCTCCTGAGAAGACCAAAGGCCTTAAGCTCGAAGGTGACCGAGGTGAGCACCCAGCTGAGAGATGACGCGTCCGTTGTCAGGGACATTGAGGGCTGGGGCAGATGGAACGGCATCCCTGCCCACACCAGGGAGGGAGTTAGGTACCATTCTAGGGAACCTAGGGTGCTCAAGGGAATGGTGACTATTGTGACCATTGGGTCCCTGTCCGGGCGGTACACCGAGTTGAGCCAAACTTGGAGAGGATGGAGGCGGAGCCTGGCGTGTTTGGTTACAAACTTGCAGGCATCCATGGGACCCAGAAGACCGAGACAAGTGCGAGCTGAGGTCGTTGGGAAAGTCTGCAGACCTCCGATGAATGTTGCCATCGCCTGAAACCGCAGCTGCGGTAAGCAGGCTCTGGCTAGATCGGAGTCCAGGATAGCTCCTATGAAGTCTAACCTCTGTGTGGGAACCAGAGTGGATTTTTCTATAGTGATCATCAGGCCCAGACGTGTGAATAGGTCCTTGACGATGCCCACATGCTGAGTGATTTGTGTCTCGGAGTCTCCTCAGATAAGCCAATCATCCAGATACGGAAAAACGCATATCCGACGTCGGCGGAGGTGGGCGGCGACTACGGTCATACACTTGGTCAATAACAGTGGGGCTGCAGAAAGGCCAAACAGCAGGACTGTAAACTGGAAGTACTGACGGTTGGCTAGAAAGCGAAGGTATCTCCTGTGTGGAGGGAAGATGGCGATGTGAAAGTACGCGTCCTTCATATCGAGGGCGGCATACCAGTCTCCAGGATCCAAGGACTGGATAATGGTTCCCAGGGATATCATGCGGAACTTCAACCTTATCATAAACTTGTTGGGTCCTCGCAGGTCTAGGATAGGTCTGAAACCTCCGTTCGACTTGGGGATTAGGGAATAACGGAAGCAAAACCCCTTGCCCCTGTTGTCCATCGGCGTCTGCACCTCTTGTAAGAGGAATTGCTCGTGAGACGGATCCCTGAAGAGGGACAGGGTTGGAACAAATTGGAGGTGGTACCCATACTCCAGCGTTCGTAGGACCCAGCAATCTGAAGTTAACTGGGACCCCGCCAGGAGGAAGTACGAGTGGGATCCTGGCCTGTAACTGGTACGCCGACCTCGGGCGCACCTTCGGAAGTTCGTCTTTGGTCCCGGTGGTGGTTGCGAGGGACCTTGATCTTGGCCCTCTTAGGGTCCTGACGATCGTCTGCGACCACCTCGGCTGCGCCGCCTGCCAAAGTGCTGTCTCTGGCTAGGCACAGAGTACGGCGGTGTGGCTGGAGACGGAAAGGCCTGCGTTTGGTCACCAACGTATGCACGCCGAGAGAGCGCATTAGGACCCTGTTGACCTTCAGGCTTTGCAGCCTGGGGCAGTCTTTGCCGCGAAGAGGCCTTTACCATCAAATGGTAAGTCCTGAATGGTATACTGCAGCTCCGGTGGGAGGTTTGAAACCTGAAGCCATGAGATGTGCCTCATGGCAACACCCGAGGCCAAAGTCCTGGCTGCTGAGTCTGCTGCATCCAACGAGACCTGGAGGGAAGTTCTGGCCACCTTTTTCCCTTCCTCCAAGAGGGCAGCGAACTCTTGGCGGGAGTCTTGAGGGAGAAGCTCCATAAACGTACCCACCACCACCCAGGTGTTATAATTATAGCGGCTAAGCAAGGCTTGTTGATTTGCCATCCAGAGCTGTAAGGCCCCTGCAGAGTACACCTTGCGGCCAAGTAGGTTCATTCACCTAGTCTCCTTCGATTTCGGGGCTGGTGCCTGCTAGCCATGCCGTTCCCTCTCCTTAACGGACTGAACGACTAGTGAGCAAGGAGGAGGATGGAGATACAAGTAGTTGTACCCTTTAGAGGGCACCATATATTTACGCTCGACTCCCCTGGCCGCAGGAGGGATAGAGGCTGGAGACTGCCATATAGTACTGGCATTCGCCTGGATGGTCCGAATAAACGGGTAGGGCCCCTCTAGCGGGGCATCCAGCGATAGAATGTCCACTACCAGGTCCTCTACCTCCGGGACCGCCTCCATCTGGAGGTCCATATTGAGTGCTACCCTCCTTAGGAGGTCCTGATGGGCTTTCAGGTTGTTGGTGGGCACATCAGAATCGCGGTCCTGAGCATAAGAGCTGTCCATGCGGGATGACACTGATGTGTGTCTGGATGGCCATGGAGGTGCTGAAAAGCCATGGGCAGAGTCTCTGTCTTTATCAGACCTTGCCCAATTCGCACGGCGTACCAGTACCTGGAACGAGATCCGGACCTGCGGCCAGAGCAGTGCCGGGAGGTCGACCAAGATCTCGAGGTCGGGAGCAGCTACGGGAGTCACGGTGCCTGTAGCGGTGCCGGGAGTTGGAACCGTGCCGAGACTAGCGGGTCGGCAAACGGGATACCGACCGGTGCAGCACGTGCGACCGGTACCGAGGAGGAGAACAGCACCAGGACTGCAAGTGGCATCGGGAGCAAGAGTGCCGACAAGACCTGGAGTGTCTGCGGGACCGTGATCATGAACGGTGCCGCTTGGCAATGAGACCCCTCGCCGTTGGGAATGTCTCGGCGTGGAGGGAACAGTAAGCTCAACCACAGTGCATACCGGGTAGCTGTCAGGCACCGGATTCAACGGCTCTCGTGGAACTGGGATCGACGGTGCCGACGTCGTCGGTGCCTCGGCAGGTGTCAGTGCCGGGTGATCCGACTTAGACGAGCTCTCTGGCTGCGGTGCAGTTGGCATGGAAGCAGCAGGAGCAGGGAGCTCAACCACAGCGTGTGCCGGGGAGCTGTCAGGCACTGGATTCGGCGGCCCCGCGGGACCGGAATCGACAGTGCCGATGTCATCGGTGCCTCTGCAGGTGTCGGTGCCGGGCGATCCGACTTAGACGAGCTCTCTGGCTGCAGAGCAGTTGGCATGGAAGCAGGAGTCGTCTTAGGCTTTCTCGACCTCGGAGAGAGGGAGCGGTGCTGAGTCGACATCGGTGCCGGTGACGGCCGGTGCCGAGAGGCCTTGGCAGTACCGGCGTGGTCTGGTGCCGAGGAGGCGCTTCTGCCCACCGAGTGACCAGAGCTCGGTGCCGAAGGCGGAGGGGTAAGTGAAAGTCCCGCTCCTTTTTGTTCTTGGCTTAAAACCCTTGAAAATGGTGCACTTAGCTGTCAAGTGCAATTCCCAGAGGCGCTTCAAACAGGAGTCGTGCGGATCTCCTGTTGGCATCGGCTTGTGGCAGGCCGAGCCCAGTTTGAAACCCGGTGAGTCGGGCATGGGCTCCGGCACCGGGGAAGGGGCTACTCCCCGAACCCCGCTAACTATTACTAAACTAACTATGCTAGTAAAGAAAAAAAAAGTATAACTCTCTCTCTCTATATATATATATAAAAGGATTATAACTATATAACTATATACACGATAACGAACGAGAACTACGAGTAGCTAGGGAAGTGGAGGTCAGCTAAGCCGCGCTCCACTGTTCCAACGACCGACATGGGCGGTAAGAAGGAACTGAAGGGTGGCTGGGTCGGCAGGGGTATATATCCGGCGCCATAGTAGCGCCACTCCAGGGGGCGCCCAGCCAACCCACCGAGTGTTGCTAGGGTAAAAACCTTCCAACGAACATGCACGCGGCGCGCACACACCTAACTGGAATGGATATGAGCAAGCACTTGAAGAAGAATAGTATTTTTCAATTCACTTAATACAATTACTGTAGTGCAATCTCTTTATCATGATAAAGAGTGCAATCTCTTTATCATGAAAGTTGAACTTACAAACGTAGAATTATGTACAAAAAAATCTGTATTCAAAAATAAAACAATGTAAAACTTTTGAGCCTGCAAGTCCACTAAGTCCTACTTCAGCTAATGCTCAGACAAACAAGTTTGCTTACATTTGCAGGTGATAATGCTGCCCAGTTCTTGTTTAAAATGTCACCCGAAAGTGAGAACAGGCGTTTGCAGGGCACTGTTGTAGCCGGCGTCGCAAGATATTTACATACCAGATGCATTAAAGATTCATATGTCCTTTGCATGCTTCAACCACCATTCTAGAAGATGTGCATCCATGCTGATGACGGGTTCTGCTCGATAACAATCCAAAGCAGAGTGGACCAATGCATGTTTATTTTCATTATCTGAGTCAGATGCCACCAGCAGAAGGTTGATTTTCTTTTTTGGTAGTTTGGATTCTGTAGTTTCTGCATCTGAGTGTTGCTCTTTTAAGACTTCTGAAAGCATGTTCCACACCTCGTTGCTCTCAGATTTTGGATGACAATTCAAATTCTTAAACCTTGGGTTAAGTGTGTAGCTAGCTTTAGAAATCTCACACTGGTACCATCTTTGCGTTTTGTCAAAGCTGCAGTGACAGTGTTCTTAAAATGAACAACATGCTTGATCATCATCTGAGACAGCTATAACATGAAGTATATGGCAGAATGCGAGTAAAACAAAACAGTAAACACACAATTCTCCCCCAAGGAGTTCAGTCACAAATTTAATTAATACTTTTTTTTTTCTTTTCAAAACGAGCATCATCAGCATGGAAGCATGTCCTCTGGAATGGTGGCTGAAGCATGAAGGGGCATATGAATATTTAGCATATCTGGCATGTAAATACCTTGCAACGCTGGCTACAAAAGTGCCATGCGAACGCCTGTTCTCACTTTCAGGTGACATTTTAGGTTAGAAGGAGGCAGTATTATCTCCCCTAAATGTAAACAAATTTGGCTGAAGAAGAAGTAGGGCTGAGTGGATTTGTAGGCTCTAAAGTTTTAGTGTTTTGTTTTTGAGTGAAGCTATGTAACAAAAATATTCTACATTTGTAAGTTACACTTTCATGATAAAGAGTTTGCATTACAGTACTTGTATAAGGTGAATTGAAAAATACTATTTCTTTTGTTTATCACTTTACATTGCAAATATTTGTAATAAAAATAATAATATAAAATGAGCACTGTACACTTCGTATTCTGTGTTATAATATAAATCAATGTATTGGAAAATGTAGAAAAGAATCTAAAAATATTTAATAAATTTCTATTGGCAATCTATTATTTAGCAGTGTGATTTATCGCGATTAATGTTTTTAATCGTGTGAGTTAACTGTGATTAATTGACAGTCCTAATTTGTTTATTTTAAGCATCCTTTTATTTTTATTTACATCTTCACAGTTGTTCAAAATTACAGGTTTTAAGCTTTTTTTTTTTTTTCATTTTAAATTTTCACAGTTGTGCGAACGTATGTGGGGGAGGGGTCAGACAATTTAATGACAATAGATTTTGAGATTCAAAAAAAGATGAAAGTTTTATAATTGTTAAAACACAAATTGTTAACATACTATATCAAAATATACAAAGTAAATAGCCTTAAATCAAACTCAAGTTCTCAAGGAGCGTTTTACTTACTTTGCTTATCTGTACATTTTAATCATCACTGATGGAATTTTTTTCATCTTTTATGAGTGTTCAGTGAAATCGACATTTATCAACGTTTACTGATAAAAATCAAATCCTTACAAGCCAAGATACCGGGGGGAGGGAGGGGGCAGCTGGCATGGTATTATCGTGTGAGGGTCCTTCAACTTTGGAACATGCTGCCCTTCCCAGTCCAACACAGTCCTAGTTTGTCAACCTCAAAGGCATATGTGTCTTCCCTAACTGAGATACATTGAAATGATTCTGTTCTCTAAATAAGAGAGGTTTCAAATGGAAATAATGTCTATAAACAATTATCATGTTTACTTTAAATCCATGAGTTACACAAAATTCAGGAAGCATGAATTAAAACTAATCCTCGTCAAATTTTTACGCAGTATTAATGATCAAAGTTGGAGACGACAAGTTTCATTTTGCATCTCTCCGAAAACAAATGAATATGCAGACTAAAGAGTCATGTCATAACAATGATAACGACATTAGTTGTAAGTAAATGACGAGTAGATAGAAAATGTGGAGAGAATACCTTCATTTACTAAGAAACAGCTACGTAAAGTAGGAGCAGGGCCAGGGCCAGGGCCAGAGCGATCAGCTTCAGTGCTAGAAGAAACAGCAGGAGCAACTTGCAGAGGAAAGAAGAAGAAATTTAAAAAAAGAAAAAAATAGAAAAAAAAAGAAAAAAAAAGAGAAAGAGAGAGGAAAATGAAGATAGACATTTCTGAAAAACTGATTAGTGTTACTGAAAAATGAAAAAAGAAAAAACTGAGACAAACTGTGACTACATCAACTATAAAATAAAAATATTCTAGGTTTTACCAGAAGTGTAACATCAGTGACAGAAAGACATGCAGTTGCAGAAAATACAAAGATACAAACATAAACTTGCTTATTTGGAATAGACAAGACTCATTGCAAATTAAGGGATTTCAAATTTGTTTTAAAATATAGCATGAATTTCACAGTATTACACAGCACATCAAATAAATGCAGCTAAAACTCAAATCATATCTGTGAAATTAAAAAAAAAAAACAAATATGACACTTTAAAAAGATTATTCCCAAAACTAAGCGATTTGCTTTTCCTACTACTAGTTACAAAAACTAGAAACAGATACTCCTAACAAGGCATCCCATCTAATCCATCACTCTGCCAATGAAGGAGAGCTTCCTACAATTTAGTTGTTACTCTAGTTTTAAATGTCTGAAACTATTAAAACCATTTTAAAATTACACTAAATAAAGCCCTATACAAATAAACTGTAGCAGAAAACCTACACGAACATACAAAGTGTGTACCATAATACACTTAATACTATAACTACACCTGTAGAGAAGCGACTTTTAATGTAATGTTGTACAAAACTGTAACTGCTAAATTAAAGTACTTCAGGCTTTGAAATAGCCATTTTGTAATTGCATAATTTCTTAGTGCAAAGGCAGTCCAAAACTAGTAATAAACATTATAGTCCCACTAATGCTCCATGACTCAAATTATCATATGAAAAGACAGGCAAACATTATGTCACACACATTCTACAAGCAGAGGTCAATGTTAAGATTTAGAGGTCACTATTTGACACTTCCTTCCTATAGAGAAATTACCATATGTCATGCACAAGCATCTTCAAATTAATCCCTGTCCTTTATTCCATTGCAGAACAACAATAGGTTCAGGCTCCTGAATAGATTAACCATTGTCTTCTAAATGGTATGTTTGCTTTTCATGCAATGAACTTCTTTTATCACATCTGCATCAAAACTACTTTTTTCCATAATTTCCACACGAATGCATCATGATGGCACGTGTAAACTGAAAGGATAACTAGCATAAATTGCCAACCTTTTATTTTATCTAAAGAAAAATTAAATGTACTAGATATGGTAAAACAACAAACCCTGAATTTGATTTATGAGAATAAAAAGTTTAGAGAGTTTTATAAAAAATAAACTGCCAGGCAATTTACTTGGAAAAGTATCTGTTCATTTTCTTAGGCTAGCTCCCTCCAAATGTCACTATTGATATCAAATCACTGTAACTGGAAGTTACAACGGCTGGCTCAAATAGCCCAATGACATTGGACTCTAGTATTCTCAAAGTGATGGAGATCAAACATGCCACAATGTGCACTAACTTCACTTCTACTAATTGATCTTTAAAAAAAAAGAAAAGGAAAAAGAAAAGATTGCAAAAGAAATCAACGAGAAGACAAGATCCCACAAGTACCACATACAGGGATAAAGAGATAGGAAAATATTGACTTTAATCTACAAATACCATTTAGAACTGAAAGATAGTAAATAGAAATGTGGAGAAAATCAGAATTCAGCTTCCCATGAACAAATATATAAACTCTAATTTTGGAGAAAATAATAAGCATAATTAAGTTTGTAACACACACTACAATATTTAAGTTGAAAATAACTATTTAAATAAGTGAACATGCTATGCTATACAGGGATTTGACACCAATGCATAATTTCATTTTTGCAGATTACATTCTAATATAATTCAGTTCCCAACTGATGTCTTTAAACATGTTATTTACATCATAATTAGGACTGCCATTTGGAAGAAAAATGACAGGTTTTTTATTCTGAAAAGGATAACACTCATACAAAATGTATGACTTCTTTACAATCTCTACTGAGCTCTCCCTAATTTTAAAAATTGTCTTTCTTTAAGAAGGAAGGAAAGTAAATGGGTGAAAAAGGGAAGATATCTTGATCCAAGAACACTCAATGGGCAACTAATCTGGATCTTCTGTTACCATAATTTTGCCATTAAGTTCCCGTTCTCCATTAACCTTTTATCTCATCCCAACTTTGGCCCCGATCCTACAAACGCATATTTTGAGTGCATTTATGCATCCAAGTCCTGAAGCTAAACTGAGCTAAGTTCCTGTTACCTAATGAAAGTACTGGCAAATATTAATGTTTAACAAAACAATGAAGATTCACAAATGTTGCTGCCTAGCAAATTTCCTCTTCGAAGAAGAGCCCCACTCTTTGTGTGTCCAAGATGAGAATACACTCAAGAAGAATCATAGGTTATTAGGGTTGGAAGGGACCTCAGGAGATCATCTCGTCCAACCCTCTGCTCAAAGCAGGACCAATCCCCAAATGACCCTCTCAAGGATTGAACTCACAACCCTGGGTTTAGCAGGCCAATGCTCAAACCACTGAGCTTAATACCATCTTTTAGAGAAGAAATACAAATTATCCCTCGTGCCTAGTAGCTTTCCAAATGGTAAAGCAAATCCACAGCTTTTTTGATTGAGCTAGATTATAAATAGAGCAGCACAATGGCAAAAGAAATGGTTACTTACTGTAACTGTGATTCTTCAAGATGTGATGCAGACGTGTATTGCACTTAGGTGTGTGTGCACCTAGCTCACCAGAGCAGGAGAATTTTGCCTAACAGCACCTGTAGAGGGGCAGTGCTCACGCCTCCTGCTCTTAACCTCTCCCCTGGCTATATGCGGTGGCACCCCCCCCCCCCAATTTCTTTGCCTCCAAACGCCCAGAAAACTAGACTCTGATACAGAGGGGACGGATGGTGGATAATGGAATACACATCTGCATCACATCTCGAAGAACCACAGTTACAGTCAGTAACGATTCATTCTTCTTCGAGTAGATGCAGCCGTGTATTCCACTTGACTTACAAGCTGCCCACAGAAGGTGAGTCTAGGAGTCTGTTGAAACAAGGCCTCCTTCCCAACGTTTGCATCTGCTCTGGATGCTGCAGTAATGGCATAATGGTTTGTAAATGTATGTATCAACAACCATGTGGCAACCCTGCAAAAGTCCAATATCGAGACGTCACTTAAGAACACTGCTGATGTAGTTTGTACCCTCATAGAATGAGCTTTCACCTGTTTCAGATGCAGTCTTGATGCAGGAAGTTATCCACTTAGAGATTCTCTGCGAGGAAACTGCCTGTCACTTCAGAGGGTTTGCGTATGACACAAACAAACAAGGTGAAGCCCAAAAGGGTTTAGTCCTGTCAACATAAAAGGCCAGACATCATCTGACATCCAAAGTGTGAAGATGCTGCTCCTCCAGAGATGAAAGGAGCATAGGAAAAAACACAGGAAAATGTACTCCCTGGTTTAAATGAAACTGAAAGACCACTTTAGACACAAATTACAGCTGTGGCTGCATTATCACTTTGTCTTTAATGGCAGAGCCTCCTTACATGCAGTTCTCCAAAACTAGCAACACTCATGCTCTCCTTGCAGATGTTATCACCATGAGGAATGCAGTTTTTTGACATAAGACAGGAAAGAGGCAGGATGCCAGAGGCCTGAACAGAAGTCCTATGGGGCTGCTAAGAATGTGTTAAGGTCCAATAAGGGAACCAGTTCCTGCACTGGCAGATGGAGGCACAGGATTCCTTTTAAGAATCTCACCGCTGTGGCACTGGAAAACACCGATCTTCCATGAACGGGTGGATGAAAGGCTGAGATTGCTGCTACATGCACCCTCAACAAGTGAAGCTCAAGGCCTGATGACTGAACATGCAGCAAATACTTCAAGATGTTTTGGCATAGTAGCCAGCAATGGATGAACTCTGCAGACCAATGACCACATTGAAAATGTGTCCACTTTACCAAATAGGCCATTCTGGTAAAGGGTTTTCTACTACTGAGCAGAACTTGTCAAACAGCCACTGAACACTGCTCTTCTTCCTCATCCAACACGCAGCAGCCATGCCATGAGATACTGGGAGCTGAGCACAGGATGCAGAGTGCAACCATGATTCTGTATAAGCAGATTGGGATGGAGAGGAAAGGATATGGGAGGCTGAATCAACAGCACAAGGTTGGAAAACCAGCACTGCCTCAACCATGTTCCTTGTGGCAAACAGGCTGATCACTGGATACCCGATGCTGCAAAGATGACCCACAGAACACTGGACTTCAGAGACCACTCGTGATTCAGGGAAAAATTCCTGGTGAGATGGTCCACAATATGATTCTGTACCCCTGGGCAAGTGATCAACTATCAGAGAGATACTCTAATCAATGCAAAATTGACACAACCTGATCGCCTCTTGGCAGAGCATGCTGGAGCGTGCTCCTCTTTGCCTGTTCACACAATATATCACAGTGGTATTGTCGGGAAGTATGTGAACTTTATATGATCTAGGAAAGTAAGACAGGCATTGGTGATGGCCCAAAGCTCCAGGACATTGATATGCAGTGGAGCTTCCTACTCCGACCACAGGCCCTGAATTTTCAGCGACCCCAGATGTGCTCCACAACCAATCAGGGAGGTGTTGGTGAGAACAGTCCTCATTGGAAAACACCAGATGAAGGGAATGCCTTCAGATACATTCCCTTGAACTGTCCACCAGTGCAAGGAGTCCAGGATCAATGAAGGGAGGTACAGTCCTGAGCCACATGCGAAGAGGGCAAAGGTGCACCTTTGCAAATTGAATCTCCTGTATGCATGCAGATGTATGGCCTAAGAACCTCAGGCATATGTGAACCTTCATGGAAGGCTGAGAATGTAGACGGAGACAAAGGTAGCAAATTGTCCAGAAAAAGCTGGTTAGCAGAAACACTCTCAAACTCGTAGAGTCTATTAGGGTCCCAATGAACTTGATTTTCTGAGTAGGAACCAAGATTGACTTTCTGGTGTTTAGGACGAGACCCAGATGGTTGAGTAAGTAAAGTGTAATGTGTAAGTGAAAAAGGACTTCTTCCCTGGACCTGTCCCTGAGAAATCAGTCATCCAAATATGGGAAGACATGGATTTCCTTTTTCCTGAGGTACACTATCACCACGACCATACATTTGGTAAAAACCCAGGGGGCAGAAGACAGACCAAAGGGAAGGACTGTGTACTGAAAATGGCAGTGCACTATAACGAACTAGAGAAATGTTCTGGGGCTCAGGAGAATTGCCACATGGAAATAAGCAGGTCCAGAGCAGGTCCAGAGCAGCAAATCAGTCATTCTGACTCAAAGCAGGGAGGGTAGCTGATTGGGTAACCACGTGGACCCTCATGTATCTGTTATATTTGCTGAGGTTGCAGAGGTCAAGCATAGGTCTTAACCCTCCTTTGGATTTGGAAAACAGGATGTACCCTGACACCGGTGTTCTGGAGGAACTTCCTCTACCGCTCCCAAGACCAGCAAAGACATGAGCAATATCTTTTGAGAGGAGTTCCTGACAAGGGTCAGGGAAGGAGGGGGAAGAGAGTAGTGGAGTTTGGTCATCGTTTGTATGAAGCAGACAGTTAAATGTCATGTGATCACACTATGTTAACATCAGCACTTCATTATACTGATTAAAAAACACATGGATCTCAATCATACACATTTTCATATGGAAATCATAGTATTTTCTTTTTACAGCTAGAAACCAATACAATGTGATCATCACTACAGAGTAGATAGATCATTTCAGTCTAGAGCTAAAATGGCAGTTATCTCACAGGCTTTAATTTTACCTTGTTTAATTTGCCCTTGAGCTGCACTACTGGAAGCTGGTAGGGGAGCCTTCATTTTAGACAATTCTGGGGTGCCTGGCCTAGGAGGCCTAAAAATAAAATGAGACAAAACATTCAAAGCTTATTCTCCAAAAGATATTTATTCTGATTTAAGGGTCCCATTAAAAGTGTATCTCATCAAAACACTTTAGTTGCTATTAAAATTGAGGCTTATTAGCAATTCACAGATAACCCTAATTTCTCACCAAGTAGAACTGAAACATCATCAGTATAATTTCTTTAGAATTTGATAAACTATTTAAAAGTTATTAAGAAAACAATAAATAAAATATGTGAGCCTAATTCTCACTCTCTTACAACCATTCTCTGTGCTGTCACACTGGTGTAAAAAAACCCATAACAATGTATAACATAATGAATACCCATATCATGTTCATCTAGTGTGGCTGTAATAAGTGTTCAATAGCACAAAGCTATAAAGAGTAAAAATTAAATAAAACAAAAATATTGTTTTACAATAAAAGAAATCAAAAGGCAAACAGGTTATTACAAGATAAGTAAATACACTGAATCCTTTTCATACCTGATTGGACCCTTCTTCATATGGTCTCCAATAAACGTTGCATTAGTCATACTCATCAAAGTATTTGCCAAAGAGATAATAGACAGGAGATGCTGAGTAGTGACTGCACGTGATACTCCATATGTCCCCCTTCCTAGTCCCTCTGTAATGGACATTTGCCTTCCTACTTCCACACTACCATATGAAGGTTTGCCTATGGACTGGTTATATCCTGGAAGCATCAGAGACATGTGGCCTCCTCTAGATAGCAGACCAAAGGACACAGAACAGTGCGGTTTAAGCATGCCAAGACGATCAAGACAAACACCATCTAGAACTTCATTCAAACCCCAGGCATGAAGACAGGACATAAAAAGCTTTGCTGTGTCCATGGTTAGATTATATTCTAATAGGGTTAATGGTTTAGATTTGCTGGAGCGATAATCTGGGGCACTGTCTTCCCTTCTCTGTCTCACTGAGTCGTCATCCTCATCTTCATCATCAAGAAGATGTTCTTTTATGTTCTCTTTGATCGTTTCCTTGACTTGCTGGAAGAGCACTGCTGCTCGTTTGCCAGCCAGAAAAGACCCCCCTTTATCAGAACTGCCAGATGCTTTCTGTAAATTCTCTGGGGAAATGAGTGCAGTATTAGGCCTAGAGGCTTCTTCAGTCAGTAGCTGAATAATCAGAGCTTCTACATCAAAGAAGAGCACATGTATATCTGGATCTGTTAGGTTCGTCTTTATGGCTTGAACCATCAGAGAATTGTGTGAATATTTAGGCAAATTCCCCTGCAATTAAAAAAGAAAAAAAGTACTGATTAAAATGAAAATAACATCTTCACTTTATTAGTATTTTCAATCTTTCCACAAAGTTAGTTTATAAACATAAGCACCACACGTAAGAAAAGTTTGAGAACTCACGAAATTTAAAATATGTTATGCAAGTGCCAACGGAAAACATTATATGACTCCATTTAAGACACCATACACAAGAGAGGAAACATAATAGCTTTGAAATATCATTGGACGGGTTTTAGCTTAAGTACATGCAAATTTTAGTTACATAACTTCATGAATGAAATACCAATCATTAGTTCACCAGTCACTTCTCACTGGTTCTTTAGATCATGAACCCAAAAAGATAACAGCTATTCTACAAATATAAAATAAACCCATATATTCTGGTCTAAAATTCAGACCAAACAAAAAGAAAGAAAATCTTTGGCATTTCAGACACTAATAAATTTTAAAAAAACAAGGACATAATCTAGCCTACTATGCCAGTGTACGTGACCAGAAGATGAAACAAAGTAAAACAGATATTCCTTAAATTTGCATTTTTCTTCACTGTTCCACCCATCTTCCCCAAAAAACAAACACACACATTACTGATAGAGAAAAGCCAGCAGGGGTGTAAAGAAGAAAGGAATAAACAACACCAACATTGATTTCTAAGTACTATTAGAATTCCGTTTTCTTCCTGTAACCAAAGTAAACATTAATTCCTGAGGAAAACACATTTATATAGCACTTGAATACCTGCTACATCAGAAATGTGATAGTTTCCTTTTAAAATGTCATATATATAAAGGGCAATTGCTAAGCTATTATTCTTGCTGCTCAGTTTAAGCAATGGACTGCAATATCTAAGGGTCTGAGGGGGGAAAAAATAAAAGGATTGATATGTGGTCAATGGATAGCCTTTCTAAATACCCAAAATGTGGAAAAACTATGGGTGGAGTGCAGTGACTAGTTGAGTAATCAAATAAGGTGGGCTTTTTTTGGTACTTGACTGAGGTCAGCTACTGTTTCTTTTTCTTCTGAAAATGCAGTCTTTTGTTATAATTTACAGAATTGTAAGATCTGAGGGGACATGTACTTGTATCTTTGCCTTCATGTTTAAAGTAACTGTCCACTGGGAATACAAAAGTTATTTTTATAATTTAAAATTAAATACCATTACCTTGTACAAGGCTGAGAACACATAATAAGTTAACTTTAGCAGTTTTGATATCCATCAGATTGAATGGTTTGCTAGAGCGTTGCTGCATTTGGTGAGAGCTCGGCAACAGTGGGGGAGCTTTAGGTTGGATATTAGGAAAAACTATTTCACTAGGAGGGTGGTGAAACACTGGAACGGGTTACCTAGGGAGGTGGTGGAATCTCCATGCTTAGAGGTTTTTAAGGCCCAGCTTGACAAAGCCCTGACTGGAATGATTTAGACTATAACAGGGTTCAAAAAAGACCTAGATTAATTCACAGAGAATAGGTCCATCTATGACTATTAGCCAGAATGGGCAGCGATGGCATCCCTAGCCTCTGTTTCCCAGAAGCTGGAAATGAGTGACAGTGGATGGATCACTTGATGGTTACCTGTTCTGTTCATTCCCTCTGAAGCACCTGGCATTGACCACTGTCCAGGGACAGGATGTTAGGCTGGATGGACCTTTGGTTCTTATGTTCTTATGTTGTCTTTTATCATTTTTCTGTGTTAGTTCATTGGAGAGCATAGTCATGGACTGATTTCACCCACTGAAAAATAAATCCCACTGACCACACATCCCTAGTTATAACGTACCACCCCACACTAGCACCCATGCAAATCAACAATTGCAAACCATGCTTGATAGGGCTCCATCCTGAAAGAAATCTTTCCTGAACTCCCTCTTCTGGCCTTCAAATAATGCCCCTTCTCCCAACCTCACCAAGCTCATCCTCAGAAGCAAGTTCCCCACAGACCAGGACACAACTTAAAGCAGCACCAAACCCTGCCAGAACAGATGCAAAA